>NW_001820823.1:160624-300141 GCF_000146945.2 Sclerotinia sclerotiorum 1980 UF-70
TCCCAATTCAGGAATTCTCAGGTCTGAAGGTATGGACCTAATCAAAGAGGAAGTCAATACCTTCAATCCAGGGCTCAGTATTATGGGTACTCCTTACTGGCTTACCAATGCCTCCAAGAGAGCCAAACAACAAGATGGAGCAATAGTCATTGCATTTGCTACACAAAAAGAAGCAGATATAGCTATCCAGAAAAGGCTATATATTGCAGGCATTAGTGTTAGAGTAGAAAGATTCTATCCATCTACTCCTTCATCCCAATGCAACAGATGCCAGGGATTCGGCCATAACGAATCATACTGCAAAAAACCTCCAGCTTGCGGACTTTGCAGTAATAATCATGCTACAGTCGGTCATTTCTGTATAATCTGCCAAGCAAAAGGCAAACCATGTCAACATCTAAGTGTCAAATGTGTTAATTGTAAAGGAGAACACAAAGCCAACTCGAAAGTATGCGAAGTATATCTATCAACCATCAAGAAATCCAACTAATGCTGTACAACAATACTCGCATTCTTCAAATCAATCTAAACAAGAGCCCTCAAGCAACCGAAAGTGCTCTCCAACTTGCTTTAGAACTCAAAATTGATCTCATAGTCATTCAAGAACCCTGGATCCTCTCGAATCCTGAGAAAGACTTCTCCTCAACCAGATCTATTGCCCACTCTAGCTTCTCTCAACTCCTCCCAAATAATCCTTCGAACCTGCGTCCCCGAACTATGATCTACATTTCAAAAGGATTCAAACCGCTAGTAGCCCTAGCTCCCAACTCCCCTAATGATCCAGATATTCAAATCATTGATATCACTCAAGGAAAACATACAATACAACTCATCAATATCTACAATGAAGCGGACCAAGCCAAAGAAAAAGGCCACACCATCGAAAGATGCCTTTACAATACCCCTCTTACTCATCACACCATCCTCGTAGGAGATTTCAACTCCCATCACCCTTGGTGGGACCCCTTCTCTAACAAAAGCTCAAATGCCGACCTACTCGCCGAATGGTTTGAGGATCACAATCTCATTCTATTTAACGAACCAGGCACGAGCACCTTTTATCGAACAAATATGACAAATCCAAGTGTCTTAGACCTTACTTTAGCCACAGATTCAGTATCTCCCTATATCACTGATTGGCAAGTCCTCCCGGATCTTGGATCAGATCACTTAAGCATTCTCTTTGAAGTAAAGGGCACTTTATCCCGTACAACGAATATAGCTCAGCCAGCAAGATTCAATACAAAACTTGCGGATTGGGAAAAATTCGCGAATACCCTCAAATCGAAAATATCGATATCAACCACCTTAAATTCGAGTGAATACCTTAATATCGCTACCTCAGAATCCAACTCTCTTGATTCCCTTCTCGACAAGAGCCAATACATACAAGTATTGGATGAAGCTGCAAAAGAATTCACCCGAATAATCACTTATTCGGCTGAAACCAGTATACCGAGAATCAAGTCCACAAAAAGAGCTAAACCCTGGTGGTCCCCAGAGCTGAAAGCCCTTCGAAAACGACTCTCTAATGCATTTGAGAACGCCAAGATTTACCCGGAAGACGATATGTTCAAGAAAATCTACCAGTCAGCCAGGAATCATTACTTCCAAGCTATTAAAACAGCAAAGAAAAACCATTGGAATGAGTTCCTTGAAAAAGAGGATACCCAATCCATATTCAAGGCAATGTCATACACAAAAGATATACAAACCGAACGAATCCCGAATATTTGATCCAATCCCTCTAAACTAGAAAATTCTTTCGAGGGAAAATGCTCTGCATTTAGATCGACCCTATTTCCTCCTCCTCCATTCACCCCACCGCCCAATTGGGAAAGCTATAAACAATCTAAGAAATGGGAATGGCCTGATCTCACAGAGAGCGAACTCCTAAACGCGTGCTCTGCAAAAATCAAAGGAAAGACCCCTGGCCCCGATGGGATCACTCAAGATATCATTATTCAAGCGTACAAAGCAATACCAAAAGCATTCTTCACCCTCTTCAGTCATCTTATCAACCTTGGTTACCATCCTTCTTGCTGGAAACAAGCCACTGGAGCGATACTCAAGAAACCTTCAAAACCAGACTACTCGGCCCCAAAAGCTTATAGAGTTATCGCCCTACTAAATTGCCTTGGCAAAATAAGTGAAAGAATTCTAGCTCAAAGGCTTAGCTACTTAGCGGAGACTACGCAATTACTTCATTACTCTCAAATGGGTGGAAGACAAAAGAAATCAGCCATCGATACAGCAATCTTACTCACTACCGAAATCGAAAGAAATTCAAGATCCAAGAAGAAAACCTCAACTCTCTTCCTGGATGTTAAAGGCGCCTTTGATCATGTATCTATGAACAAATTATTAGATATCTGCAAGAATCTAAACCTCCCAACCAGCCTAATCGCCTGGATCTCATCTTTTTTGAAGGAAAGGCTACTCAAGCTCTCATTCGATGGCCAAATTGAAACCTTCAAACCGATCAATACCGGGATCCCCCAAGGTAGCCCTATTTCGCCAATCCTCTTCTTAATTTATATTCGAGATCTATTCTCAGCAAATTCGATCAAATATCTCTCATATATAGATGATATAGCTTTAACAACATTTTCAACATCCTGGAAAAAGAACATCATCTCCCTCGAAAGAGCAACTAAACAGATATATGCTCTGGGCAAAGAAAATGCTATTCAATTTGATCTAGCGAAGACGGAGCTAATACACTTCTCTACATCCAAAGATACGAAGACAGCCTCAATCAAGCTTCCGAACGAGGAGATAATTCAACCCTCAACACTAGTCAGATGGCTAGGCATATGGTTCGACCCTGGCCTCAGTTTCAAACAACATGTCACAATCCGAGCTACCCAGGCTAAAACCTCATTCTACCGAATGGCTAGACTTGCTAATTCTGAAAAAGGCCTTAGTCCCAAGGCAATGAGACAGCTCTATATGGCATGCGTCACCAGCATAGCTGACTACGGTTCAATTTTATGGTGGAAAGGGCAAAACCAATTCAAGAAAATCCTTCAATCCTTGCAAAACCTCGCCCTTCGAAAAATCCTAGGAGTATTCAAAACCTCACCAATAAAACCAATGGAAATAGAAGCCGCATTGTGCCCTCCAGAAGTACGGCTAAATGCTGGAATCAAACAATACGCATTTAGATTATTGAAAATCTCGCCTTCTCATCCTGTCAATTTAGTAGCTACAAAGCTGGCTACAGAAAAGGAGAATCAAGATGTAGTTGCAACCCCTCAAAGAAAGCAATTAAAACCTACTCAACTCGAAAAGATCAAAAATTCAATTCAGAAAGACTTCGATCCTCTCACTTTGGAAGGAATCCATCATTTCTACTTTCCTCCTTGGAAGAAAGAAGTTCCATATAAAGTCAATATCAGCAAATTAGGAAAAGAAGAAGCTGCGATGATTCACAATCTGGCTTTCAAATATAGGTGCAAAAATACCATTACAATATACACCGATGCCTCATCCACTTTAGAGGGAATAGGGATTGGAATCGGGATAGCGGTTATCTTACCAAATGGCCGAATTTCTCATCAAGAGACTATCAATATAGGCGTGAATCAGCTTGTCTATAATGGGGAGCTCCTAGGAGTTACTAAAGCGATCGAATACGCAAATTCAATAGCCCAACCAGGAAACAAGTTCAAGATATACTCAGATAATCAAGCAGGATTATTCCGGTTGAAAACCCCCTCCGATTTACCTGGTCAATCATGTCAAATCAAAGCTATAAAAGCTGCGGAAGCTATTCAAAATAAAGGAGCCGAAATCTCTCTCAATTGGGTCCCTGGACATACATCTGTACAAGGAAATGAGCTAGCTGATTCTCTTGCAAAAGAGGCGACCAAAATACCATCCTCATCTCACGAAACCAGTTATGCCTCCATTGGAATGGATATAAAAAGAATGAAATCAGAGAACTGGATAACCATCCTTAACACTAACAACTTTCATCAACCATCGTCAACATATTCAAGAAACTACCCCTGGAAGATCAGCTCAAAAATCAGAATTCCAGGAAACATCAAAAGAAGCACAATCTGTGCTCTGTTCCAACTCAAAATTGGACACGGATACTTCAAATCTTATTTGAAACGATTCGGTATCTCCTCTAATGACAATTGTAGATGTGGGGGAAAGGAATCTCCTGATCATCTTCTGCTCAGTTGTCCTTTATATAAAATGGCAAGGAAAACCCTCAATAAGGATAACCCCACAGTCCGACCTACCATGAAATATCTGCTTCACACTAAAGCAGGAATCATCAAGACCCTCGAATTTATCGAGGCGACGAGAATAGCCACCAGATCATGGCATCTCAATAGAATGCATGAAGAAGAAGAGGAAGAAGGCGGAGAAGAAGGGGGTGGACCGGAAGATTGTGATTGAATTGATCAATTATGGCCAATCTGGTCAATTTAGTCAATTTGGTCAATTTGGTCAATTTGGTCATTTTGGTCAATTTGGTCAATTTGGTCAACTTGGTCAATTTGGTCAATTTGGTCAATTTGGTCAATTTGGTCAACTTGGTCAACTTGGTCAATTTGGTCAATTTGAGCAATCACCCCAATGTCAAATTTCATTACATTTCATTTGTTATTCCTCTTACTTGAATACGAGAGTATCTGTAAGGCGGGCTTGGTTCCCTAGTATTAGTTTTCACTTCCCCCATTCAAACTTTAGAAGATTGAGGCTTTCAATCTCCCCAACCTGTATTAGCTACGGTCGAATAAGGCCAGCCACCCTCCATTTACTATTGTTAGAAGCCTACAAAGCTCCTAGCCGTCTTAGATAGTCATAGACTCAGTGTAGACGTTAATTTAATCAATCAATCAATCAATGTACCATCCCTCCTAAACCTATTCTTCGAATCGTAGGTCAGAGAGTTGGGTCTCCGACGACAGATTTCGATATTAGGATTAATCTTATGGGGTTATTTATCGGGGATGGAGAACGCAGAATGAATTATATGAAGATTATTTGTCCTGGGGAGCAGGGATGGAGAGGCGGAGTGAGGGAGGGAACGGAACCGGATTTTGGGGGGTTGGAGGAATGGGTGAGGATGTTTTGTGAGGATGGGGCGGCGGTGAAAGAGTATTCTCCCTTTCTTTTTTTTATGTTTTTGGGTTTTGATAACTCTTTCGATTTATTATCTCCTGTCTATACTGATATCTATATACTAATCTCCTCAATATCCAAAGATTCATCCTCACGCGCCACATTCCCAATTTCTCAACCACACACGTGCAAGGACTTATTTTAGCGTTGATAGCGCAAACGGGATATCCAGGACACACGAGCATACGATTTCCCGTCACGCATTCGAAAGTGGTGATACGTGCTCCGGATCGAGTGAATGCATTTTTTAGCAGTGTGACGAAGGTTTTTATGGGGTCGAAGAGGTATGAGGTGCTAGGGAGTGTGTGGCCTTTTGCGGATGTGGAGAGGGGGGCGGAGGGAAGGAAGTGTGTGGTTATGGGGGAGGAGGAGTGGTTTGATGAGTGAGTTTTTCTTGTTTTGTTTTTGGTTTGGAGTTTGGATTTTGGATTTTCGGGGGTGAAGGTCGGGAGTGAGATGTGCATGTTTTAATTGATGCGATGTGATAGCATGGAGATGGTTGAGATGGGATGAGATAGGATAGGATATGCTAACTAAGTGTTTCTTAGGTGGAAAAACGTTATTGGGAGGGCAGTGGTGAATGGGAAGAAGGGATGGGTGACAATCGAAGATCGATTAGAGTGGTTAATGGAGGGGCAGGGAAATATTGAGCAGTGGCGATGGAGTGGGCAAGGATATTAAAAATGGAAGCAATGAGAAAGACACGAGAGATTGCTTGGTATCAAGACTCACCACTAATTAGGTATATAACGATAGCAACTTCAACAATGAGGACGATTCAAACACTAAGGTATTCACGTTATCTGCGATAAACCAACACCATTCAAAACCTCTCAACTGCAAATCAACTCCATTTTCTCTCCCTTAAAACTCGAATTAAACCACTCAAAAATCTCCACTTCGTCCTGACAAACCCTCGCACCCCTCAAAACATCATTCTCCACCACCTTCTCAATCGCCGTAAGAAGTTCCACCATCGCAAGATTCCTCGCAATACACGCTCTACTACCCGCACCAAACGCAAACCAATATTCATTCGCTTCGGCTGTAAACATTTCCTTCTAGCCATCTTTCGGACTGAAATTCATAAGGATTGGGAAATACTTCTGCGTTGAAATGGAGCTCGTAGGCTGAGCAGCCTATAATAGTTCTAGCGGGGAAATAGACGGATTTGAATGTCCATCCACCTGTAGGAACAACGTGAGGTAGACGAGTAGGATTTGCCATGCTGATGCATAGATCTTCTTTTACTACTGCGGAGAGATCTAGATAGGGTAGAGTTTGAATTTCCTATTTATTAATTCATCGAGTTTACATTTTCCATGATTTAAGCACAGAGGATTTCATATCTGTAATTTTTGTAAATGATTCGCTCAGACTATTATACTATTATTAGTGTGAGATAACTTACTTCTCGAGACATAGAAATAATTGTCGAAATATGGTCGCGAGATTCATGTTTGTAGAATCCGTTCCTGCAAATATGAGATCTTTACAGTGAGCTTTGACTTCCGACTTGATATTGAGTAATCGACGGGGATAATTCTGACTCTGCTTCGGAGTAAGACTCTACAAGGTTATCAACAGGTTGATCTGCCAACTTGATAGAATTTTGGGTATGTGAATCCATCACGAGCTTCTCCATGAACCATGATAACCAAACAAAAACCGTACTAGGCAAATAAAAATAATCTTCCTACAGCAAAAAAAGCACCCACAAATGCAGAAGCCGAAAGTCTTTCTCCTTTTTCCAAAGTCCCATTGTAATTCTCCAAAAATAAATGCACGGAAATAGCATCTAAGCCAAACTCCAAGTAAGATTCAAACAATTAAGTTGTTTCTACTCTTTAGCTTCTTCCCTCATTCTCCTCACCATATTATTCACACATCTATACAACGCAATCTCATTATCCCTAAGGTTAATACATTTAGTCGAAAATAACGACATCACCGCTTTTGCTCTCGCAGCCCTAAACTCAACATCTGTAGTCGAGAAAATAGTTTTATATCTATCGACGTTGAAATTAGCATAGCAAGGAGCTTTGGGGAATCTTCCTTTGGTTATATAGATTGGTGTTATGGCATCTGCGTCTGCGATGTCGATTTCGGACAGGGAGACGCGGATTATGGCGTCGTGTTGGGCGTGGAGTTTGTGGATGGTGCTTGCTTCGTTGCCCGTGTAGGCGTGGTAGTGTAGCTAGAGGGAAGTGAGTTTTGGGAGGAAGGTCCCTGGGATGTGGGGGAGGGGGGAGGAGGGTGCAGTGGTAGGTGGAGGAGGAGGAGAAATAGGGTTAGGGTGGTGAGGAGAATTGTGAGAGGATCTGTGGTTTTTTGACTCCGGGGATTCTCGAGGAGACCCGTGATTGGGTCTGCTGGAGAAGAGAGATGACTTAAGTGAGGTAGAATTCGCAAAGTGGGAGTTGTCCGATCGATATCAATAGATGGAATGCATGGTATCTATCAAGCAGGCAGTTCTATGACTCAATAATATATAAGTAAATCAGCTCACCAATGAAAGAGTAGCACTTTGTATCGTGATAGATAACGCTATCGAAATTTTTTATGTTGTACTTACTTCTACACTTATGACGTTGCTAATACATATACGCTGAATAGTATATATACTCCCTATTTACTGTGCTTGATGGAGTGAGGGGTAATCAACCTTCTGATGGTTGACAAGATGCCCTCACAGCTCATATATGGTCCGACCAGCCTCAACTAAACGATATGCCGGAAAAATCATGAAAATGGATTACTACCATGTTGATTCCAGTTTGGAAGTGATGATGAGAATGATCATTCTGTGACATGTTGTTTTGTCTTAATATGGGTTCTAAGTTCTGTGGGTATGCTGACAAATGATTTAACCTTACCGACTACGCTCCTCAAACCAACTCGAATCTTTTATGTCCATTTTTCAACAACTCATCCTATCCGTCACTAAGAGCCATTATCATGAAATCAAAATTTCAAATCTTTGGAATTGGTTCTTTTGGAATCTCTGAGTAAAGAATCAGTATGAATCTACAGGCGGGACAATGGCAAGAATTGCACCAGGTACAGCTATAGATTGGCTGGCATGAACCCTCCAGTAGATAAATTGCACGGCAAGCGTCGTGACAATATTCTTTTTGCGTAGTGTGCAAGTGCATCCAACTGTATTTTCAAAGGATATGGTTGTTGGAGCGGATGGCTTTTGTTGAAGGCCAATCTAAAGGCTTTAAGATATTCTGCTGCTCCCTTTTTCGATACAGTCATACAAAATGCTGAGTTCGAATTCAGGTTGTTCAATGATCTTCCTTCTATTTGCTGTTGAGAATGAATCTTTATGTACGGAATAGAGTAGTTGCTCCTCAAAGAAATTTTTCATCACACGGTATTCAATCAAAACTTCTGTTTTTATAACCTATATCCACTTTCGAGGAATTGTCTCGCCAGTCAACCCTACTTTCTACGTTCGATGATGATAATCTTTACGGCAACTAAGAATGTTGAGAGTATATTTTCTGCCTCTAAACTCATGATATTCTATACCAGAAACCATCGACCCCACCGTTTCATCATTGCACCTGCCCCTTCATTTCTTGCTTGCCTCAAGCTTTATTATCCCCTCCGACTTTTGCGAAGCTTCCAAGAATACCTCAGAGTATTCCTGCATTTTAAATGAACATTTTGTTTCATTCCATTAACTTCTCGCTACTTATTTTATAACCCCCTTGTTGCATATCTACAATAGTATTCCTAAAGCTATAGATGAATACTCTCGGATATTCACAGCTACGCAAGCTCATCTATATTGATCCATATCTCATCAATTTTTTCCAGTACCGATTGCCCATTTTCAGCTGACATTTCAACGGTCGCCAACAACCATTCATATGCTCTTCTTGCTTCCCTTGCATTTCGAAGCCTTTCCTTTTTCTTCAGGTGGATACATTTTGATAGAAAACAAAACACATCTCCTCTTATCCATAGGTCCAGTGTAGCTCCGAGATCATCAAAGAGCAATTTCTCACATAGTGGTTCACACAAAGCGTACTCCGAATTGTCCGCATGCATTTGAGCTTTTTCGAATTTCGCATTCAACCCAGTTTGGTTTCTCTGCATCTGCGCTTCGTTTTCTGCAACAGCAGTTGCATAATCATTTTGAAAAGAGAGTTTCGTCCGACTAGTCCAAAATTGATCGGTACAGTTACTGTAATATCTGCTCACTCCAGGATCTTCTCCTGTTGTGGCTGTAAGTGATTGGATGAGTTTTAATAAATCAGCGGCCTAACTTTCGAGTCCAGCACGATGGTGTCTTTGTAAACCATGGTATTTTTTAAAATACAAGCTAGATTTAACAACCTTTTCCCAGATGATAAGTCTATAAACGCAAAGATCGAAATTTTGAAGCGCGGCATCTAAGGACTCTGTGAGGGGCTTTCGAGCCGCATTCAGTTTATCGAACCATTTATCCAATTTATCTCGATGTTCATTCTCGCGTTCAATATCTGGATTTTCTTCTTCTGGATCTTCACGTTCTGGATCTTTGCCCGCAACATATGCAAACGTCCAAGCGCAATCCATAAGTGTTCTGGACTGTTGATGCATAGTTTGATTAGTATCCGTAAATGAATCAAAAAATCTATCAAGTCGATGTTGAAGAGTGAATTTTCTGTTGACTCTTCCATATTGGTCTAATGAAAGATATTCTGCAAACGTACGCTTGCTCAGTTTAGAAAACCCATACTTGGTAGGAGAAATGACTGATACAGGCGATAGATATCCGCAAAAATTAGATGGAAGTATCAATTTGTATTGATAGTCAATATCTTTGCTATAATCATCTTCGATAGTAATTGTCTGAGTATAGCCAATTGCTTTCATGGGGTGGTGTAATCCATACTTTTTAGCATGTAATGTCCAGAAGTCGTCGGAACGAAACTGTGCATGGATATATATAGGAAGCGGGGATGACCAAGATGGACCCAAGGGCAACACAAGCTGAGGTACTTCCCCGTGCCTTGCTGCATCCGCTTCTGGCCATGGCCTTAGGTTGCTCCCTAAACCGGGGACATCTGACATGGCGGTGTATAGCGACTTGTGGTGTACTCCTCCAAGTAGCTACATGGATTTGGTTAGAATTGAATTCTTTGGTATACATAGGGATAGATCTCTTATAGAAGCCTCGCCCGCCCAACCAAATTCCGATTTTGGTTCTCGATGCCACATCGGCTCAGCATAAAGTTCTCCAAGCTTCGCTGCTGCTTCTACTATTTCCTTTTTTACACATTTTCCATCATCGGTAAATTCCTTAGCATAGCCAAGTACATGCTAATATCCACTTATTAAAAAATCAAATAACGGGAATACAGAATTACAAACCATAAATTCATGATATATTGTCGTTGCCACATACCATTCCTCAGACAGCCTTTCAGCATCAGATAAATCGGGGTTCATCAGTGCTCGAAAACTGTATATATTAAGTGCTGTAACTATTGACCCCTTCTGACGATTATATATGGATACTGCAACCTATTTTTGATTTTCAGCATTAGAAGGACTATCAGCTGCTGGTTTTACTGAACTTTCATCCGCTGAATTACCATCATGGTCTCCGACAGACTTTTGACTCTCAGCAGCAGATAGCACTGAACTTTCATCCACCGCATCACCGTCAGGCACATCCACACCAAAAGCTAGCCTAAAATGACGCGAAAGAACATATTTCTCAATACGATCCAATTCCCGTCTTGTACGCCAAGCATTCAACGAATGATACGGAAGAAGATTAAAGCGTTTAAAAAGTCTCTGGGTGCCCCCACCATACTTGAAGACATCCTGCGGCTTGAATTCCTCAATTGGGATTGTCTTAGGGGTTCCAAGTAGTAACACTTGAATATATTCTCGTTAGCACGCATATCAACTTCCATCTCTAGCAAAAATGAAAAAATAAATCTAAATAAAAATAATAAAAAATACATACAAAAGAATCCGTATGCATTCTCCCAAATAACCTCGAAGCAAGCCTCAAACACGGCTCAAGATATTTCCAAACAATGGGATTCTTTGCCGTCCACGCGATACCCTCCTCCTCAACCCTACTCATCGGAATCTTAAAATCATCTTCTCGATAATCAAGCCATCGACTCCTTTGTAACGCCGGATCAATCGGATTACAATGAATCGGTATCTCTAAAGCTTTCAACGAGACAACATCCAAATCGACAAGAATTTGCCTCGTGTACCCGTGCAATCGAGATTGTTGATATGCGATTCTTTCTTCACGTGATGCGTTTGCGGGTGGATGGGTAAGGTTGTATGCGGTTATGGGGGTGAGGCCGCTGCGGTGCGCGCCGATGATGATTTGTATTGGGGAAGGGGGAGGGCCGTATTTTCTTCGATAGATGGTTGGTGATTTTGGCATTGTTGATGCTGGGTGCAGGGTTAGAGGGCTTTTGGTGTTTGAGTAATTATTCAGCAATGGTATCGATATTGTTATTACGTTTATAGATAGTTGATTTAAAATTGAAAGGTTTGAGAGTAGTAGAGTATCAGAGAAATCACACGGATCCGAATGAGATTGTTTGCCTGATTACTTTCTTTGATTTTTGAATAAAGAGTCCCATTTTGAAAATTTCAAAGACCCTTTTCCCATTTAAGGGATTCCGTGTTCAAAGAAATTTATTTATAGCACAGGCAATGCTTATTGTTGAAAATTCCTTGACAGCGTTTACCCTTCATGTTCTATGATGGCGCAGGATTTTCGATTATTGCTGAGACTGACTACTCTCAGCTTGAGCTAAAGAGTTTTATGGATAAATTCCTGTTCATAACCTACTTCCATGCGGCTACAGTTTTGACAACAAACAACGAGTCTTTTAAGGCTCTGATCAAACTCTCTCTGTTTAACTGAGCTTGCAACATTGGACAAGTCCCATCCGCACTCAGGAGAAAATACACGTAGCTTCAAGGTTTCCATTTTAGTCTTCAAACGGCTGCCAAAATCTTGATAGTCTTCAGAAGCATGGAATAATCGTAGATAATTGTGATTTGACATTGTTATACATGGGTGATGAACTTTATTTCATTTCATTGGTGCTTTTCCTTTGGGATGAAAGATCAGTGAGTATGGTATTTTTTATATTTAATAATACACATCCATACAGTGATATATATCAAATAATTTTAAAATACAAAATAATATATATAATGAACAATTTTTCAATATATAATATACATAATAAATTACATATTGTTTTTAATATACACTCTCGTTTTATTATAATACACTAATATAAACATTAAGTCTAGTACTCTACTTTTGGGCCATCCTTTTATATCAAAAATCATCATTTTTGATTATTAATAACTTTACAATTAGTCAATAGGATTTGATGAAATTTGAATCATAGATTAATTATATAATCATAAATAGATTTTGAAAATTTCAGATTTTGAATATTTAAATTTTGATTTTCCATTTGTATAAGATTTATATACAAATTTGAAAATATTGAAAACCTTTAATAACTTTTCAACAAAAATTATTAAAAATAAACTATAAATCTTTTTCGAATATTTATAGTACAATTAATTAAATGGATCAGTTTATTTTAAAAAATAATTTACAGAAATCCTAGTAATTAAAATATTTTGATTTTTAGTCTCTGTAAAATCTAAAAATATCAATAAAAGATTTTCTATATAATCTAAAATTCAAAATTCTAATTTATTATACTCTATTTAATTTAAAGGTTTCAAAAAAAATTAATAATTTATTTTTAGTAATTTTTTGTAACGATACTATACTGGAGGCAGCGGCTGCCTAAGGTTCGTCGGTTGGTAGTTATGGGTTAAGGCTTTATCACTGGTATTCATGTAACGATACTGTACCGGAGGCAGCGGCTGCCTGAGGTTTCGTCTGGTTGGTAGTTGTGGGTTAAGGCTTTATCACTAGTCTTCACTTGGAAGTGAAGTCGTTACTAGATCAAGTAGAATGTAGGTAAACTAATTGATAACTAAGTTGAGCACGAAGCTCCTAAACTATGAAACTACTCTGACTATATACTGAACAATAAAGGGGGCCCCTAAAAGCTTTCTGGCTCCTCAAGACTCCTTATCACGCGATTTCTGATGGTGCGTGCGCATACGATCTTCAGGTGACCAAGATCACATACTAATTCGATGAAATCTGATCGTGTTTGCACACGGCCTAAGCTCTCCTAATTAATCAGTTTGCTACCATCGTAACACCATCAATCCTAATGGTGAATCGTGACAATTCACTTGAAAGTGAATTCGTTACTAGATCAAGTAGAATGTAGGTAAACTAATTGATAACTAAGTTGAGCACGAAGCTCCTTAACTATGAGACTAAATGAATGTTTATATACTCTATATCATCTTTGAGGACCTCTGGGACCCTAAGGTCCAAAATGTCCTCGAGGTCACGTGAATTAATGAATCGTGACATTTTTGTTGAAAGGTTATTGAAGATTTTCAAGATTTTCAAATTTATATGTAAATCCTACACAAATTGAAAATTATAATTTCAATTTTCAATTTCTCGATCAATAAAATTACGAAAAATCTGAGATTTTCAAAATCTATTTATAATTATATGATGAATTTTTAATTAAAATTTCAATTGATTCGATTCATTGATTGTTGAATAATTAATAAGTCAAAATAATCATTTTTTATATAAAAAGGTGGCCTATGTTAGGGGTGGTCCAGAAAGGGGGTACTAGACTTATAAGGGACGACAATTTCAAGTATCTGATTCAAGAGTAATTTTATCCTTGATGCAATCAGATGACATAGTGGCAACCAGTAGCTATATATTATGCTACTGAAACCGGGCTGTTTCCACATTTTCTAATCTGTCGAGAACAATCATTACTTGCACTTCCATTTGCCTGTTTTCCCTTCCTTATCTTACCCCGAGATTCCTTGAGCTGACTTCATAATATCCGTATTCAGAGACACTAAGACCACAGCTCCCGCCAATACTCTGGGAAGTATAAGGAAATTCTTAGCGATTGCGAATGCTTCGCAACAAATCGATTGACACGATAGAGTGGGAGGAAATTACTGACAGAAGGAATGTGGTAAGTCTGTAATGTGATATTTCATATAATTGCCTGTGGCAAAGGGAAAAAAAAAGAAAATAGGTGAAAAGAAAAGATGGGAAGGAAACGCGGAGGTAGAGTCAGGAAGGAATAAAAGCCTAATTCGTAACTTGCCTAAAGCCTTGTTACTAGACTTTGGGAGCTGAGGCATCTAAGCCGACTACAAGAGTAAAATGGCTTTCTGACTGGGAGGGAAAGATTTTGGATGCTTTCCCTGTTGGTTGAGTAGAGAATAAGGCAAGCCTAGGTGGTGAATGAGCACTAGACTGTAAGAGAGAATGCAATAGGAGGGATACATGAACGGGAAGAATTGGCTATGGTAGGGATTGGCACCGAACTGATTCACGTCATATAGTTCGAAATATGTTCTATCGGCCGGAAACAGAGATACTGATTTGGCAAAATACAACAATGATGTACTTTGATAATGGTATAAGCAGAATCCCTGAAGAAGGGCAAGAAGATAACATTTGGCAAGCTAGGCTAGTATCATATGAGAGCAATATTAGGACTATTATGGTTTCTACTAACGGTCAAAAAGGGGTTTGATTCACCATACCTGGGCTGTTTTCGGCCCACGACAGTTCGTATATACGACGGTATCTGGCTTGAAAAGCGCCAAAGTGAGCTCTTTAATCTTTGGAGGGCAGCGAGATGCTGGGGTTGTTGACGCGTAAGCTTGGCTGATATGATCGATGAACAGGTGGATGTGGCCCAGGTGTAAGAGGGTAATGACGGTCTTTGAGGATCTTCGACAATCATTTAATTTGGCGAAGTTGTCATATTTTAGAATCCGTAAACCTGAAATCTAACTTGGCGGGCGGTTTATAATCCGATAGCGAGGATAGCACTTCGATTGAGCTAAATTCGCAGAGTGTTGCAGTAGGGAAAAATGCGACCTCTCATAATGCCGGTAGAGATAAGGTCAAACAGGACAGCATATGATCAATTAAATGAACGAACTGGCTATGGTTTCTGGATTGAAGTGAGTAAGGATATGTGCATTGAGTAATATGATGAAATTGTTTAGCAGGAGTGAAATCTGATTGGTATTTCCAGTGATTTGCAGAAAGCAATGAAATGAAGTGGGATGGAGTGGAATGAAATGGCTAAAGCAAAGGCTGGAAACTAGGTGCATGGTCCCACGGCTGATTGGGCCCCCTCCTGGTAGCGGCATGCCTCCCTCAAACCTTTTTGGATGCTTACATATATTGCCAACACCAAAACATGACTTCATATCGAAATCAAATCTATTTGATGGAGTGAAAGGTAACGAGTCCCAATGCAAGAAGTGCAAGAAGGTCTTTGAAATATGCCAAGTTTTAGAACATGAAGGCTGGAGGATTTGCTTCATCCCGTGCTACTGTGGTGAACAGTATTACCCTGAAAAGGCTCGAGCCACTTTTCCATTAGCAAGTCACGAGTACAAGCCGCATAGTACGACTGACGAAGCGTCGTCTTTCCTAGAGGAAGGAGGGAAGTTTACAGGACATTCTCGAACCGATTCTACAGACTCCGAGAATCCTTTAGCATGGAGTGCTGAGAGATTCGACGAGGAAACAATGGGGTTAGACAAATGGGTGGATACAACGAGCAATAGTCAAGTTGGAGGGAGTAGCACCACTTCCTGGAGTGACTGGGCCTGGAATTATGACATAAATCAAACGGGGAAGATATCTTCTGCTATCCCAAAGCGAGCATGAGTGGGAGTGGCGACACCCAGAGCCAGCGATGGGCAAGAGGAGGGGACCAAAGTCTGGAAAATGAGAGGGAAAAGGGAGAGAATGATGTACTTAGTGATAGAAACCGAAACACTCATTGGATGGATAACGGGAGATGAAAACGAGCTTTAGCTAGGCACCTCGCGAGTCCGTAAACCACGGATGCTCCCTAATCCCATTTATTAGTATTGCTTCAAGACTCCGATCTCCTGATGCCTCTGTTGCGCCCATCTGCAAGGTGCTCCATGTGGCCTCAAAGGACGGGGTAATTTCAATACTGCAAACCCCATCAAAAGAATTGACACCGCTATCGTCAGAATGGATAGCATTAACGTTTTCTATATATTTGGCTTCTCCATGTCTGAAACCTTCCTGGATTTCTGCCGTCTTCTGATCATTCTTGCCCTCCAGCCACCAAACCCAGTGCTTATATTCTCGCCCGCGGCCCAATTCCAGCGCTGGCCACAAATCTGGTTCAATCTGCTTCTTGGTCACGTAGCCAAAGGGTTGCCATCCGAAGCGAACGGGATCAAGACGGCCCAGAGTGAAATTGAAACGGTGACGCAGAAGATGGGATCTTGGAACCTGAGTTGCCGACTCTTGGTAGCTACCCGAAAATTCCTCGTCTAAAAATGACTGGGGAGAACCAGTCCAAGCAGCCACGTCTATGTCAGGCGCCGCAAACGAGCCGCCCCAGCATTATTCGTGAGTCTCAAGATAGAATACGATCATATCGAGGATTCTGGGATCAGCTAGATGGAATATTGCCCGCCACAAGAGACCAGCTCGCTCTCGACGGAGGGCGAAAACATTCGAGAGTCTCTTTGTGTTGCCAGCTTCAATGAGCGGTCTGATGACTTTAAGTATCGAACCAAACCACACACTGACGAGATTGCACCCGAGCCCTGGCTGCCAGAAAATACTCCAAATGACAGATCCTACAGACGCTGGAGATATTCTGAGAGTCATAAAGTACCGGAGATCCTTCATGTACTTTCGAATATAGACCAAGGGCACGGAATATGTGTGAGCAGTCGAGACGAGTCTTGGTACAGGGAGCCGTGGCTGCAGGTTGAGAGCATTGTAGAATGGTAGAGCAAGTGCTGCGAGAAAACCTGTTGTTGGCTGCGGTAACGATTCGGATAAGCTTTCTGTACATGCATTTTGAGAACCAATGCCATATAATCGACAAAATTCAATCAAAAGTTCTGTGGCTTTGCTCGCGGCAGGAGGTCGCTGATCATCCAAGAAGTTGAAAGGCACATCAGTAACGATGACAAAACGAGCTGTTTCATCATAGTGGGCTGTCCAGGGTGGTAAA
This sequence comes from Sclerotinia sclerotiorum 1980 UF-70, assembly GCF_000146945.2. Lineage (NCBI taxonomy): Eukaryota > Fungi > Ascomycota > Leotiomycetes > Helotiales > Sclerotiniaceae > Sclerotinia > Sclerotinia sclerotiorum. The sequence goes on from NW_001820823.1 coordinate 177,934, forward strand.
GGGCCCTTTACTATCCATCCAAGGCCTGGCGCTAGGAGTGCACAAAGCCATCTAATCAGTTGTCTCGAGGAACTTCGGAGGTAGATAATTATATCTCCAGGTTGTGCCTTAAAGCTACTTGAAAATACAGGCGTCAATCTTGTAAGTGAGTATCATATAGGTCTCTTCTGCATTTCAAGAAACCGTACATTGAACATTTATGCCCAATAAAGTGTAATTATAACCATACAGTCCGGTTTTTCATCTATGGACAACCGTGTAGAGCACAATCGACATACTAGTGCCTACTTAGCTTCTAGGGGAAATTTCTTTTGTGAATTGTATACGTCCTCAGGATTCCAAGCGTCATTCGTTTCTTGTTGGGAAGACTTGGGGAGTTCTGGATGTGGTATGTGCCACCGAGCCTGGCCCATGATCCATCGTCGTTTCGGTAAATCTCGAGGGAGTGGTGGCATATTTTGAAGCAGAGTGTACGGAGCCAAACACCCCTCACGTATCCAGCCCGCAGGCGGCGAAGCAGCTTGCGCAAGAAGAGCACGCCATATTTTCTCCCCTTTCAAGAACGTACGGTTGATCTGTTCAGTACTCGGTCTGATAGGATCATTATCATGACCTGTGAGTAGCTTTTCAGGGTGGCTATCCGTGGATGCGGTCTCGGATTTGTTGTTGGACGTTCGCCCACTCTGTGGAGGAGAACAACTGGTAGTCTTTTCGGGTATGGCATCACCTGCTGTTTCTGTCGTAACAGTATTACAGGTTATATAGCTGGGGGCAAGTCTGTCTCAAATGTATGATCCCCAGTAGGCATCCAGCAAAGAATTCGATCGAAGCTTGGCTTCGGAGTGTTTCTAGACAGCAATTTTTCAGTCGTAGCCATGGTATCTCGCCGGCAGACTAAGGCTATAGCTAAATTATTGACCGTGAGCCCTTATTTGTAGATATCTAGGTATACACCTTACCTTGGAGTTGAATGGAAAGTGGATTTTTGGGAGGATGGTGAGGTTGATGTAAGGTAAATAAACAAACAGCAAATCGGGGTATTGGCATCCAGGCACGGCTTCTTCGCATGTGGCGCTAGTACAGCTCTAATTTAGCTCAAGATGTTGATCTCCTCCCAGTTCGTGTTAGTGTAAGTGTTGGGTTTCTTGAGACTAGAAAGAGTATCAGATTGAATTGATTGATTCTCTAGCTAAGCAGTTAAGCTGCGAGTATATATTCAAAAAATGAAGGAATAAGGTTAGGTATTCAGCCTTCGGAATTAAAGTGCTTTGAAATCAAAATATTGAAAGCAAACAAACAGTATACCAAAAAGGAAAGAATGAATTAAAAGTTGAGTTTTGTTTGCTCCTTATATGCATATGTACTATATATGCATATGCTGCCAAGATCCCAGGAGGTCAACACGCCCCCTCAGGGATTACCGAGTTAGTTAATAATGAGGTTATTCCTGAACCTGAGACCGAATGTCAACCATTCCCAAAAGATTGATAAAATGAGTGTGTTTCTGTGGTGGTAGAGGTTTAGTGAAACCATCTGCAACCATTTCAGTAGTTGGAACCCATTCGACTTGTAGCCTTCCTGCTTGCACTTCCTGGCGAAGCCAACAGGAGTGTATATCAACATGCCGGAGTTTTGTAACAAGTCTAGGAGTACTATGCTGAAGAAGTCGAATGGTTTGGCGATTATCACAGAAAATTGAAGCCTTTTCTTCGAGATCTAAACCAACATTCTTAAAGAAGCGTATCCACCACATAAGCTCTCGAGCAGTAACGGAAAGAGCCAGTATTTCAGAGTGTGTGCTGGAAGTAGTCACCGACTTCAGCTTAGTGCTTTTGAAGTGGATCAAACCTCCAAAGAGTATGAGGCAATATCCCATTGAAGAAACTCTTGTATCGATATCGTCAGCATGGGAGGCGTCACTCCAGATTTGAAAGTTCCTGGTAGTTGTTGCTTTCTTCCCATCGAACATGATAGCATAGAATTTGGTATTCTCAAGGTATTGCAATGTATGTACTAGCTCATGATAAAATCGAGGTGGAGGTGGTAGATCATTTTGATGTAATCTAGGAGTTCGTAATTTAGACCTTCCGATAGCAAATGCTGCAAAGTAGCTGGATAGTTGAGGAAGTGATGAAAGTGCTGCAGCATGATGTTCTTTCCTTTGTGAACGTCTAGAACCCTGAATTATATGGGATACGTCGATATCGGCACGTATTTGCTCTGCCAAAGGTGCTGTATTATGAGATGATGTTGTAGTGATGATATCATGTTGACTTAACGATGATGATGGGGAAGATGAGAGTTCTGACTCCGGTAATGATGGTATAGGAACATCTCCAGTAGATTGTCTTGTAAGTGCTTCTGGTGATAAGGTTGCTCTAGGCGTTGGCAATTGAGGGTTAGTTTGAGGAACCCCCTCATTGGTTGGAATACCATCATCCGTCTTGTTTGAAGAGCTTTCATTCGTTGGTCGCTCGTTTAAGCGATTGTGTTGTAAGTTCCATGGCCCTTCAACTACAATTATATCACCAATACTCTCATCTGATTCTTCACTCAACAGATTCGATATTTCTATCTCTTCTGCCCTCTTTTCGTGAATAGCTGCAGTATCCCGAAGTTGATCCTTAATAAGAAAGCCAATATCTATATCTTCTGGTCGATAATACCGGGTTTCATCAAATTTGACATCCCTACTTCGAATGATGCGATTTATGGAAGGGAGCCAGATCCTGAAGATATTCGTTGAATCATACCCTACAAGATAGCCCAGTTTTGCACGAGGTTGCATCTTCGCACGTCTTGGAATCTGCTTGTTGAGCACATATGCCAAGCACCCATATGGATGTAGATGTGCTAGCGAAGGTTTATTGCCAGTAGCACTTTCAAATGGTGTTTTCCATTGAAGAGCTCTTTTTGGAGTACGGTTTTCAAGATAACCGGCTGTTTTAATTGCTTCTGGCCAAAGGTTTTGTGGTAGGTTTGCTGAAAGGAGGAGGGCTCTTGCTCTGACCATGAGCATTTTACCAGCATTCTCTGCAGCGCCATTCTGTGCTGGTGTATCTGGTGGAGTGCGTTCGACAATGATGCCACGTTTGTCTGTGATCCTCTTGAAGTCGCCCCCTAACGTAGTTTCACCGTCGAGGCGTATGAATCGGACCTTTGAGCCGAATTGTGTTTGTATCAGAGAGAATTGAGTATCCATAATATCGATCATCTCTGTTTTCCTAGTTAGAACATACACCCATTGTATTTTGTGTGTCGTACACCAGAAGTGGCTGATATATCGGGTATTATTATAAGCCTCATCCATCTCGAACAGATCCCATGCCAATCGATCTCCGACATGGCCGTTCTCTGGCATCTCCTTCCTTGGATTACGAGATATAATCTGTTGAGCCTTCGAGAGATTACAAACTTTGCAGGTAGAGAAGGAAGGTGTCGAAATCGTTTTGTCGATAATGATATCAGTAGTTGCTGATTCTAGGTGCTGAAGGGCTTCGAGAGAAGGATGGCCTAGAAGATCATGTAACTCTGTTGTTGTAACCTTTCGGCATATTGATTTGGTGTGGTTTTTGGTGGCAAACGAAGCATGCTGAGAAGGGATAATAGGATCGAGGGTCCAATGGTCTCCTGTTTGCTTCAGAGTAATAAATGCAATGCCTTCTTTTGTAAGGACATCTGGGTGTTCAGTGTTCCAATGTACACCTTTCTTTGAGAGTAAAGCTAGAGAGACTAGGTTTGTAAGAAACCCTGGGATGTACGCCACTCTTTTTAAGGTTATTTGCCCTGGCCCAGTTGGTGTATTGATCAACATAGTGATAGTACCGAATGCTTCAATTTGGAATCGGTCCCTTCCAGCGCTTATCATATCGGATGGCTTTCCAAACTCTTCAAGAACAAAGTTGTGTAGAGAGTTGGTGACATGGGTATCGGAACCGCTATCAATTAGCCATTTGTGAAGGATGCTAGCATTGTTGTAGGTAGGACTTTGTTTAGTGAGAAAAGCCCCAAGATCCTTATCTTTCTCTTTTCCAGATTCTGAAGGATTAGTCAATGTTTCCTTCCATGCTGGATCCCAAGAGAGATTTGCTAGCTTGAGAAGTTCTTTAGTTCCTTCATGTCTACGAACAAACCAGTTCCTTCGTTTTGTTGATTGCCTTCCCCAGAACTTCTTGAAGTATTCAATATCGGCATCGATTGGTTTCCAGTTCCTTGGTCGATTATCCGAATATAGATAGTAGCATTTTTCATATAGATGTTTCTTGCCACATAGACAGGTTCTCTCTCCTTCCTTTTTATCTTTATTCCCATCCTTATAGGTTGCAAATGACGTAGAAGAGGTTGAAGTAGTTGATGCCTGTGTGAGTCGAGTGTAGTTTCGAAAGTCTTCGATTAAATCGTACACATCAATCGTTTCTTCAGGCTGATTCTTGAGCTTTTTGGTGATCTCCAACAGAGTTGAAGTTGCCCAAGAGGAGCTGTGATTCATAAGGGCTGTAGAAAAGTCGAACGCAGCTCGATTTCGATCGACGTCTGGCAGATTGAGAGTTTTAGCCTCAGTGTAGATGAGTTCCCATTCGTTCAACCATTCATAAATATCCTGATTGGATTTGTAGGGTTGCTTTACACAATTGTATCGTGCTACGACGGTAAGCTCTCTCGCACGATCAGTTGGTGCTAGCCTTTTGCGTAAATCAGCAAGCACTTGAGGTGCTGTGATACTGGTGGTACTAATAAACTTTTCGCAATTGCGGTTGATTGATGAAAGTATGTACTTGAGAACCTCTGAAATGGCCTTGTTGATTTTCTCGTATTTGGTATTCTTGATACGATAGTTCTCTAGTTGCATCTGATATTGCTTTAAAGCCCTATCAATAACAGCCTCAGAAGCATTTTCATCAACTGTGGGTAGCTCTGGTTCATCTAGCAACTCTGGTATAGGTACAACTGTTGTAGTGGGATCAAGGTATACCCAGCATTTGATGCCGCCGGATTCTGCAATACGCTGAACATTTCGAATCCAACTATTCCAATCCTCTGGTGAGGAAAGGATGATTTTAGTTGAATTATCGCCTGTAGTCATATTGAAGAAATAAAGTCAGAATTATCGAGGTTTGGGTTTTATAGAAACCACACTACGTAAGGTAATTCTTAAAAGAGTGAAACTTGAAGGTATCGTAGAGTTTCGGTATATGTGAATCAAGTATTGTGCAGGATGTTTAATTGAAAGTCAGCACCGGGCTCATAACTGTTGGGTTTCTTGAGACTAGAAAGAGTATCAGATTGAATTGATTGATTCTCTAGCTAAGCAGTTAAGCTGCGAGTATATATTCAAAAAATGAAGGAATAAGGTTAGGTATTCAGCCTTCGGAATTAAAGTGCTTTGAAATCAAAATATTGAAAGCAAACAAACAGTATACCAAAAAGGAAAGAATGAATTAAAAGTTGAGTTTTGTTTGCTCCTTATATGCATATGTACTATATATGCATATGCTGCCAAGATCCCAGGAGGTCAACAGTAAGTGCTTGCTGTGCATCCTCTCCATTTATAAGGCTTAGGAGCTTTTTCTGGATTATATAAGCAATATCGACCGAACAACGACAATAACAACGGACGGTCGCATGCGGGCAGCGTGCTAAGCAAATCACGCAGCATCAAGTATCACAGCAGCTTTCAAGTCGCCATCAACTGTGGCTCTTCTAATAGTACCACATATATGTTCGTTAAAAACTTTGGCGATCCCTTGCAGTGAAGCGTTTTCAAACATTCGTTGCTCCTGTGCGGTAGTAAAATTTGTCTTCCTCGAGGCGGATACTGCTGTGAGCGGACTTTGCGTCTCGTAAGGAGGTTCGAAATGAGTCCGTTTATTGAGTTGGGAAACCATATTTCTTTCATCTAGTAATCTATCAGTTCTTTACTCGACGTCTTCTCTGAGTGTCTTTAAAATGCCTGGAGGGAATAGATACTGCAGGAAATCAAGATACCGAGGGCTGCTATTAAAACCCCATTCTAAGGCTATTGACTCAAATTTATCTAAGCTGCTAAGGTCAAGTTCAGGCGATATGGTTCGTAGGTTTTAAGGCTAGCGAGGTGATTCAGATTGTTGTAGAAACCCGTCTTTGAACATGTCGTTGGCGGAATAACCAATATGGCCACAAGAAACAGGTGGTGATTAGCTTCTTGGATTGCCGTGTAGGCGCGACGAGCCCAGGTCTGCCACCATGAAGTTGCTGATCCCTTTTTGCCATTCTCTTTTTCGAGAATCTAATAGAATTTAAGACGGTGGTTCAAAATCTCCTTATCGCGAAGCGTGATACCACCAGTGTTTAATTCATTGACCTTTTCGGCGATTTTAGTAAGGCAATGGTCTTCACAGCCCACCCGAAAGATACGGGCCCATCCATGACAATGGAATGGAATGAAATGAAATGAGTGAAATACAATGAAAATGGTATGTGGCCCGGGTGCGGACACGTGTTTAACAGAATTATTGTTCTGGAGCGCATTTACAATGTAACACGAGAAGCAGATATAATAAGTGCATCAGATCGATTTTTTGAATTATTGGAAATATTAAATGTGATCAGAATGTTGGGCTTAATATATATCTGGATATATTTGGCTATGAGTTTTGAAAATGTGTACATGCGCGAGACATATTCACGTGATCACAAAATCTTCAGCGAATTTGCTGTGGCTTCTTACGGAAACGGAATACTTCCAAATACATTTACATCGCTGTCTGCATCCATCATGATTATCAGTCAGGTATCCATCGGGATGTACATGCAACCAGGTAATTATGCTTGAATGTAATTAGAATAAAGAGATTTCTGTATTATATAGCGTTAACGTTGTAATTAATATTTTGCGGTATCTAAAAGCTAGATTGGGCTTTGGGATAGATGCATCCGGAATCGCATCACCGCAATGCCACCGTATATTAATTATACAATAGCGCGGTATATATATGTAGCCGCGATCATTTTGACATTATTCTGAGGCAACTGTACTTCTTTGGATGTATTTTCATTGCTGATAGTGTACGCCGCTCAAAGATTCATTGCCGTAAGAAGAAACTATCTGGTGGAATATTTCAACCACTTTCCATTCCCGGTCCATTTTTATGTCTTCATATATTAGGTTGCCCCAGACTCGGTGGTCGTTGGCTGTTGGGGGACTATGTTTGCTTTGGATCTTGCTTCTCGCCATCAAGCACAATCGCGAGTACATCGCATCCGTTCCTGCGAGATTCACATATGTTGAAAGTATAAGGGGAAAGTCCACCGCTTCTGCTGTTCAGAATAGAACAATGGGATTTGGTGCGATTTTGATGGCAATATTACCAGAGTAAGTTGTCATGATCTAATACTTTAATGTTTAAACGAATATTGATTTTGGCCACACTAAAGTCGAACCGATCAAATAGACACCGCATCTCTCCTCTCATCTTACTCAGATATTGACCTGACCATCATTGATGGAGTTAGATCTGTTTCAGAAAAGACAAGACCGCCAGGAGGAGCTCAATTGACGAAAGGTCAAATTGGATGTTGGAGGGCGCATATGAATATGATGCGCTATGTTGTGGACCATCGACTCGAAACAGCTCTAATATTAGAAGCTGATGTAGATTGGGATATTAGAATAAAGTATCAACTAGAAGAACTTGGTAAGCATATGCCGGGTGCAAGCAAGACCAGGCCTTATGGTAAGCTTCATGCGAGTAGACAACCTGACATTAGTTAATATTTGTCTCCGAAATGCAGGTCTGGAATGGGATATGCTCTATACAGGTCCAGCTCTGCATCTTCCTGAAGATGCAAACCTGGGGCCTGTGATTCGCTACCATGATAACACCGTTGGAACTTTAACCGGGTCAGGATATGATAAGATTGAGGCGGACTGGGTCGCTAGAGACTTAGCAGCATACCAGGCACAGGATCATCAAAGAATCGTTCACCGAGCATATAGTAAGCCAAACTCTGTATTTTTGGTCAATAACCCATACACTAACATGAGGTTCCTCTTCCTAGCGACCTATGCAAATACAAGTTACATGGTGACATTGGAAGGCGCGAAACGAATTCTATATCAGCTAGGCTTGCACCAGCAGACTGCTCCTATTGATGTAGATTTCCTTGAAGCTCTTCATAGAAGAGATATTAATGGTCTGATCGTTGTACCACCCCTTATGCAACAGTGGAAGACAGGAAATGCTGCCAAAGATTCGGATATTGAAGATCCTGGCAGAGAGGATGGAAGAGCAGGCTCCGGCCCCTGCATCGTGCAGAGTGTGCGGGCAAGTTTGCATGATAGCGCTTTTAATAATTCGAGGATAGATTGGATTGATAGAACGGATTTGACAGGATAGAAGCATAGCGAAGCATCAATTAATAGATTTGGTGAAAGTTCTGGCCGCGTTCAGATGATTTGATATCTGTTTCGGGGATGCGTCTCCTTATCTATTCAGTCACTCACTTGAGATACAGTGCAAATGCCAAATAGAACGTGTTTCGCAATGTGCTTCAACTGAGCACTCTCAAATAACAAGTAAAGACCGTTCTCCCATTGGAGATTGTCCGTTGACACTATTTAAGGTCTCTGCGATGGTAAAATGGTGCTTTGACAAGAGTGTTTACGTAAACTGGCTTCGTTAACGTGGTTTATCAGGACCCTGTACATATCAGGACCCTGTACACTTTTACCTCAATTGCCCACATTCCATTGAAATAAAATTACAACAATACTATAAATTAGAATTAAATTACATACAATTCAAAAATCAACTAATGCTGGATCTAATTGATAAGTTCGTGCATTATGTGAAGCACTATCACATTTGCTACATCGTCGTATAGTAGCTTGCCTCCTTGCTGAAGAATCACCATTTGTAAATTCATCACATTGTATCTGATCTTCTACATTCTCTTGTTCTAATATATCATGCCCATCTTCTACTGAAAGTACTTCTCCTTTTCGTATTAAAGCTTTTCTAGCTCTCCATCGTTTACTAAGTGCTTCATTTGCTTTGCGGAGACTATGAACCTTAACAGCTAAAAGCGTATTCGTATGAACTAAGAGCTCTGTATTTTTAGCTAAAGCTGCAACTGTTTTAAATATTGGAGTAAATAAGCTCCCTTGATGTTGAGCAATACAACTTTTCACTAAAATGGATTGAGAAAGAACTTCAATTGGATTGTGAAATGTTTGAGATTGTTATATATCAGGATCGGTTGATATTGATCTATTTGATAGAGTTCTTATTCGAATATCTAGTTTTGAAAGTACAATTTCCGGATTAAATGAGATTAGCCCAGCTTCGCGGAACCCAGCTTTACCATTTGATATAGATATTGCTTCGATATATATAGCTTTGAAGGCTTGAAAGAACTTGGTTTTGGTAATATAAGTGATATACGCCTTGATAAAGTTCTCGATTTGTCGACTATATGAATACTTTAAAAAACCAAAACAATCGATATCGAGTGATTGAATTAAATGCGAAGAATAAGGTAGTAAATTAAGTAATATAATATCGTGTTCCTTGCAGTATTCCTGAAATGCCAGCGATTTATGACTTTCATACCCATCAAGCACTAGTATTCGATATCTATTTACTTTCCTACTTTCAGTATGTTTGTTGAAGTGCTTAATCCATTCAAGACCTGTCTTATTATCTGTCCATTCATTGATAATAGGTTTAATAAGCCAATCGTATAGTAAATCACTTTCGGTATACCAATTTGAAAGATGGTATTCGCCTTTTACTATCAAAAACGGAGGTATATTGTGATTTTCTCCATCAACACAAATAATCGCTATAGCCCATTCTCGATTGCCTGGTTGTATAGCTTTGCTTTTTCCACATCGATCAGCTTTAGTAACTACTATATGTAATGATATTTATCCTATCATAAAGCCTATCTCATCGAAGTTGTAGAAATCGCAGTCCAGAATACTATATTTGGCCTGCATATTCGATACTAATCGAAACCATCTTTCAATAAGCTCTGAATCTTTGCAGAGAGCTCTTTGAAAATCATAAACGCGATTAAAACACATCTTTAATTCTGTATATCGTTTCACAAAACGATGAGCCCAGAGCTTTCCAACCTTCTTCGCACCCCGCGTTTTGAGTATATAATTCGCCATATCTTCCACATCACTTATTCGAGGATTAAACCCTCTTTCATCTATATCCAATATATATTGAAGAAGCGATTTCTCCTCCAATTCTGTCATTTTATGATTTGCTGGTCGACGTTCAGTAAGAGGCAGAATTCCATTCATTCTAGAAGTAAGGGTAGTATGAGGTATATTATAGAGTTTTGCAGCTTTCCGAATACTCAAATTTTGAGATGTACGAATAGCCTCAATAGCTAAATTGATTCGAGCTTCTTTTGAAGTAGTTTGCATAATTAAATATTGATAAATCGCGTGTTGAAGTTGAAAGGTGATAATTGAGGTAAAAGTGTACAGGGTCCTGATATGTACAGGGTCCTGATAAACCACGTTAATATATCATATGCTTGGTAATCGATTGGCTATAAACCTTCCCCACCTTGAGCCGTGGTGTGAATCTAGTGCTTCAACAGTGAACTCTATCCGGTAAAAGTCTGGAGGGTTAAATAAATATTTAACCCAGGCCAGGGAGAGCAACAACCTTCTTAAGAGTGCGTCGATGAATTGAATATTCAAGCAACAGTTCATTATGCTCACAGCACGGAAAGTTCCTAGAGCATGCCAGTCATGTAGATCTCAACTCCTTTCTCTCTTCGAACATGGATTCACAAGACCTACTGCTTCAACCGCTTCTTCACATTCACGATATCGCGACCTCCGCCATCGATCAATTCAGCCTCGTACTAATGCCCTGCGATTATTCTCCACGACCCTTACTCGATCGGACGAATCTCCCACTAGTAAATCTCCGACAGAGTCTGAGAAAGAAGCAGCGGCGGCAGCAGCAGCGGAAATTGAGTCGGTGGTAAGACAAGCTAGGCAAACATTTGGTGAAACCTTGCCAAAGGATTATCTATCTGTCCAGGAGTATCAACTATATGAGAGATTGTATGGCCCACCACTACGGGAAACCAGACCGGAAGATTTAGAATATCTGCAGGTTGAGGAGGAGGATATTGGAGAGGATGGGCCATCTAGGAATATTCTTTTGAGGGAGAACGCTGATGGCGAATTCGAAGAGGTTGAATTCGATCCAGAACTGGGATTTAAAGTGGTGGAAGATGGCAGTGATGGATTTGCTTCTGCTAGCGAGGGTGAAGAATTAGAATTCGAGGAGGAGAGTGAGCCTGATATGGAATTGGAGGCTGAAGAATTCATCGACGCAGAGACTCCCGCGGGACCAGATACTACTAATTTAACATTTCAAGGTCAAAATCAAAGAGAGGTGGATGCTATTGCACGGCTACAACGCGATATGGACGAGGCGATGGCACGAGCGGCAGAGCAAGAGGATACTGTTTTTGACGAGGACTATGAGGAGGAAGAGTCGTCGGAGGAATCCGAAGAAGAATTGTTCGAAGACGAAGAGATTTTTGACGAAGAAGATCACGATTCATATACGAGCTCGGATGAAATTCGTACACATCCACATACTAGAACCTCCAGATTTGGCACATCCCCAAGTACTATATCGCTACCGAAAGAACAATTCGTTACACCAATTACTGAACTTCTAGAGAGAACAAGCATGAAACACGTCACAGAAGCTGCGCAGAAGGCATTTGGGTGGAAAGTGGTTACCATATTCTTCTTCCACCCCGAACGTAGGAAAGCTTAAGCTTTTGCCACAAAAACATGTTGGACTTGATGCTTCGCAACATAGAATGAGCGAAATTGAAGCAGATGCATATTTGGCAGGGGTGATGTCCGGTACTTATACCTCTGTCATGAGTACCTTGGTCGAAGTACGGAAACGACTCGGACCTGAATGGATCCGTGAAATGTTATTCAGGGAGGGCGGCCAAGGTCCACGAATTCTTGACGCGGGAGCTGGTGGAGCTGGTGTAATAGCATGGAAAGAGATTTTGCGAGCTGAATGGGATGTGTTAAAGGACGATGGTATTGTTGAGGGTGATGAACCACCTTCTGGTAAGCACACTGTTCTCACCGGAGCAGATTCATTGAGACATCGTATTTCACGACTCCTCGACAATACCACCTTTCTTCCCAGACTTCCTGATTATGTTCATTCATCTAGTGGCGAGGCCCAACTTGATGGTGGACCTGCACAACCTAGGAAAGTATATGACTTGATTATTGCCCCGCACACTTTGTTTCCATTGAAGGAAGATTATCGCCGAAAGCACATGGTCCAGAACCTCTGGTCAATGCTTGATCCCAAAGGAGGCGTACTTATTCTGATAGAAAAAGGTTTACCCCGTGGGTTCGAGGCTATAGCAGGGGCTCGCTCTCTTTTACTTGATTCACATATCTCTTCCCCTGGCGAAGAAGTTGTCGAAAAGGAGCTCCAGTCCCTTTCTGATACTGAAGCACGGTTCGTGGAGAAAGAGGAGGGTATGATCATTGCACCATGTACTAATCACACAAAATGCCCGATGTATCCAGTTCCAGGTCTTACCCCTGGTAGAAAGGATTTCTGTCATTTTGAACAGCGATATCTCCGCCCACCTTATCTACAAAAGATCTTGGGTGCTTCTTCTCGCAATCACGAGGACGTTAGATATAGTTACCTCGCAGTGCGAAGAGGTATTGACGGTAGGAAAGAAGAAGCTATTCTTCAAGGAGATGCTGCAACCGACCAATCTTTTGCTGGCTATGAGGAGCACGATTTATCTGATAGTCCGGATATACCTGCAGAAGGGGATGTACCGTTCCATCCATTGTCGCTTCCACGATCTATGCTCCCACCCCTCAAACGACGTGGTCATGTCACCTTGGATGTTTGCACACCATCAGGCAAGCTGGAACGGTGGACTGTGCCTAAGAGTTTTAGTAAGGTAGCGTACCGTGATGCTAGAAAATCTAAATGGGGAGATCTTTGGGCACTTGGTGCCAAAACACGGGTCCTCAGAGAGCCTAGACTAGGAAGGGGAGGAGCGGGTGCTGTAAATAGTAAGGGATCCAAACCCGGAAAGGTTCTCAGCAAGTCGGCTGCCAAGAAGAAGAAGAACAAGTTCAATATTATCATGGGCCGCGATGGTATGGAAGGTCTCGAGGAAAGCAGAGATTCCAAGCGAATCTTCAAGCCCGAGAAAAGAACTAAAGGTGGACGATTTGTCAAGCCGAAAAAACCCATTACTGAGGATGACATATGAAAGATTTTTTTTTGTACCATACGAATTATACCATGTATGCATATTATGGACAACTTTTGAGACATGTACTTATGCTTTTCTGCTCCACAACTTGATTCTAGAATTTATGCCGCAAAGAAAATATACGAACTTCCGAAGTGTGTTTTCCAGAAAGAAAGTCCTCGTATTTAGATGCACATTGTGATGCTACACGAGTTATCCGTCTGGAACTTCGGGAGAATTCAATATATCGACCCCTGAAGTCTGATTTATTTGGTCATCCAATTTACATTTCTCCAAATCAATGTTCCACCGTGGACCAATGAGTGGGTCAATCGATCAACACCGCTGCTTGGTCCGTGATTCCGAGGATAAATTGAACATCGATTGAATTCGAAAGAAAAAGGGATTTCGTTTTCGAATCTCTAAATTTATGTCCACCAGTATCTATTTTAAAGAATCGACAGAGAGGATTTTAGAAGGATTGCATCACACATCGCAAACGGCAAAGCACAACGTTTAAGCATGGATCCAACCTGCGTATCTGCACAATTACTCCATAGATTTACAACCCCTTTTTCTTCCAGCACCAAGCCTTCTCTAGATCCATTAGACACGGTTCAGACCCACCAAATCATCTACCGAACAACCGGACGAATCTAATCAAATCTCTTTTGCTTCAAGTCTTGGCTCATAGCCACAATTCTTATCTCATTTGCGGCTAGTAAACCAATAGACTTTCATAATAATGTGTAGCGTGGGGGATGGAAGTTTTATTTCAAACAAAACAGTTGCCGCTCATTGCATTAGATGCTCAATTTAACCTCATTTATTATTAATACAACTGCACTATTTAAGTCGATCCACTTCAATTTCCAATTCTTATTCCCCATACCTATCTAACCTCCTCCGTAGTATCTTTCTATCAATCTAAAGCGAGCCAAAAGTAGGACCTGGTCGCCCCGTAGCCTGCAGGTTAACCGTTAGAAAACGATACTTTCAAGGTTTGAATATATCAATGTCTTATGTCTTTATTGTCAATGCTCGTCATGTATTCTTGGTACCAATGACCTTCTTCTATTTTGATTAAATTTTTGGTTCTTTGAATACCGGTAGCGTAGCTGTCTACGACTGTCTTCCCTCTACCTGATCTATCTTGATTGATTAGCAATTCACCGCCATCATCACCTATTTGTCCCTGTCACTCATTTTCCAGCATTGAATCTTCGGTGTGCAACTCTCATTACTACCAATCGTTTTCTTAACAGTATAGTATTTTCCTTCTTCTTCTCCTTCTTCTTCTTGTGGTCTCTTGCTTTCGGCACTTTTGCATGTCTAGAGAGTGAGCATTTGTTTTGTTTTGTTTCCGTGGAAAACATTTGGGTGCGCACGAAAAGTGCAATCAAATATAATTATGGAATACCGTCTCCGTCTCTCCTTTCTTTTGTTGCCAGCCGTGAGCTGGGCATCCGTAATCTCAACACCTCGTTCTCCTGATAGAAGTCCCGAATCTAATGAGTATGTACCTACCAATTCATTGATTGATTGACCATGTTACTCTACCTCCTTTCACAATACTAACCATACAATTCGCAGAATCAAACAAACCAACTCCATATCCTCTTCAATCTGCACATCAAACTGCAACCCACCATCAACCTCGCCCTCTCAAATTCTCGAGCTCCGCGAATATAGCGAATACCACACGCACTCTTTTCACCATGCTAAATACGATGCCCATGATTCTCCATCCGGTCCTCACATTCCCACATCGTGGAAAGTAGCCATTGGCGTCAACGCCTTCGTACTTGTAATAACAGCATCGATATTAGGAATGTTAGTGTGGATATTGAGGAAAGAATATAGAAAGAGGAAATTACTGCAAGGAGATCCGACGTATGTGGGTGCAAAAGATGGGTTCGGAAGACGAATGAGGAGTGCGCGGAGTAGTCGAGGGGCAGGAAATGGAAGGGGTGGGAGAGCGAGAGCATGGAGTTACGATCCGATTCGGGAAGAAGAGGAGGATGGAGAAGGAATTGGAGAGGGTGTTAGATTAGGGGGTTTGGGAATACAAGGTGTAGAGGGTGGAATGAGCATGCCGTTGAGAATGAACGATACGTTAATTGTTCCGGGAACGGAAAAAGAAACGCTAGAAGATGCAGATGCAGATGCCAAGGGAAAGGGGAGAGAAGGTTCGAAAGCCAAGAGAGCATGGCGGGGAAAGCACGTACGATTTTCGAGTTGGGGCGGTGAGATTGAACCGACGGATTCGATGGGGATTGTGGCGGGTACTAGCGGGAAGGAAAATGGTCTCGCGGCTTTGAGGACGGAAACTCATGAATATGTTCAGACGCCTTGAGTGGTTGTATTTTTTCTTTGTTGAGTATGGTATTTATGGGCGAGAGAGGGATGAGAGTGTGGGGGCGGGTTGGTACATTCGTTGTTTAGGGAGGAATAGCTTGTATGTATGGTATGGATGCATATATATGTGTATGTAGGATGGGATGTATATGTACTATGGGATGTATAAGTAGGTAGGTATAGATATGGATGTGGACACGGAGTGTGTATATTGGAGCAAAGAAAAGCAGCAAAGTACATCAGCGGAGGACAAAATACGCGCATGTATCTATCTATCAGTATGGCGTTAGATATAGTGCACATAGTTTATTGATTTAAATATAGTGGGGTTCAGGCGTGGGGCGAAGGAAGAGGGGGAGGGGTGGAAGTTTTAAATTTTTCTTCCTATTCTCATTCATTCTCATACTCATACATTTTTTTCTTTCTATATCAAAATATATCAAATAAATAAATAAATCAAATTATTCTAAAGTATGTTATTCTTTGCTCCTTTTCGTTTTTTGGTCTGTTTTCTGGTTCTCTTCATCTCGATCTTGAAACTGTACTGTGTACTGTGTACTGTGTACTGTATTCGAATCGCTAAATATACCCATTTCATATATACATACATGCCAGACCATACAATATCTACCCATTAGACTACATTCCACAAAGACCACAAAAACAACCTACCTACGTACCACTACAGAACTCTCATTACTTTGTTTACCCTACACATTTGACTCCATTTCAATCCATTTTATCTTATTTTGTTGCACATCTCAAAAACCGTCCGGAACACCGGGAACGATTACCGGTATACATTTTCATCATATTTATCATTTCTCATAATTTTCCCTTGTTGAAGTCTTTGTTGCATGCATCGGATTTTCGTAGTATCTGATTTCTAGTATTTTTTATTTGGAAAATGCGAGATGGGAGATGGAGAGATGGGGAGATGAAGAAGGAAATAGAGATTGAAGGGCCAGTATCTCGATAGACGGTTTGTTTGCGCTAGAGGGGATGAAGGATGAGGATGAAGAGGATGAAGATGCTAGGGAAAATGGAGAATAGGGGTGACTGGGTGACTGGGTGAGTGGATGAACGAATGAATGAATCAATGACTGGGATAAAGACCCCTCTCCGCACTTCATTGTTATTGATTGTTGGTATAATCGAGTCATCATATCAATATGGAGAGCTTTAGGTTTAAGTCTAAGTTTAGGCTGGAACTGAGGCTGCATAGAGATTAGATATGAATTTTGATTTGAGGAGAAGATTCAAATTCTTTGTTGGTGGTTTGGTTTGGATTGGCTAAGTATATTCCACACAAGAAAGAAAGCCAAGTCTAGCCTACTATTCCACTGCATCCGCATCATTAAAAATTAGTGATCAAGATAGAAATTCGTGGTTTGTTGATTTCTGGGGAGAAAAAGGCAACCTCGTGGTGTTTAGGTTCTCAAGACTACTTCGTTCCTTTATTTTTCTGCTTGACTGGATTACTTTGTTCAAATGGACCTGGATTGACATCAGAAGCTATTAATTGGTGGTTTATATCATTAAAATTCGATCGAGCGATGATACGTTGGTGAGATATGCAACAAAACCGATTTTGGATAATTTCCTTGTTTATTTTCTTTGTTCGATAGAAGTGCCAAGTCAGACTTGGGAGAAATAGCTTTCTTTGCAAGAATTTCGTTTGTTGATTATGGTAAACATCATACCCCTTGAGAAGGTTTTTTTGAAAATGGTACCTGTGATGAGGTGGTAGTAAGGTGTTTGGGATTACCTCGAGGGATATATGTATTGAATAAGCTGGTGTATCTACGGTTCTTTCTATTTTTGTATAACAAGCTTGATGTAATATCTTGCAAAGAAAGGTCCATATATCCTCAATGATATACCACCATCTCAACATCACCACTCGCTTCTAAATAAAGCAATATGATCCACGAACCCAGCAAGATTATCCGAATAGTTCCCAAAATCTCTTCCATCAATAGTGATCATATTCGTGGTACCCACGGTATTTAGATTGTAAATACCAATATCTGTATTATTCCCCTCGAGACTGAAGATTCTAGCTTGACAAGCTTCTCCATTCCCCTGATCCGAGCACGCTGGTCATGTTAGTGAGATGATCGTCAACCGAAATAAGTCCAACCAACTTACAGGTATTATAATTATCAAAGAAACTGTACAATCCAGCACCATATACATAAACGCTCTCGCTGTCTATGATTCGAAGACCCCATCCGTCCGCGCAGTTTCCTCCCGTTGCATTTCCACACGTGGCTGCGAAATCCGGATCGTTCCATTCAGCCAGTACGGGAAAGGGGTATAGTGCATTGGGATTCGGTTGATAATATGCTGTTTCTGTCTGAATTTGCCCGGCGAAAATATCTCTCGTGTTATCAAATTGGTATTGATATAAAGTATGATGCTCGACTGCCGTTCCAACAAGCCAAATGGCACCAATTTTAGATTCGCAATAAAGCCCACGAGCGGCATAGATTGAGATTTGAGATAAGTTAGGGTCATCAATGTCGTGGTCAGCAACCCAAAACCAGTTATTTTCTAGGTAGATACCAGAAGCATACTCGGTGATGTGGATCGACATGAAAGCTGCTCTACATTCAAGAACGATGCTCGTATTATTAGGAGTTGCGGGACAGCGATCTAACTGCAGATCAGAACCGTCAAATCCTCCGATCCTTGTGTGCACATCCCATAGTCCGGAAGGAGAATTCGCTGGACTGGCTAGATTCCATTCAATCAATATAGCTCCGCTCATATATCCTTGAGTCGAAACAATCGTATCTGACCACTCAACGTTTCCGGATTCGAGAGGAGACCCAACTTGAACGACAGGTTGGGGATGAACAATATCAGTGAAAAATGATCCTGATCCCATGATGACTGGATATGATTCACCAAGAATCTTCGAACACGATGGAATATGGATGGTCGAAGTCACTCTATAAATGCCACTGTCGATATAGACGACCTTGTTGGCGAGGGCCGCATACTCAAATACCGCGTTCAGTGCAATCGTATCGTCCGTAACTCCATCTCCAGCTGCACCTGCT
Organism: Sclerotinia sclerotiorum 1980 UF-70; assembly: GCF_000146945.2. Lineage (NCBI taxonomy): Eukaryota > Fungi > Ascomycota > Leotiomycetes > Helotiales > Sclerotiniaceae > Sclerotinia > Sclerotinia sclerotiorum. The sequence goes on from NW_001820823.1 coordinate 196,644, forward strand.
GAACGAACCGAAACGAATTTAGAAGGCGGATAGTTTTCATATTGAGGCTTTGAGCGAGCGTAGAACCTTCCACCAGGAGATAGAGATTCAGAACGAGGGAAAGGCACAATTGGTCCCATGAATTTGGTAGGGCCATTTGGATCATATTCATTCCCTTCGCCCCATCCACTGATTATCATTGATCCGTTCCTTTGTCCAGCCAAAACTGTATTTTCGGATTCCTGTATAGCCACAGGAACATTCGTCAAACGGATGTTATCAAGGATGAGATTCCCAGCAGCTTCTGGCAAAGACGAACCATTGTAAGCGGTGATAATGGCAACCTCGGTATTTGTGAAGCTACTGTCAATCAATGTCGCGGACACGACACCCTGAGCAGATGATCCACCTGCCGATATGTTTAACCCGGTAGTACAATTATTGATGTTGATATTCATATACGTCCATCCCCAGTCCCAAAGCTGGGAAATTGCCGTTACAGCGTTGTTGAAGGTCAAATTTCGGACGGTGTATTGCTGGTTACCGAATGCAGCTCCTATATTACCACCATTGAAAATCAAGTCGTTCATGAAGCCGCCCGAGCCTGTTTCGTGTAAGCTGAAATTCATAGATCGAAATAAAGTGTGGTCTGGTATATTTCCATAATATGGGATCCATATTATGGGTGAAATTGGGGAAATTTGCGAAGAGAAAGAGCTTTCGCCAGATTTTCTACTTACCTGATTCGATAAACAATCCTTGATGTTGAGTTCCATTTGCCTCGCTCATTTTGAATACAATGTTCTGTAGGCTGGTAGCTTGGGCAGTAGGCCAGTGGATTCCATAGGCTGTAGAATTAGGGGAAATTCTCGTCATATCCAGCACTAGATTACGAATTTGGCGATAGAAGACATTTGTTGCTCCGAAACCTAGTCCGTTGTCTCCGTAGATATCTCCATCGATCAATCCAAATCCTTGGAACCCGGCGGTAGCTTTCAGTACAGGGAGGTCATTCGGATTACCTATAATCTGAGTGAGGTAATAATCAATGATTGAGGATGAGATGAGATATGTCCCAGATGGGAAGTAAACCACTGCAGGTGATGTAGTCGTAGATGAACACACACTAGGCTCGCATCTTTTACCTGAACTGATAGCTTTGTTGATAGCAGCAGTATCATCGGTGACACCATCCCCTTCACGATGTTAGCAGCCTCTCATGAATGAGGAAAAAAATTATGATATCAACCTTTGGCTCCAAAGTCCTTCACATTTCGGAACACCTGATATGAGGTATCATTTGAATAATGAAACGGCGCAATTCCCTGATGAGATATTTCTTCGAGCCAATACGATGAAGCAGAAGTATTTGTTGTCGTGGTGATATTAGGGAATATTTTAAAGGGTGCGATTGTTGCTGATGGCCTTTGGGCTGATGCGAGGTGAATGGTAGTGGTAGAGATATAGGCTGAAGTCACGCTCAGAATACTGAGGTTCAAAGATAGGAAAAGAAAGAAGTTATAAACGCCCATATTTTAATGCGTTTTTGCTGTGGTTGAAGATGTTCTTAAATTCAATGAAAGTTCATTTCGAAAGCGAAAAAGGAGTGTGGAAGGATTCTAAGGAGTGTAAAGGACCGTAAAAGTGTAAAGGAGTGAAAAAGAAGTAGAGAAGGAAACAGACTTAATGAATGTGAAAGTTGGCTTTAGTCAATTGGAAAAGAATGAGGGGCCGAACAGGTTGAGGAAGGGGCAGCAGCAGAAGGACTGATATAAAAGCAAGTACGAAATGAATTAAGTCAATGCGGTGCAACTGGCACCTCTTGATAAGAATCTGGATCACATCCATCATCTATCTTATCCAAAGTTTGTGATAGTAACACGATTGTGATTTGAATTGTGATTAGTGCTACTCCTCCACGCCTACTCTCGTCAATGCAACGCCCGTTCTACCATGATATTTCCATCTGCGGTAGGGACGTCAATCATATCAGCTTTTCCGAGCTGAAAAGCGCAACCCCAATTAAAATTTACCATAGATCTGTAGAAACTAGTCCATAATAGGTAGGTGTAGGTTCTGTTAAGCTTTTACATGCAGCTGAAGAAAACTTATTTTGGGAGATTTTGATCTTCAGACAATAGCCCAGACCCAACAAATCGGAAGAACTCACAGGCCAATTGAACGCAATTAACTGAACACTCGAACCTGTTTAAATTATCAATTTGATGCATTTAGGATTCAAAAGTTCGTATTCAATATAATAAACTTTAATATTGAAATTATATTGACTTATAAACCAACCGAGTTTGGGTCTTCAATTGATCTGTTACGGGATGTAGCACGATGTTTTCATTCCGAAATCAATTATGTTGACTCTGAAGGAGATTAATTCATTGGCCAATGCTCTAGCTCATTCGCCAATGAGCTTAATTTTGAAATGAGCTAGCTCATTGCTCGATGCAACCCGTTGAGATAAAAATTGAGTTCATTCGCAAATACACTTAGTTTATTCAAAAATATTTTTCATATCTTATTCTCATTTTCAATCTTATAATCAGTTATATTCTCATTTATAATTTTATTATCACATCAGTTTATATTTCAATCAATTAGAAATAATAAATTTTAAATCTTTAAAAAATTTATAAAAATTTATTGAATTTATATATAAAAATGTTAAAGTGAATGGTTCCTGCGTAGCACGTGCACAGGGCACTAGTCCTGTTAGGACTAGATTGAGAAGCTCTCTTACAGAGAGCTTCGCACTTCCGTAGAACTTAGAAGAGAGATTAACCTACTAGACCAATATTACCTCAGTTCTGCCCTATCAGCTTCCCACTATTCCCTGTGTGAGGTCATTCCTTTTAACAAAAAACTTTAATATCTTATAAATCCTGAAATTAGAAATATAAATTGAAGTAATAATAACGTTATAAATAAAAATAGATGTGACGGAAATCCCTGCTTTCCTCCCACCCTTATTATATAAGAAACCTCAGGTACATTAACCATGTCCACACATGATACGATTACTCGAGATTAGTATGCGATTTAGGTGACCTGAGGATCAGATCCGGACAAGTACTAGGTATCAATGGTTATCGGTAAAGTAAGATCATTGGAGGAATAAATATGACTTCTTTTTGCCTAGCTATTGCGGCTAGGCCATTCATTTGTGTATATATAGAGTAGCTATCCCCATCTACAGGTGCTCTTCACCTGTAGATTCTAAGTTAAATACAATTGCTGGTCTATAAACACCCTTTTGGTCACAATAGAATATGAAATAATTTTAGGATAAACTAAGTTCATTTGTGAATGAATTCGATTTTTTCTCTATTAATATCAACTAGCTCGTTCTACAATTTAATCCATTCCGGAATGAGCTAAGCTCGCAATCCTCATATTTCGCTACGTCCCGTAACAGATCAGTGTGTTTAGTTGGCCCGTGATATCTTCTATCGAGCTTTGAGCATCCAGGCATACGTTGCATATACACTGTCTCAACATCGTAAGACTCTCTATATATTTCAGAAGATTCAGCATAACAGTAAGAAAACGCCTTTCAAAAGGTTTTGCTATTGTTTTCGAACCAATTAACTGATTCTTTGCCACTTAGAGCTCTTACGATAATCTTAGCTTCAAGAATGACTGTATTTTTAATTTGCAGCTTGCAATCTATACCAGTTCCACCCTTACAATATCAATCTACTTTTCCCCACCAATTCTATGTGATTATTAATCATTAACCCCATTTTCGATCTCATACATGTACGGAAAAGACCCTTCATATAACCCTCTGCTCAAAATCCATTGAATAACATCTCACACGAATTTCGACAGCTACACAAGAGAACTCGAAGCAGCGGTATCGACCACAACCCTCGAAGTAACTTTCATATTGTGTTTGTCGGCCCTTTCAGAAGTATCCTCATCCTGATCTCCCAACCCGTCCAGTGGCCCCAACTCCACAACCCCACTTTCACTAACAGTGCCCTTAATGTCCCTTTTCCTAAAACTAGCATCAATCTCCTCCAAACTCTTCCCCTTCGTTTCTGGCATCCAGATTATCGCCACAATGACTGTCACTAGGGCCGCGCTTCCCCACAACCAATAACATCCACTCGCACTCTTCGCCAGGAATATAGGCGTCGTGAATGCTATTATCCAATTAACTACCCAACTAGCACTCAAGCTTAGACTTGTTGCTCCGGCCCTCGTTTTAGCACTTTGAATCTCAGAAACGTATACTTTGAACGTCACAGCCCATGTTGCAGCAAATATAATCGCGAATAGATAAATGCAGATGATAACGACCCAGCGACCAGCGCCGTAAGAGGAATGAACGGAATCGGAAGCGTAGAGAGAGGCGATGATGAACATTACGATGAATTGTCCGACGCCGCCAACAATGGTGCTAGTTCTGCGACCCCATTTATCGGCGAGGATGAAGGTTGGAATGGTAGTGAGGAAGATTAGGAGCGCGGAAATACCCGAGGCAAGAAATGAGGCCGTTGATGAGGTTAACCCAGCAGCTTGGAAGAGCATAGGTGCGTACTGGTTTTGTTAACTTTCATACTTTCGCTTTGATGGAATGTGGAAGGAATGGAAAAATATCGGAGACACGTACATATAAGACACCATCAATCCCAGTCGCCTGCTGCATTGCCATCATGAATAAACCCAAAACTGTCCTCTTCCACGCATCGGGTGCGAAAATAGCAAATAGGTCTTTTGTCTTAACTTCCTGATCCGCTTTCTCATTATCATCTACCTCCTGTTTCACCCCTTCTCTCTCCTTCTCAGGCACCGCGAGATGTAACCATACTCGCTCCGCTTCCTCAAACTTTCCTCTTGCTGCTAACCATCTTGGACTCTGCGGTAGGAATAACATAGTGCTAGCTGTGAACAAGAATGCGATAATTGCTTGTACCGCAAAAGGTAATCGCCAACTTAAGCTTGATCCTATTTCCACAGACCCATAACACATAAAATAGCCTGCAAGGCATCCCAAAGTGGTAGCAAGCTGTGGAAGACTGGCTAAAGTACCTCTTTGGGAAGGAGGTGATATCTCTGTGATATAAACAGTTAATGTGCTTAGGAAAAATCCTTCGCCAAGTCCTTTGATGGCACGACCGACAAAGAGTTGAGCGAGTTGAAAAGATGAACATTCAATGGCTGCGCCAATACCAAAAATGAAGGAGCCAATTGCAGTAGCTGCTAAACGACCGAGGGCATTGGCTAAGTGGCCGGTAAACATCGAGGAGAGTGCTGCAGGTATGAGGATTGTGGAAACAACAAGACCGTGCTGGGAGGAAGAGTCGTGTTAGATTTAGTTGAATGAAATAAGTGAGGAAATGAAGGGGGAAGGATATACGTACGACGGTTGATGAGAGTGTACCAAAAGTTGCGTAGAACTGAGGCATCACTGTTAAAGGACCGATGGTGCCCGTGTCAAGACCAAATAGAATACCACCGATCGAGATAATGACAGATGCTTGTATGTATTTTGGTGGCATTGTTAGGCATTTGGCGAGCCACGGGTTGCGCGAGGGAATGGTCATTCTTCCAGGTCAAATAAACTATGAGGTGGTAAAGGAATGATAGAGCGAAAGACAGGAGGATACTTCCAGCGAGCTTGAGAGATGAAGGTAACAACTGAAGATACAGGAAAATACAAGTAGAAGCAAATGTGAAGATATAGTTATATCCAACTGCCACACCACCAAACACGGTTTCCACAGAATATTTGAAAATCTAGATGTGGACTGATAATCCGCATGCGCAGGACCTTCCACCTTGACTTTTTTTTTTTGAACGATAAGGTATCATTGTGGATATACTCAGGGTAAGCTCTGAGTTTGATAAGCTTAACCTACCTTATCTGGTTGCATAAGAGCTAGTCAGGAACTTTCCATAAAAAAGCCCACTTGAGTCAAGACGGATATGGAGAAGTAGATTTTGGGAACTTTGCCGATTGGGCGGAATATTTTTGCATATGCTTACATCCTTGATGTCTTCATAAAAATGAATGAGAGTAAAGCCTAATAACAACTCTTCTACTGGCAAATATAGTCACGCTTCAAGCTTCAAAGCAGTTGACATGTTTGAGAACCCAAAACCAAATCTCGCCTTGCTAGGATAAACACACGAAGTCACAGATCTGCAGAACAAACGAAAAATCTACACCGGTGTAGTCGTAGAGCACTCCACCTCGGAAGACTTTCCTCCTGTTCATTGGTTCGCCACAACATCTCCAATGATGTGTCATCTGCAGGATGATAATCCGTTGGCTCAACTTCGGGATAGAAAAATGGGTTTGGCGTGGAGATTGCTTCGCCAGAAAAGTTCTTTAAAACATTTTAACCTATGATGAAACATCCTCACATGCTTCATAAGCTCAAGGCTTTAAACCTTTAGTCTGGATGGAAATGCTTGAGAATGGCTGTCACGACCACCGTTCTTATTTGATTATTTCTGAACACAAGGATGCACGAAGCAGGTACCTTTGAAGGCCCTTCGCATGAAGTACTCATCGTAATAATATTCAGCAAGTGCTCCGAGATGGTATCCTACGACCCGAAGACCAAGAATGGGTAGGTAAGCGCGATGAGAGATCTCAAAATGTACCAATTCACGTGATTTGATTCATTTCCTTTTTTTTTCGGAGGGAGGGATCACAGTTTTGGCGCGCCTGATTTTCTTTTCTTGGCGGAGAAACTAAGCCCATTGGGAGACACAGTAATGTGATCGCGAACTTGAGGTCGGTCAGGGAAGCATCGATTCATAGATCCATCTAATGAACCACATCAACAGAAGGAAGGCATCAAAACATTGAGGAACGATATGGATTTGTTGGTAGGATTGGAAAACGAGTGAATGGAAGAAGATTCAAAAATTTGAGATGTGGAGTTCATTTATACTTATCTAGTTTGAATGTTTCCGCACTTATCTGATCATCTGATAATTATGACGAAGTTTATCCGAATTCCCCCTACGTTTACGCGTTCTTCAACAGTTTTCGCTACGGATATCACCCGTGGCACATATGGCCTCGATTAAGACTTGAGCGTCGAGCAGACATCAACAGTGCGCAGCCTGATTCGGCTTCCTACAGGTGTTGTGCTCAATTCATCAACTTTTACGACTTTCGGGACCGACTCGGGACCGAATGGCGTCTTGGCAGCAAGTCACTTACGTGCGATGTACCTAAAAAATATTAGTATTTACTCCAGTTTTGAGTCTATGCATACTAGGTAGTAGTATTTGCCAGGCACGCAGATCATAATCTCTATCAACTGCCATAGGATGGACAAGGTCTTGCTAAGTAAGCTTCACTTATGCTCCCCTTAGCCTCGGGACGCAGGTGAGCATAAACCATCTAAACATGCAATGAACCGGTACTTCAGATTGATGTTGAATGATTAATCAAGTTAATGCTAACAAAACATATCAAACAACAACCATAGCTCCGCTTGATGCTAATGATTCTTCGGGGATAAGGCCTAATGTCGAGATGAACAACACCTTGTTGAAGAACCACGTTATATTGGGATTACGTACCCGTGGTGGACATGGCCGTGCCATTTTCATGGTACCCCGCATCTACATTGGTATGTACTATGCAGAGAGGTAGTGCACAAGTTTATCAGATTGAGGGGACATTCTATACCGAGTTGTGTATTGTTAGCACGTGTTACTGGTAAATTTAGACTTGTACAGGAATTGATTAGCAGAGCCAGCTCACAACTTCAAATTGATCTCATGTCACCTGTCAGTTGTTGGAATGTCATCACACTTTAATAGCATGATCACAGTAATCTGAGCTTCCTCGTCAAGGAGGAGAGAAGAGATTGATCAACGTTGAATATATTCAGGATAATGCAATGCAACAAAGAACGCGTACTTGCGTTGCCAAGAAGCACACAACTCCGAAATTTTGACAGCTAGAAACCAGGGGCTACCATCATATGGCAAGTGCTAACGCATTGGAGTCATGTAATCTCTAGCACCAAGATTATCAATCTCCTCTAGGCTGAAGATTCTTCCGAGAAATCTAGGAGTCCACCTGCATGGAAAGAGAAGAATTGGACTGGTGCATGCCATCATGACGTTTTCCATCAATCGCTGTGAAAGCTACTACAGCAAGAACCGACCGCCGTGAAAGCGAGTATATATATGCCGGCTGCTCCAAAATATTAACGACTCATCCGTTTAACATCAGTTTATCAGACAATACTTTCACCATGTTTGCTGCCACTGTTCTCTCCCTCCTCTCGGTTCCATTGGTCGCAGCCCTTGCGCCAGGCCTTACACTCGAGTACTCAGTAGAATTACCTACACAGGGTATCTTCATCTCCGCCGATGGACGCAAGTTTCTTTCCCAGCGCTATTCTACCACCTTACCACCAATTACCGTAGAGCTCCTCGCCGACAACACCACAGTATTGTATCCTGACGCTTACTGGAACTCCTACAACGCCAGTGATCCGAGCTCCGACCCAAGCCTTCAATTTGTTAGTATTGATGGTGCTAGAATTGGACCTGATGGTCGTTACTGGTTGGTTGATGGTGGTTCAAGCGGTGTCAATGGATCTACTAAGCTAGTAGGATGCAACCTTACCACCAATGAAGCAGACAAAATCTACTATCTCGACAGCATCATTGCTTCCAACAGCGGTATCGACGACGTGCGCTTTAGTGCTAGTGGGGAAGTCGCCTATCTGAGCGATACTGCTGGAGCTCTCGTCGTTTTGAACATGACAACCGGAGATGGAGTTCGTGTTCTTGTTGACGACCCATCTGCCGTTGCATGGTTCCCTATGATGTACAACCATACACTTGTTCCTGGCTACGGTGCTGCAGGTAGCACACTCGCTGTTGGTCTGGATCAAATTGAAGTTTCCCCCGATGGAGTCTATCTCTACTATCAACCATGCAACGGAGGACTTTACCGCATCGAGACCGCCTACGTTGATGCTGCATTGACCAATAGCACGCTCGCTGCATCTCTCGCCGACTACACCACCGCTTTTGCCTTAACACCCAGTACCGGCGGAACTACTATAGACGGCGATGGAAACGTCTATGTTTCCGATACCAACTTGCTTGCCATCTGGAAAGTTACTCCTGAGGGATATGCATCTATTCTTGTTCAAGATGATGCTTTGCTCTGGACTGATCTTATGTGGGTTACTTCCGACAAGAAATTGTGGCTTCCAGCTTCTCAAATGAGACCTGGTGGAAATGGATTGATGGCCGAGGGTCCCAATAACATTTTCTCCTACCCCATTGACGCTGGTCCATCCCCAATTGACCACGCTTAAGTTTTGGTACTCGATGGACTTTTGGCTAGAAGTATCAAGTCATTCTGAGCTTCAAATGCATGTACATATTAGTTAATTTCTCCGGAGATTCAGGATTCCCGAAAGTGGGCGCGGAAGCTTTCATTAAGACAACTGTAAATAGCTGAAGATTATTTCTTCGAACCTAATGAGAAAAGTTTTCCGTAGCCTAGAGACTTGCTTGTTTGTTTGATCCTTTATCTGATTAAATTATCTCGTTGCCATTATGAATATGATAATAGTCCAGACCAGAGTAGATACAAAAGTTTTCAATATTGGAAAAGTTATGGATATTTCATTCTGATCTGTTATTCGGCGTAGATTCAAGGTTTAAAATGAACTGACTGAACCACTATTATCGTTGATCTACCCAATACTTCGCTATTCATGTACAGGCATTTTATGTTATCTTTCAAATATGGTAGTATCCTAAAAAGGTCAGAAGATACCATGCGTGTTGAAAAGCCCTCTTCACCTGTAGCATCAATTCGCACCACCAGTCTCCGAATTGCAACAACTCCCGCATACGCTCCCTTAACCAGCATTTTTACGCACAAAACTACTCGTCCCACTGCTAATTGCACACGCAGAGTCACTATAGCTGCAAATCCCATAAAGTTCTTCATTGCCTGCTCAAAAAGAAATCGCGTCCAGCAATTGCTTTTTGGGAAAATAATCTACTTTCCGACAGTTGTATTATCCATAATGACATATCCAAGCTATCTATTATTCAATTCCTTCGTTTCTAATAGGATGTGAGCATGCTATCAATTGACGATTCGCTGCAAGATGCGCCAGAGTCAAAATATATAATGTCATACATGAATAAGTATTCACGATCACGATCGAACTAAACACCATTTTTCTTCAAGTCAAGTACCTGCGATATTCCTTTCGAGTTTTGAGGTAGATGTGGGAGTGAAAAGGAAATCGTCTGAGAGTGGGAGGCATACGCATGGTGTACCTATTGAAACTTGAAGCTATCTTATCATGAGGAAATGTGATTAAAATCGGGAAAGGCAAGCCTGACGAGCATCATAGTGAATCATCCGAGGCGAGGAAGCGTAGTAAGGGGTCTGATCGAAGATAGCCCTCGCTTAATTCGCTAGGGAGGTCTCGAAGTTTTCCATAGGAGGTGAGAAGACATGAAAGATGTCTTTTTTAATTCATCAATTGAGATTGTTGATCATGAGTTGTGCAGTAGTATCTGCCAAAATCATCTAGCGTAGAATATTCTGTAAGATGATAGTTTTGGGGATATGTCTTTGGATCACATCTTTTAATCAAACAGGTCGTCAAGTATTGGGTGTACAAATTTATCACAACTACTCTACGGTTGCTAGTGCAATATCATGCTCAATGATTTCATACATATCCTGCCTTTCTGAAATTTTCCGGGCAACAGCTTTCATAACCTGGTTAACCGCGTTCTGGTCTATCTGCTCAAATCCCCTGTTCCTCCATCAGAATATAGATCAAATCAACTTTAAAGTCTCTCTCATCCACAGATCTGAAGCCGGCCATGTATCAAAATCCTCGATATCAAATGTTATTGGGTTTATTGAGACCAGAAAGAGCATCAGATTGAATTGATTGATTCTCTAGCTAAGCAGTTAAGCTGCGAGTATATGTTCAAAAAATGAAGGAATAAGGTTAGGTCTTCAGCCTTCGGAATTAAAGTGCTTTGAAATCAAAATATTGAAAGCAAACAAACAGTATACCAAAAAGGAAAGAATGAATTAAAAGTTGAGTTTTGTTTGCTCCTTATATGCATCATGCAATATATATGCATATGCTGCCAAGATCCCAGGTGGTCAACAACTTCCCAATCATACTTGAAGTCTTGAATGATGCATAATGAGTCAATCCAGAGATACTCGATTCCAAGCGCCCGTGTGATCAAAACGGCGTCTCTGAAGTTTGCCGGTAATCTTGACATTTCGATCTTGTTCTGGAAGGATTGCAGGTTCGATGTTGTCAAAATAGTATCAATTTGTCCTCCCCAACAGTGGCTCAGCGTGATATATTTACCCTTAACGCCATTTGTTAGAATAAGAAATGGATCCGTGTCTTTTGCACCAACACTAATGACTCTAGAGGGAAAGTGTTTGTCGTCAAGAGAAGGACATTTCGATTTAGAATGCTCCGAGAAACAAGTATTCATCCAACCTCGAGCAATATCAAAATTCGTCTCGGATGCCAAATTTCCATCAGGAACAAATTGGCCTATTTGAACACCTCCGACAAATTTGGGCTGATCTATTGCATATTGATAGTTAGTGATAGTATGATGAATCATGTTTATCAGCATTACATATTGAAGACCAGCAATACCTCTAGGCGTCCGCAAATAATAAATCATTAAAGTTTCATCGTCACATTTATACTATTTATGCGCTCCGTACCCTGCGAGCTCCCAATGTGTGAAAGTTAACCAATAGTACATCTTTGGTTCTTCAAACTTGTCGTGGGCATATGGATATGGAGACACAATTCCTACTCTCAAATTCATATATTTACCCTTCGACTCCATAGTTCGGAATTTTTGTTCCCGTGTAAATGTACCATCACGCTCCTTAGTGCGGAATTCTTGGAAGGGTGTAAATGAACATTCCTCGAGTATTTTGAGTTTTTCTTCTTCACTCTGTTGCTGAAGAAGTAAGCAAAGCTCACATCCAGATGACGCTGCCGCAAGGAGATCATGGTATCTTTTGTGGTGCTCAAGTTGGGAATAAAATCCGTCATCATTATTGGCTTTGGCTAGCTTAAGTAGGTCGGTAACATTCAAGCTATCACATACTTTACAAAGCATTTTCGTAGCATGGAGGAAGCCTGGGTAAGCTTTTGTGAAAGATGTTGAGGGTGAGGTGTTATGAAGCATGATTAACCTATCAGTCAATCATGTTCGCAAGATCTGGTGGATACCTCAGCATATTGAGGTCCAATAAGAAATGTTATGGAGGTGTGGGGTAAAGATATCCCCCTCCAACTCTTTCAGTCATCTTGACTGCCGTGCGCTGTTAGGCTCAATATGGAAAGTACGATGATTGTGGGTCTATATAATCAGGAATCGTAGCACCAGTAATAAGACAACCCTCTTCACACCTACACCTAGAATGCCTTTAGCGCCAACTCTGATTTTGAGATACTATATCGAGGTGGTGAAATGCCAAGAACATAAAGCAGGATTTTAACTTTCAAGCACCCCAAGTTTATACAATCTCTGATGAGCTATCTTTAGTATTCTACAGGAATACAAATAATCTATACTTTCTTTATATTTCTCTTACACTTAAAGAAGGTCTTTTATTTTTAAATTATGTTACGAGGTTTGCCGTCTAGATCACGTGGAAGTGCTCTAGGCTCTCGAGGTGGTTTATAACTAGGCGTCAAGCAGGGACTTAAAGTAATGACAATAATGCAATTCGTAACTAATAGTAGAGTATACTAAATGATTGATCTTGAGCACGAAGCTCTATACAAAAGAAATCCATCTTGATTATATAGTCCTTCGTGCCTATGGTTAACTAGGAATCGTCGTTCCTGGTTGTTCCTAGGAACGTTCGTTCCTCACCGTTCCATCACATGTTTTATGGTCATGTGACATGCTAATCGTTTTGGACGTAACACAACTACCAACCAGACGAAACCTTAGGCAGCCGCTGCCTCCAGTACAGTATCGTTACAAAAATCATTTTAGAATTCTTTTTAAATAAAAATTTTATTTCTAAAAACTTTTGAAAATCATATAAAATAAAATAAGATTTAAAGTCTATTATTATAATATTATATAGATTATAATTTTTTTTTAAATATATAATCTCATAAAACTTCAAACACTAAAAAATAATTGCTCTTTGTAATCAATTAATTACTTATACTGTCGGTAAGTACTCGGTATAGACCTCGGTAGTCAGTATCCGGGTTTAAGTCCATTATCTCCTAATGCGTGTATACTCTTGAAGTATCTATTAAAGCTTTTCTTCTCTTAAAACCGATCTGACTTTCGGCTTTTACAAAACTCATAGCCGTAGAAGTACCTTTAAGGTAAAGCAGAGTAGCATCGCATAAACTCAACAACTTTACGATAAGCTAAGCCGTTTAAGAAAAGAATCAATAGTGGGTTAGAATTCAGAATTTTTTCATTCTGATACTTTTCCTTTTACAATTGAAGAATAATTTATGAGATTCGAACATCTTATAGATTAATTGACTTTAGAATTTCAAATAATCTGATATGAAATTGAAAAAGTATCGGAATTTGAAGTTTCCGAATCCGAATTTGTAAATAATCCTCTTCGTACATACGTAGTAGCTTGTCATAAGGTTACAGGAATATATGTTATCCGGGCGGGATCTACCCCGGGTCTCGGATCAGCCCCTCTCTACCTTATGCCCCAGTTGTGAAAAGCTCAGTCTACCTTGTAGATATTGAAAGATTGGTAATCATCCATACTGAGGCTATTGATGGTTTGTTATAGCAGTACTCCATAGGTATATGCCATACAAATGTTTGAAGCAGTCAATATCATGATGCCTAAGACTAAATAACTCGACTTTGACATGTGATTTCTTTTATCCATCCCGCAGAATTCTTATCTCAGTATGTTTCAATTGTGTTTGCTGCAAACTCGCACAGATATCTTGGTTTGACTTTTCTACCTCTTCATCCATGCTCCCTCTCGGTACTTCCACCATCTGTTTCGCCTTATCTCTGCCAACCCTCAATACCCAATCCACAATCCCCATATGTATGAGCTGGTCGATCGTACCACTACGGACTACTATAATTCACCACCTATCCGAGAGGGAGGTGGGAGGTGCTTAGGCCTCGGTGCTCTTCTAAGAGCCGGGAACGCGAGTTTGACGTGTACGGTGGAGACTTCACCATAGATTTCAAAATTTCCCTCTCAACGTATTGAGTCTATACCTCGGTATACCGGTATACTTTCCATCCATTGACCTAAATCAGTTTGAATCATCTTGTGATTCTGCTTCTTATATCTTGCTTCTCTCCTCTTTGCTTATCCATCCTCTTCTTGTTGTCAATGGTCAAACTTCCCATTCATGTAGCATCAACGTCAACACATATTTTCACCACATAGATTTGCGCAACAACAAAAATCACCACAATGGGTTCAGTAGAAAGATCTGGGAACTGCGATTACGACGTCGTGATCATAGGCGCGGGCCTATCGGGAATCAATACTGCATAGTAAGACGACCGATTGAGCATTGATCCTTGGCTCACATCAGCAATCCAGCCATTGGGTTCAATTACTTCAAAGTCAGACGGCTAACTCCTTTACAGTCGCCTACAAGCAGAATTTCCCGATCTAACATATACCATACTCGAGAACCGCGGGGCAATTGGCGGAACTTGGGATTTATTTCGATATCCTGGTATCAGGTCCGACTCCAATCTATATACATTTGGATTATCGTGGTATCCATGGACGAGCCCTACGTTAATCGCAGACGGAGAATCAATTCGCACATATTTTCAAGAAGCGGCCGAGAAATTTGGAATTGATAAGAATATCAAGTTTCATCATAATGTTACGGCCGCAGATTGGTCAACAGAGCAACAACAATGGTCAGTATCAGTCGAAGCTGGTGGAAGCAAAAGCACCATAAAAGGACGATGGATTGTCTGGGGCACAGGATATTACAACTATAATGAGCCATTGAAGACGGAAATACCTGGCTTGGACAACTTCAAAGGTCAAAATGTACATCCTCAATTTTGGCCTGAAGACCTCGATTACACGGACAAGAAGATAGTCGTCATTGGAAGTGGTGCTACGGCCATTACTTTAATACCAAATCTAGCAGAGAAAGCTGCCAAAGTAACTATGTTACAACGAAGCCCTACTTGGATCATAGGAGTCCCAAAAACCTCTTCAGGCGGAGATGTACTACGGAAATTCCTTCCAGACTCGGTGGCTGACCAGTTGATACGATGGAGATTCCTCGTATTGCCCTTATTATTCTTCCATTTCTGTCGCTTCTTTCCCGACTTTGCTCGAAGTATCCTCCACAAGGGAATCAAGAAGCAAATCCCATCCACTATCCCAATCGACCCTCATTTTAGCCCCAAGTACAATCCCTGGGAACAGCGTATATGCGCATGTCCCGATGGGGATTTCTTTAAATGTCTTCATTCAGGAAAAGCCGATGTCGTAACCGACACGATCAAAACCGTCACTTCATCCGGCATCGAGCTCGATTCGGGAAAAACTCTCGACGCCGATATAATCGTCACAGCTACCGGATTAAAAATGCAAATGGCCGGTGGCGCGAAAGTAAGCATTGATGGAGTTCCATATGATTACCCCAAAAAATACATGTGGAGAGGCGTAATGCTTCAAGATATGCCCAACGCGATAACGGTCATCGGATACGTAAACGCATCGTGGACATTAGGAGCGGAAAATACGGCGAGCGTATTGGTACGTCTCATGAAACACATGCGGGAGAGAAATCTCATCACGGCGGTCCCTAGACTTCCTAGCGAGAAAATGCAATCAGGTCCTTTGTTTAATCTTAGTTCGACGTACATGCAGATGGGGAAGGCTATTTTACCCATGACCGGTGATAGGGGTATGTGGAAACTTAGACAGAATTATCTAGTTGATTACTGGGTTGCGGAATATGGGAGTGTGACGGATGATTTGGAGTTTGTTAGTGCGGGTGGTGCGGCGTTTAATAAAGATCAGTAAGTTTGAGTGAGTGGAGTGAAGTGTGAAGATTTAAGGAAATTGATAGATGGAGAATTGGTTGGGGGTTCTCAGAGCTAGAGTGGGTTGGGTTGGGTTGGGTTGTATATCGTATCTTATATGAGGTTATTGCTCATATACTTCGTCAGGTTATGGTGGATATCGATTAGATTATTATAACAATACACATATATAAATAATTATATAAATCGAAATCTATAAAAAATATATAAAATATCCTCTACATCTTGTGAATATTCTTATAATTACCTATGGTTTATACGCACTTTGTTTTATCATTTATTGGATTACGAGTATGATATTCATTTATTTGTGGATTAGGTGTCTTAGGTAAGGTAATCTCATATGATGTAACGTGGTTTATCAGGACCCTGTACATATCAGGACCCTGTACACTTTTACCTCAATTATCACCTTTCAACTTCAACACGCGATTTATCAATATTTAATTATGCAAACTACTTCAAAAGAAGCTCGAATCAATTTAGCTATTGAGGCTATTCGTACATCTCAAAATTTGAGTATTCGGAAAGCTGCAAAACTCTATAATATACCTCATATTACCCTTACTTCTAGAATGAATAGAATTCTGTCTTTTACTGAACATCGATCAGCAAATCATAAAATGACAGAATTGAAGAAGAAATCGCTTCTTCAATATATATTGGATATAGATGAAAGAGGGTTTAGTCCTCGAATAAATGATATAGAAGATATAGCGAATTATATATTCAAAACGCAGGGTACGAAGAAGGTTGAAAAGCTCTGGGCTCATCGTTTTATAAAACAATATACAGAATTAAAGATGCGTTTTAATTGTATTTATAACTTTCAAAAAGCTCTCTGCGAAGATTCAGAGCTTATTGAAAGATGGTTTCGATTGGTATCGAATATATAGGCCAAATATGGTATTCTGGACTACGATTTCTATAACTTCGATGAGATAGGCTTTATAATGGGACAAATATCATTATATATAGTAGTTACTGGAGTTGGTCGATATGGAAAAAGCAAAGCTATACAATCAAGCAATCGAGAATAGGCTATAGCGATTATTTGTGTTGATGGAGAAAGTTATAATATACCTCCGTTTTTGATAGTAAAAGGCGAATACCATCTTTCAAATTGGTATACCGAAGATGATTTACTATACGATTGGCTTATTAAACCTATTATCAATAAATAGACAGATAATGAGATAGATCTTGAATGGATTAAGCACTTTAATAAACATACTAAAAGTAGAAAAGTGGGTAGATATCGAATGCTAGTGCTTGATGGGCATGAAAGTTATAAATCGCCAGCATTTCAGGAATACTGTAAGGAACACAACATTATATTACTTAGTTTACTATCTCATTCTTCATATTTAACTCAACCACTCAATATCGATTATTTTGGTCCTTTAAAGTATTTATATAATCAACAAATCGAGAACTTTATCAAGGTGTATATTACTCATATTACCAAAACCGAGTTCTTTCAAGCCTTCAAAGCTGTATATATCGAAGCAATACCTATATCAAATGGTAAAGCTGGGTTCCGCAAAGCTGGGCTAATCCCATTTAATCCGGAAATTGTACTTTCAAAGCTAGATATTCGAATAAGAACTTCATCAAATAGATCAATATCAATCGATCCTGATATATGGCAATCTCAAATATTTTATAATCCAATTGAAGCTTTTTCTCAATTTACTTTAATGAAAAGTCGTATTACTCAATATCAAGGGAGCTCATCTACTCCAATATTTAAAACAATTACAGCTTTAGCTAAAGGTATAGAGCTTTTAGCTTATACGAATACGCTTTTAGCTGCTGAGGTTCATAGTCTCTACAAAGCAAATAAAGCATTTAGTAAACACCAGAAAACTAGAAAAGCTTTAATACAAAAAGAAGAAGTACTTTCAGTAGAAGATAAACATGATATATTAGAACAAGAAAATATAGAAGATCAGATATGATGTAATGAATTTACAAATGGTGATTCTTCAGCAAGAAGGCAAGCTACTATATGATAATATAGCAAATGTGGTAGTGCTTCATATAATGCACGAACTTGTCAATTAGATCCAGCATTAGTTGATCTTTGAATTATATGTAATTTAATTCTAATTTATAGTATTGTTGTAATTTTATTTCAATGGAATGTGGGCAATTGAGGTAAAAGTGTACAGGGTCCTGATATGTACAGGGTCCTGATAAACCACGTTATGTAATCTAGTGAATAGTTAATAAGTCTCGAGGTCAATAAATAAATATATATATATATAAAGATATACATAGAGTAGTTTAGATGAATGATAATATCTCATATCTTCATATCTTTATAATTTATACAATCATTTATCAATCATTCACATTCACATTCATATTCATATAAATATTCCGGCGGATATCAGAATGATCAGAATATAGAGATCTAAAGATGTAAAAATATAATAACGTAATGTATGGGGAACTCGGACATATGGGGAACTCGGACACTTTTTCAATTATTCTACACGCGATCTTGTTCTACGAGCCACACAATCCTCCAATTCCAATTCTGAATCATTTGAACTATTCTCTAGTTCTTCTTCTTCAATCTCTTCTTCTGATTCTTCAATTGGGCGCTTGCGTGGTCGTCCTCGTAGCTTTTTCTCCTTAGGTTTTTCCTCCGCCTCATGTACTATTTTCAGTATTTCCTTAGTACTAAAGACAAATTGACCTTGTAATTTGACTCTTTTGCCTTTAGTTCTCTTTTTTCGAGTCTCAATTACTTCCTGAGTATCAGCGAGCTGTTTCCGAAGTAAGGCTATCTCAGCATTTTGAGATTCTACAAGCCTAATCATTCTCTTGGCATATCGACGAGTTGGTGATGCAGAAGAACCATTGCTTGCTAAAACTGTATTAAAGATCTGATTTGCTTGCATTAGTTCTGTCCCATCTGGAGGAGAACTTCTAAGTACAGATAAATCTAGATCTTGATTGGGGATTCTCATTTGTGGAGTAGAAGGTTGCTAGAAGGAATTAAATGGTAATGTATCGAGTACTTTTCGTAAGGCAAAAGATACTAAACCAGCTTTTTTCCAACTAGCTTTAATATTAGAAGAATTCAATGCTTTTTTTCTAATATTTTGAAAAAGTTCTATTCATTCAGCTCTTTGAATTCGCTTTATACCAATTCGAGAATATCGATCGACCTCCAAAGCATGATATCGTTTCATTGGCCCATACACCGCAATATCAAATGGCTGAAGCAAGTGGGAGCAATGAGGAGGTAATATAAGTAAATCGATATCCTTCTCTATACAGAAAGCAATAAAGCTACCTGTAATATAACTTGAATGACCATCCATGATCAAAAGTCGAGGTCGGTCACCTGACACTTTCTTGGATTCTGGTTCGAAAACCCTTTTTAACTATTCTAATCTATAACTATTTAAGGTCCATCTATTCGTATTAGTAGAGAACTGCCAGCTTTGAGGTGTATCCTTTGGAATCCATACAGAATTCGTATTCTGAGCCTTGAAAATGATTATAGGTGATAAAGCCTTTCCAACTGCATTAACACATTCAAATACAGTTATCCATTCTTGCTTGCCAGCTGTAACTTTCCAATTCGATTTCTGAGTAGAATCGACTATAATACATATACTTTGAGTACTTACAACTCCAAATCCGATTTCGTCCATATTATATATATCATCTAATTTATACTTTCGTTCAATGAGATATATACAAAATATATCAAATCAAGTCTAAATATTCTCCAGAATTGCCTTTTTAGCCCAATTAGATTTTAATTGATATAAATAGCATGTTTTAAGTTCTAGATATCGTTTTTGGAATCTATAGATCCATTTGTGGCCTATAGATGGAATTTCTGTCGAGGTAGGAATTCGAGATGACGCGATCTGAACGCGTCGAAGACGAATTTCGTCGGCTATTTCCTTCACCAATATAGGTGTAGCAGGGAATCCAGTGATCGTGAGTTGTGAAATCCATCGTACAAGAGTATTTTCTTCTGCGTTTGAAAGAATTTGAGCCATTTCGTGGGTTTGGGAACGTGTTTTCTTCCCAGCCAGCCTATCGGCTAGAGTGGACTTAAAGACTTCAAAATGCTCTGCAGCCTTTCTAATTGATTTAAATTCTTTTAATTGAAGTGCAACTATAGCCTGTTGAAGCTTCTCTTCAATCTGAGCAGGTGTAAAAGGTGATTGGGTATACATAATAAAAGTTATTAGGGTTTCAAGTTGGCGATGGGCAAAAAGTGTCCGAGTTCCCCATATGTCCGAGTTCCCCATACGTTACGTTATAATATATTATCATTCATTTAAAAACTACATACATATATCTCATATCTTTCATAATCTATATAATCTTTCATAACCATCAATCATTCACATTCATATAAAAATTCCTTTAAAAAGGAATCCCTTTCTTCTCACTTCCCACACCTCTCAGCTCATCCCACCTCGCATCTAATAACTCAAAACCAACTCCTTCAATTTCTCAAAATCTGGCGTTCCCAACCCAGTAACCGGATCCCATCCCTTCGTCGCATTCCACGTCGCATAAGGAATCACCGCACCATTTGGAATCTTAGCGCCCGTTTGTCCATTAACACCATTACAGCCTACGCTTCCACCGCCAGTGATATCGTTAAGAGCGCTTGTGCCGAGGAGATAGAGGAGAGGGTTGACGAAACCGAGGGCGGATTTACCTGCTTTGAAGCGGGCGTCGTTGAGGAGACCGAGGATGGCTGCTACGACGGGGGCGGCGGCGGATGTACCTCCTGAGGGGGAGAGTTCGCCGGAGTAGACGACTTGGTAACTGTGGGGTTTTCTGTTAGGAGATGGGGAGGAATGATTGGTGATAAGGGGGGACTTACTCAGGAGTTAAACTGTGAGCGGAAATATCTGGGAATCCTCTTCCGGAGAAATTGGTATAGCTCTCGTAGTATTTCCTTGTGGATGGAGTGATATGTTCGGTTAAATATTCAGCTACAGCAGCGGTTTGATACCAGGCGGTTGGGAAATAGTTTGAGAATCCTCCTGACCCATCATCCCAAGCGACTTCGGGAGAAACTGATTGGGTTCCTCCAACTGATGTAATGTATGGACATGTACCGGGGAATTGAGGTTGGAAGTATGGTGTATCTTTTCCATCGTTTGCAACGCATCCTGCTCCTACACCGGTATCTCCTGATGATTCGAGGATGGAGATACCTCGAAGACCCATGATACCGATTAAGTTGCAGACTCGAACGGCATAAGCATATGGAACTGTCTGAATATGGGTTAGCAAAAGAATACCATGTGGAAATTGAAGAATGTAAAGACATAAAGGTAACATACATCTTCATCATCACCATAAGAGTTTGAGATAACTTGTGGGATAGCGGAGTTTGGTTGAGTCATCAAGTATTGATAATATGGCAAATATGGCTCATTAGAGTTATCTGCGGCAGTTGGCACATCAATATTAGGAACGAATGGTGGTGAACCACCAGTGATGAATTCCTGAACAGGTAAAGGATGAGCAACACCAATAATGTTTTGAACATCAAGGTTAGCCTCTCCGTTTTGAGCAGTAGCTGGATTCTGATCATTGGTAGCTCCATTGATGAGAGTAACTGAGAAGTTTTGTTGTGGGATATCAAAGTATTTCTCGTATTGGAAAAGATCAGAATAAAGAGCTGATTGATTGAGGAAACTACCGAATCCGATTCTGCTACCGGAAGAAACTGAAGGGGTATAGTCTCCAACATTGTACAATTCCTTGATACATTTAGGAGTGATGGATGTTGAGCAAGAAGCATCAACTGTAACTTTGGTAGCTGAGGTATCTTTCTTTGTAACCTTAGTTGGAGCATTTGCGACGGTCTTTCCGAAATAAGTTGTTGGAGAGATGAGATCGATGTGTTCAGCAAGATGATCCGGAACCGAGTATTGAGTAGTTCTGACTTTTGTTACGCCATTACTTGTATAGGTCTGGAAAGTTGCATTGAGGATCGAATTGGCCTTCTCAATGGTTGCCGCAAAAGTAACAGTCGATCCATCGCTCACAATGTTTTGGGCACCAGCACTCGTCAACCATGAAGTAACAGCATTACTTGCATCGGCAGAAGGAGCAAATAAAGCATTAGCCTCATCAGCATCGAGATGATTTCCATAATCCGCATTTCCGGGTGTTGAAACAGCAATAAGTTTGGCCTCTAATTGATCGAGATTTTGCATTGCAAGACCAACTGTGAGAGTGATAGCTGTACTTGAATCTGTTTCTGCAACAGTCCATCCGCTAGGAACTGCGGCCAGTTTTTCCATAACGGCACCATATGCTGGGAGAGCTTGAGAGAGCAATCCCGCACAAATGGCGGTCTTGGGGTACATCATGATTGAAGAAGGTTGATGAGATCAATTGGCGGTCAATCAATTGAATCTTTCAACGAGGACGGGTAAGAAGTAGGAGGGATGAGGAAAAGAATAGAGGAAAGATGACTAGAGGAAGAGGTAGCAGAACAAACATCATGAGGAAATCCCTCTCTTTATCAACCTTTCCCGACTTTTCCCAACCTCTGTGTATATTAAAATTTTGCCATCGTCACCTCGGATCACCTAACATCTAAATCCCCTTGTACCTGAACACCAACACAATCCATCATGTAAGATCTCACCTCCATCTGCACAAACCGGGGACTTGCATCTGAGCAGTCATCTGGACGAATAATCTCTCACCATGACATTGACATTCCCCGCAAATGGAGATTCAATCCAGCCGATGTGACACAGCAAAGAGGATCATTCGAGCTATCGTCAACGTTAATCAAAGGTAGCTTTAGAGCTTTATAACATATGTGGCAGGTGCATAAGCCCAAAAGCTTGATCAACGGTATGCAATCGATTATACACCTTCCAATTGGGTATTAGATCGAATGTGGCTTACCCGCAGTGCGGATAAGCTAGATGAAGCGACGCGGAAACTCCGGTGTTGAGTTACCTTTTGAAGAAGTCGATAGGTTAATGCGTGGTTTTATCTGCAGATTGGCGGAGTATAAGCTTTTGATGAATAAACAACAGCAGACTGGATAAAGGATTAATTTTTGGTACCTGAAATAAAATAGACTACGAGTAGGTATTATTATTTACATAAAATTCATATAGATATACTCTATCCCTAAAACCCCAAAACACCGAAAAATAAACCGCAAAATCCCCCCTCCTCCTCCCAAAAAAAACTTTAACCTTTAACCTTCAAGATTACTATAATTCTCACTCATCATACAACATCAACATCACATTACCCTAAAGTCATAAACTCACTGATGAATAAGCTTCTTATCTCGAAAACGTAGATTATCAATCCCTAAACCCTAATCCTTAACCTTTATCTTTTTCTCTTATCCACAATCGCTATCAATACCTAGGTATCTATACAGTCAGTGCACATTATCGCACCGTGCGGTCAGCATTCTAAGATCTTTGGGTAGGAGGCTCTACTGTTAAAATCCATGGTCAATTATTATACCAGACCGGTACTTTCAATCGATGAATGTATTGTACTCGAGTGATATAGCTGTCACGAACCACGACTAATATTATACAATAAAAATCCTAGGATAATAATCGTCCCAGGACAATTATCCTAGGAGCTAAATTATCCTAGGAAACGAATCGTCCCCGGATTAGTGTCCTGAGGCTCCGATGGTATCACGTGATGTGATAGCTCTGCTAGCTGGCTAGCAGAGCTAGCACTCAGGAAACACATAGTATATAGTCAGAATAGTTTCATAGTATAGGAGCTTCGTGCTCAACTTAGTTATCAATTAGTTTACCTACATTCTAATTGATCTAGTAACGACTTCACTTCCAAGTGAATACCAGTGATAGAGCCTTAACCCATAACTACCAACTGACGAACCTTAGGCAGCCGCTGCCTCCAGTACTGTATCGTTACAGAAAGATTGAAAGATTCCAAGATTCCAAGATTGAAAATAATAACACTTTACTCTAGACTAAGAAATTGCTTCTGTAATATAAGCAGATTTCCAATCTCTGACTGATTCGCTGTTCCCATAGGGATGGATCAATCAATCATTCATCAATATCTAGTTATTAGCCCATCTCCAAAAGGCAAAACAAACACCTGCAAAAGCAAATACTCCAAGTGCGATGAGTGTGGAGAGTATGTAAATATCCATGGTTTTTAGTTTGTTTGTTGATTGGTTGGTTACTACTTTGTTTTCCAAGATGTTTGTTTGTAAAGTGTAGTTTTGTGGTTGTGATAGAACTGGGGAATGGAAGAATTGGGGTAAAGAGGTGAAGCTTTTATAGATGGTTTGGATGTGTTGTTTTATAACTAATTCAAGAATTGGATAATGAATACTTAAGTCTTGGGACTTTTGTTTTCTTTGTTGTGGTTTGATAGAGTAGTTATCAATTCTCTCTTTGGGAGACTTGATTGCATTATTAATTAACAAAGATTTTGTAGCCTTAACTTCTGCTGTTTGGTATGAAGGAGAGTGATTGTTCCTGGAACCTCTAGGACAATCGCTGTATCAACATCTTCTACAAACTTTTATGGAATCATACAGCCGATTGCTCATTTTCAGTGATGGTTTTTCATCAAAAAACACCTTGGGCTGTATCACATATTGCCATCACCAGATCCATTCGGTAAGACGGTTGTTGAATTTTCTACCATCTTTCTGTCACGATTCACCATTAGGATTGATGGTGTTACATGATAGCAAACTGATTAATTAGGAGAGCTTAGGCCTTGTGCAAACACGATCAGATTTCATCGAATTAGTATGTGATCTTGGTCACCTGAAGATCGTATGCGCACGCACCATCAGAAATCACGTGATAAGGAGCCCTAGGAGCTTCGTGCTCAACTTAGTTATCAATTAGTTTACCTACATTCTACTTGATCTAGTAACGACTTCACTTCCAAGTGAAGACTAGTGATAAAGCCTTAACCCACAACTACCAACCAGACGAAACCTCAGGCAGCCGCTGCCTCCGGTACAGTATCGTTACACTTTCCTTACACACTGAAGAAACCAAGTACATTTCTCCCACAAGTATCGTTGGCCAAACAGACTTTTATGAATCTATTTCTGGTGAAATTGGTCTTAGACTAAGGTAACAGATTCTCAGAATCCATAAAATTGGTAAAACTTCACATGATAGACGGTAGTTGTTCTGGAAAGACAAAGGTGGGGCATATTACTCACAAAAAGCACCAAGCAAAGAAACAAAGAGATTTGGAATACAGACCACACGTGACTAGACCATCGAGTTAATCGAATCAATCGAGTCAATACAATCCATCAGCAAAATCCGCATCAATACCCAAACCTAAAGTTGGCAGAAACCCAGAGACAAATCGAATGAAAACCTGTCTAATCGATAGTTTATAGTTTCACAGCCACGTTTGGTTCCTTGGCTAGAGGAGGAAAGGGGACCGCTTCATGGCTTTAAGGTTCGATAGCTACCGTGTGCTAGACTAGAATTGTCATAAAGTCTGCGGGACCGGGAGCTGGTTAAAGACAAAAGTGGTAAGGAATTTGGTAGATGGTGTTTCTGTAGGCTTTTCCGTGTTGAGTGTTTGGGAAGTAGAGGGAAACTAGAGGGAAGGTGGCGTTAAAAGTTGGTGGGTGCTTTGGATTTGTTTTATTTCTCCATGGTAGTAGGAATTAGAGCTTAATTAGAGCTTTTGATGAATCTTGTAACTTGTTTGACGTGTTGTGTTGTGTTGTGATGTGATTTATGTGATGGTATTGTATATAGCTGTGGTAATAAACCAATATTCAAGGTCGTTCCTGGTGGAGCATATTGATATAAGCATCTCGGGATCCTGCAGTATACATTGAAGATCTCATATATATCCATGATGAAGATCAAGCAGATGAATCCATAAGAAGAAATGTCACGATGCATGGTTCAAGCAGATGGAATTGAGAATTAAAACAATATGGTAGAACTCAGGCACAGTACCTAAACAGAAAAGGGTCCAAGATTACCTAACTACTGGTATGAAGCTTTCGTAAAACCTTACTACATAAATTCCGGTTGATGCTTTCGGGTTTATCCAATTGAAGAGATTTGATTGGTCCATTTTATCACTTTTGTCATATTTTCATCATTCTTCCTGGTATCGGAAAATCACGCTATTTTACCGAATGAGGAGGGACCGACGTCATTTCCTTTGTTACCATCTTTTTACTCGCAGTCTCTCAGTAGGTACTTCTTTCTCATTGCTCTAAACCAGGATCCCAAAATGATCGTCATGATCTAAAGTGTCTTCGTCCCCACTTAACTCTCCAGATCATCAAGAAAGCAATCGCCAGCCTAAAACTCAAGCATCCATCTCCCGAAGCTTCCTTCTCGATTCAATTATAATCATTTAATTATCTATTCTATTAATCTGTCAATCATCATCATCAGCAGCAAAATAATCCTTTTCCCTATACAACTAATCAATTTCAACCCAACCCAGATCTCTTTACTTACTCTTTCCTCTCATCTCATCACAACAAAGACCCTTAAACTTACAGTCAAACCAAACCATCTTCACAATGCATCGCACATACTCTATGAGACAATCGCGGGCCCCAACTGTAAGTTCTACTCTGTAACTCGAGGCGTGATGGCAGACAGACTCTTGTCGCAGTATGAAAAATAAATGAGCATCTCACTGACGAGTCTTTCTTTTTTCTCCCTCACAGGCCTCGCAACTTCAGAATCCTCCTCCGCCACCTTCGAGCACAAAATCTACTTCAAGGATCTTCAAAGGTGGTCTCGGTCAGTACATTTCTATGACGTCTACCATAACTTTTACATGATGGATGTGGGGTAAACAGAAGTGTCTGTGAACGGGCAATGGGATGCGCAAAGGGAAGGCGGGGCACCAATTTTCCCATATGCTCAATCTGGATATTTTTGGTTGAACAGTGTCTTTTTGGCTATATGGGAGATGGTTGCTTGTGTTGGGTTGCTGGTGTCATGATACTATTGCCCGCCTGAACTGTTGCTTGATCTCTCGTTGCAACTCAATACAAATTATCTCCCTTCTTGGAGGAATGAAGAGGATGACTTGCTAACAATCGTTAATTCAGGCCATGCTATGCGACTTAAGACACACTCTGCGCTCAACACCAGGGGCCCAGAGCTTTCCAAAAAGCTTGGTCAACTCGTGAAGATGGAGAAGAATGTTATGCGCAGTATGGAACTTGTCGGGAGAGAGAGAATGGAGGTAGCAGTAAGTACATTCCTTAACAAATACAATAAAAAGCTATAATCTAACATCATATAGCAACAACTTTCCATCTGGGGAGAAGGATGCGATGAAGATGTGTCAGATGTTACTGACAAGCTGGGTGTATTACTCTACGAGATTGGTGAACTAGAGGACCAATACGTTGATCGTTATGACCAATACCGTGTTACCATCAAGAGCATCAGAAACATCGAGGCTTCTGTTCAACCCAGCAGAGATCGCAAACAAAAGATTACTGACCAAATTGCTCAACTTAAATACAAGGAGCCAGAATCTCCAAGAATTGTCGTGCTTGAGCAAGAACTTGTTCGTGCTGAGGCCGAATCTTTAGTTGCTGAAGCTCAACTTTCCAACATTACCCGTGAGAAGCTCAAGGCCGCTTACACCTACCAATTCGATGCTCTCCGTGAGCATTGCGAAAAGGTCGCTATCATTGCTGGTTACGGAAAGCATCTTTTGGAACTTGTTGATGACACTCCGGTCACTCCAGGTGAAACTCGTCAAGCATATGATGGATACGAGGCTAGCAAGGCCATCATTCAAGATTGTGAAGATGCTCTTACCAACTGGGTTAATTCCAATGCTGCCGTCTCTGCCACTCTCTCCACCCGAGCTCGCACTTTGTCTCAACGCAGACGCAACAACATTCAACGTAACGCTCAAGGTCATGACCTCACTGGCCAAGATCAACCCTTGAACGATAACGAGTCCGGCCTCTGGGTTCCTGCTGCCGCTCACAAGGGTGGAGACGAATACGAAGATGAGGAAGAGGAGGAAGAAATTGCTCACTCCCATCAAGGTAGCGTCACCAACGGCGAACAAAGAGGTCGTCAAGAAGAAGTCGTATAATGGTTGAAATCTAAACTTAATATCAAGAAAGAATGAGAAGATGACTAATCAGCTAGTGAAGGTGTTGAAGGATAGTAGGGGATTCAGCAGGTGTCAATGTAGGAAACAGTGGAACCGGATTGGACTGGTGGGCTTCTGAGCATATTCCTAGGATCTTTTTTCTTTCGCCTCGCAAAACCAGTTATGATTATGGCTATTCGGATGGATCCATGTAGTTGTCTTTTTTCTTCTTACTCTATTAAATCATGATAATGTTGGAATGTTATGTGGTGGTAATTGATCATATATGATACATGAGGATATGAAATGGGAGGGGTGGCAATGGTAAAAGGGGTTTTTAAGGTTTGAGGGGGAAGTTGGAAGGGAAAGGAGAAACACTTCTTTGGGGTTCTTTTGTATCTGTAGTTTCTAATGAAATGTTCTCTTTTTTCATTTTTTTTTCTGATTCATATTTGTGTGAGTTGTAAGATACTCTTTGTTCTATATAAGGTCTTTTCGGAGATATTTATATATATGCATATGTACATAAGGGCATGTAAGGATAAATAAATGGAATACTTCGCGTGTAATGGATAATTAAAAGTAGTATTTCAACAGTTCCTGCGGGCTGTTCCTCCAATTTCAAGTCTTTGGATTGATGGAGATGGAAACTTTAGCTTTAGGATTATGGGGATTGTTTTTCGTTCAACTCTTGATAACTGAAAACTAGCTGCACAATACTGATCCCTCCTTTATTGATAATATCTATCCTTCGATAGATGCGGGGTCTTTGGGAAGCTAACCCTACTTTCACTCTGAACTCTGGGTTTCCTTTTTATGTTTTTTTTTCTTGCTTGTTTTTGCCCGTCTGTATCCACCATCATTTTCTTCCTCTTCGTTTTTCCTATTTCCGATATTGCTTTTTAATCTATCATGTAGCGATCAGGTAGTGAATATTATGTTATGTTGTGTTTGATTTTGTAGGTGGTTTTTAGTGGTGATGGTTGGATATGTTTGTTTATATAATCTGATGGTGTTTGTATAGCTTGGTTGATACGGGATGGGATGGGATGAGATCATCCTTGGGCTCGGTCTTGTTTATCGGTTTATAGATTTACGTATCGAGATATTCCATACATTCCTTCATGGATACTACTCTTAAATGCCCCTTCTCAGATCGAAATTTCCTTCTCTTTTCCTTTGATCAATGGATCTTGTTCTGGGGGATTAACCTTAGCTAAAGGATCTGAAGTGTTGATAGTGGTTGTAGGTTTCCGTCCTCGCACCTGACTCGAGAATTCTTCAAGCTCGATTCGTACGATGTGTTTTCCGGGTACGACGACGAGTCCTAGCCAGCGGGGTGTAATATTTAAGATTGATGTGGAGGGGTTTGCGGAAGATGTGGGAGAGGTGGAAGTTGAGGAGGGAGGTTGTGGGATTGAGGATGAAGGAGGACAAGGTGGAATGCGATATTCATAGGTTTCCGAGAGGATTATGTTGAGGTCCTATTTTTTGGTTGTTTTTATTAGTAGGGTTTTGGAAAATACGATACGAGAATATAATAAAAGTAACAAGAAACGATAAACATAAACCACACACTCAAAGAAGTATAGGAAATGCGCAAGGGGGAAAAACGAATAAGAGTCGAAAAGGAGAAATAAAATAGGTAAACAAACAGAATCGGTACACTTGAATGACCCCCGAAACATGCGATTGTCGGTTGTATGGATGAGAAGGGTTTTGGATAGGAGACTGTGTAGGTAGGTGCGTGCTTGTTGGTGAGCTGGCGATTCTTGGGTTTGGGAGGAGGAGGTTGGGGGAGAGGAGGGGGCGAGTGAGGTCATGATTATGGGCGAGTTGTTGTGGAGGGAAGATTGAAGATTGGAGATTGGGAATTGGGAATTGAGGATGGGGAAAAGGATGGGGAAATAAATTGAATGAGGGGTGTTCGCCGATAAGATAAGAGATCACGTGTGTTCGTGGCCGGTATGCGTCATTACGCGGCTTTGACTGGGAATAAGGCAGAAGTGAGATGTGGGATGTGAAGTTTGTGAAGTTTGTTGCTTTAATATCTTGATTGAAGAGACGAGAGCACTGATTGGAATTTTGATGAGAATTTGGAGATGAAATAAGTATTCGACAATTACAATCGTATACAGGAGTAGCTACGAGTCAAGAATTTCATTAGCTTCAGATACGATCGTTACCTGTTTCTCGCCATCGTCTACCGGCAGGAACTTACTGCGCTCCGAATCCCAATCATACTCCCAAACCCAATCAATCCATCGACAGAATATAAAAACACAACACTCTCACCATGGGTGTCACCGGTCTTTGGACTATCGTCCAACCCTGCGCTCGTCCTACTCCCCTCCCAGCTCTAAATCGCAAACGTCTCGCCGTCGATGCCTCAATTTGGATCTATCAATTCCTCAAAGCTGTACGCGATAAAGAAGGGAATGCCCTTCGAAATTCACATATCGTGGGATTCTTCAGAAGGATATGCAAATTATTGTTTCATGGAATTAAACCAGTTTTTGTATTCGATGGTGGCGCACCGATATTAAAACGTCAAACGGTTCTAGGTAGAAAAAGAAGGAGAGAAGGGAGGAGAGAAGATGCTGTTCGGACGGCAGGGCGATTATTGGGAGTACAGATGAAAAGAAGAGCGGAGGAGGAAGATAGTGAGAGGAAGAAGAGAGAAAGGGAAGGGAGAAATAAACCTACGGTCGAGGAAGAAGAAGTTGTGCCGGAAGAACAATTGGCGTATGTCGATGAGATAGGGATGTCAGCACAAGAACGACAAACGAGTCGAAAATTCTATAAAAAGGATGCATATCATTTACCCGAACTTACAAATGGGATAGAAGGGATGGGAAGGCCGGAAGACCCGAGAATCATGAGTGCGGAGGAATTGGAAGAATATGCGAGACAATTCCACAGTGGGGAAGATGTTAATTTGTATGATTTCAGCAAGATAGATTTTAATGGGGAGTTTTTTATGAGTTTGCCGGCTGTGGATCGGTATAATATTTTGAATGCGGCCAGGTTGAGAAGTAGATTGAGGATGGGGTTGAGTAAGGAACAATTGGAAGAGATGTTTCCAGATCGAATGGCGTTCTCGAGATTCCAGATTGAGAGGGTTAGGGAGAGGAATGAATTAACCCAGAGGTTGATGAATTTGAATGGGATGAATTCTGAGGAGCATATGTTTGGGGTCAATGGGACGAATAGAATTGCGGGGGAGAGAGGGAGAGAATATGTTTTGGTTAAGAATGATGGAGTTGAAGGTGGTTGGGCACTAGGCGTGGTTTCATTAGAGAAAGGGATGGGTGATAGGAATAAACCCATTGATGTGGATGATTATGATAAGAGGAAGAATAAGGTTAATTTGGTATCAGAATCGGAGGAGGATGATTTTGAGGATGTTCCTGTGGAGGGCTTGAACCGATTACCGAAAGCTAGAGATAATGGGCTGAATTTGACTTATAGCGAGTTTCAAGCAAGAGAAGTTGCGAATAGGAGAAGGGAATACGAAAACTCGAGAAGAGAGTCAGATCGGCGGCCAGTAAGGAAACCATCTGAGGATCCTGATTCTCTTTTTGTGGATGATACAGGTGGACAACCGCGCCCTAGTACGACGAATGCTACTTATGATGATGAAGACGAAGATATCAATCGTGCGATCGCTATGTCATTGCAGCAAGACCAAGGCCAAGATGATGAGCTTGATGAGGAAGATCATTTAAAACGGGCCATTGAGTTATCACTGCAGAAAGGACATGGTCAAGAGGAAGAGGGAGATGATCCGTTTGAAGATGTTCCCATGCTGGAATACGAGCAAAGAGCAGTAGCAGATGCTAGACCTCTCACCAAATCGAGCGGGAAAATGATTGCTCATATGGTCAATAATAGAGCTAATGCTGCTGTACCGAAACGGAAAGAAGATAGCGAAACACTGGATAGTGACAGTGATAGCGATATGGACTTTCAAGCGGCATTGAGGAAGGCAAGAACACAGAAAGCGCCGGAAAAAGTTCAAAAAATAGCACCAGTTGCTGTAAATAAGAAGAATCCTTTCGATGGCCCGTTGCCGTTTGAGAGTCTTCAGTTTAAATCTTCCCTTTTTGGCAAGAAGAAACAACCAGAGAAGTTGGCTGTAGATCCTCAAGAAGAGGATGAAGAGGCACTTGCTGGTGGTTTCGAAAAGGAAGATGAAGAAGAAAAAGCAAAACCTTTACCTCCATGGCT
Source organism: Sclerotinia sclerotiorum 1980 UF-70 (assembly GCF_000146945.2). NCBI lineage: Eukaryota > Fungi > Ascomycota > Leotiomycetes > Helotiales > Sclerotiniaceae > Sclerotinia > Sclerotinia sclerotiorum. The sequence goes on from NW_001820823.1 coordinate 229,053, forward strand.
ACTTGGCAATGATGATATCAGGTCACAGGTTCAACAGCAACGTAAGAAAGATCAAGAATTAAATGCTAAAGATCGCGAAAGGGCAGAAGAAGATGAGAGGATTTTTCAACGTAATCATGGTGTTATCCATCTGGATTCTGATGATGATGCTAATGATAGTGATGTGGAAATTTTAGATAAAGCTCCTACGCTTGAAGTGGCAAAAGAGAGTGTGGATGATTTGACAGATGCTGCTAGAGCTGAACCATCAAAATCTGATATTTCTCAGGACAGACAGCTACCGGTTCAATCCTGTGCAGAAAATACAATTGATTTGCTACAGGATTCTGATGAGCCGGTTGAATGGTCGGAAAGCGATCATGGGGATGTTATCCCTAAGCCTAAGAAAACTTTAGATGCAAGTAACACTACGTCAGTGAGCATAGAACAGAATTCTTCGAAATCAAAATCACCATCTCCCGTCTTCGAAGATGTCGATCTTCCTGATGTTCAAGCAACTGAGCCTATTCAACCTTTGGCTTCTACAAGAAAAAGCCCATCGCCAGTGTTTGAAGATGTTGATATGACGAATTCTACAACTTTCTTATCATCCGGCCCAACAAAGCCTCCCCAACCACCCGTTGACGATGCATACGACCGCCAAGAAGCCGAGACAATTCCAGACGAATTCGATTTCAGTGACCCAGAAGAAGAAGAACTCATGACCCAACTTGCTATTGAAGCAGAAGAGCATGCTAGATTTGCCAGTACCCTGAACAATAAATCCGAAAAAGAAAATCATGATTCGTATGAAAAAGAACTCAAAGCTTTACGAAGTCAACAAAAGAAAGATCGTAGGGACGCGGATGAAGTATCGCATATTATGATCACGGAATGTCAAGCTCTACTTCGTTTATTTGGAATCCCTTACATCACTGCACCGATGGAAGCAGAAGCTCAATGTGCTGAATTGGTACACCTTGGTCTTGTAGACGGTATAGTTACAGATGATTCGGATATCTTTCTTTTCGGCGGTACACGCGTTTATAAGAATTTATTCAATAGCAATAAACTCGTTGAATGTTATCTCTTATCCGATCTTGAAAAAGAACTTTCTCTCTCCAGAGATCAACTTATCTCAATTGCACATTTGCTAGGTTCAGATTACACAGAAGGTATACCAGGCATCGGCCCCGTCACCGCCGTAGAAATTCTTTCCGAATTTCCCCTCTCAAACCGGTCTCCAAGAATTCAAAGAATGGTGGTCCTCCGTTCAAAATCCTCTCACTACTCCTCCACTCGCAAGCGAACCAACCCTTTTTCGCAAAAAGTTCCGTCGCTCACAAGCTACCCAAACTCTTCTACCCCCAGGCTTCCCCAGCGCAGCAGTTACAGAGGCATATTTAAAACCAGATGTTGATAGTACAACCGACGCTTTCCAATGGGGAGTCCCTGATCTAGAACAGTTGAGAGAATTTCTAATGAGTACAGTTGGTTGGAGTCAGGAGAGAGTAGATGAGATACTAGTACCTGTTATCAGGGATATGAATAGACGAGAGTTGGAGGGGACTCAAAGTAATATTACGAGGTTTTTTGAGGGTGGTGTGGGGGTGGGAGGTTTGGGTACTGCTAGTGCTGGAGGCGGAGAAAGGGAAAAAGGGGGAAGTAAGAGGATGAGAGAGGCGGTGGGGAAATTGAAGGCGAAGAAAAAGGGGAATGCGTTGAAGGATCGAGGGACTTTTGCTGATGATGCGAGGGAGTGGGCGAAGAGGAATGAATTGAGTGTTGGGGCGCAGGAGAGGAAGAAAGCTGAGAGTGCAGGTAGAAAAGGGAGTGGGAAAGGGAAGGGAAAGGGGAAGAAGAGGAGTGTGGAGGAGATGGATGGGGGTGAGAATGAGAATGAGGATGAAGATCAAGACAAAGATGCAGATGAAGATGCAGATATCGAAACAGAAGAAAATGAACCAGATGATGAAGATGAAGAAGAGACTGCAACATCTACACCAAAACCATCGCGCTCGCGCTCTACCTCTGGAAAAGCGACGAGTAGGGGAAAGGGTATTAATAAAACCCAGGGACAAGGTCCTAAACGGAAAAAGATGTAGAATTAGAGTTATCTTTCTTTTGTATAATATAAGACTTGTATAAATATTTAAATAAATAAATGTTATTATGTATGTACAGCAATTGAAAAATAAGATCTTATTTTATTAATATATACTTCTTTAAATAGTGTAACTACTAGTATAATATTGATATCTTGACCACAGATTATAATCTTATAATTAAGGGAATAAAATATTTCCTCAATTTAAGATTATAATCTGAACATCATGGTGGAAAATAAAATATAGATTGTAATAATAAGACTTAAATAAAAATCTTCTCCGCATCCGGGAACGAATGTTGGATCTGGTGGATACAAGATCTTAACTAGTAATACTGTAATTTATATGTAATAGTCGTATATCAATCTTATACTGCAGTCAGTGCAACTCAAGAAACAAAAAGGATGGATGGATGTATGGAGATAATCTTGTATCTAAATCCTCTGCTATTACCTAGTAACCAGAAATCTAGGTATTTACAGATAATAATTTGTAAGAAATGAAATAGGTACTTGTCGATTCCAACGATAAGAGTTTGAGAAATTATAAAGAGGGGGAAATTATTCAAGTCCGTTTTTATTATGGTTTTGTAGCTGGTTAACTAGGTTCCTCATTTAACATTTACTCAATATTCACTCATATTCAACATTCCACAATCATCATCATCATCATCATCATCATCCAAAACACCTCCTACCACTCCCTAGTCGAAGCACTAGGCGGTAAATCCTGCTCCCCCGTCCCCCAAGAACTTTCATTCCTCCCCAAAACCAACTCCAAGACACCGCCCTCCAACCAAAAATCATGCGTCACCCAATTCTTAGTCCAAGTCTTCCCATTCAACGTCGCACTCTGTATATAAATATTCGCATACGAAGCATCAAAGCCTATATTTCTTACCGTGGCCACTTTCCCCGTTTGCCCATTGCGGATACTGATTTCGCGGAAATAGGGGGGTGTGATCAGATAGACGTTTTGGCCTGAGATGGGCCATAATCCTAGCATGGAAAGAGTAGTGAATGAACCCATAGCGCCTGAATCGTCGTTTCCTGCTAATCCGGCTACGGTGTCGTTGAATTGGGAGGGGATGTAGAAGTGGGAGAAATAGGCTGAGAGGCCAGGGCGTCCGGCGTAGTGGAATTGAAAGACGGGGAGGAAGGCTTGTTCGTCACCTATGTAGAGGAGTCCGGATGTATGGAGATAGCTGAGACGAGATGTGAAGGTTGAGGGGCCTCCGAGGGTGGTTACGAGCGTTGCCATGTCTTGGGGGACAAAGAAGGTGTACATCCAGGAACTTCCTTCGTAGGTTTCATGGCCAGTGGGGCTGAGATAACAGGATGTGAAGTTGTAGAGGGGGGAACAAAGAGAAGGGTCCTGGTAGCCAAATGTTCCGTTTAAGTAGCGGGGTTGTAAAAAGCCGGTGAATCCGCTGTCGACAATGGAATTGGGTGCATCAGTTGATCCGTTAACATAGGACGTTTGATCGGCTTTGTACATATTTTTCCAATTTTCGGATCGTCCGATGTATTTTTCTACATCCCCAGTTTTGCCAAGTCCATGGGCCATCAAGGCGATACAGAAATCGTTGTAGGCGTATTCTACGGTTCGGGAGACGGATCGTGTCATGGGTCCTACTCCATAGGGGTCAAAGTCGTCCGTTGGGATATAACCGAGAGTTTTCCAGCTGGTTAGACCGCCGCGACCTTCGATGGACCAATCTGCTGGCTCATCTATGTCTTGTTAATGGTATGATTTGAAATTATTCTCGGGATGACGTACCTTCAGCATCAGATACTACTGCTTCATAAGCTGTTGCCCAATCCACATCTTGCGTGATATTCTTCAGATAAGAATCTGCTAGAACAATATCTGCATTCGAACCCCCTTGAGTGAAGCCTTTACATAGAGACATTCTACAATCCGGAAGCTTTCCTAGAAAGATGTTATATCAGAGACAATTCTTTCTCCGGAGTGAACTTTGAAGCATACCTTCATGATGATAAATATCAATCAAACTCCTTACCATCTGCGTCTGACTATAAGGATCCAACAAAGTCAACAATGGATGAATACTCCTGAACGAATCCCAAATACAATAGTAAGAATCATAATAAGGTTCATCACTATCCCACAATGGGTTCTCCCCAGTATAATCCTGAGGTGAAATCATAGCCCTATAAGCCCCAGACCAAAAAACAGTCTGAAGTTCATCACTAACACCCGTAGCATCAATACTAATAACGGAAAGTTTTTCTCTCCACGCATCTTCTGCAGCAGTTAAAACCTTCTCAAAATCAAAGTCGGGGATCTCGGTTTCGGCGTTCTGGCATGCTTTTGAGATGCTGATGAATGAAACGCCTACCCGTGCGAGAATTTGATTGTTGGCGGGTGCTTTGAATTGTGTCCAAGCACCGGCTGGGAGAGGAGGTGAGTTTATACCATCAGGAGTGACACTTAAATTCTTGGGTTGGCTCCCGGCACGATTATTCTTGAAGACTCCTGTGTCTCTAATTTCTGCACCTTTGAAATCAGCGCAGAAATGTAAATCGTAAGTTCCAATTCCAAAGGAAGGATTAAAAGTTCCGGTTCCAGAGAGTCGTCCTGTATCTGGATCGACTTGGACCGAAGCATTTGAACGAGAGTCTGGTAAATCCGTTAGATCTACTAGAATGAGAGGACTGTATGGTAGAGAAGTCTGCTGGGTAGAATTTGAATAGCTAGATGTTGAGTTTGAGGGGAATGTGAATCGATATAGCGCAGTATGATTTGTGACTGTTGCTTCTGTATGAATAGAAGTGTTTAGAGAGACCGCAAAGTATCCCGGGTGAGCTTCGGCAGTTCCATTGATTCGTCTTGATGCTCGATCAGTTTTGGTAAAGAAACAATTATTCACAATATCCCCAGGACATCCAGTTTGTGGGAATAGTGGGAAATTTCCAAGTGATGGTGACTTTGAGATAATTTAGTTAAGAAATTTTCTTATGAGTGCTGTTACTCACACCTCCCGTACCAGAATCATGCATATGAGAAAACCCCGTGATATCAGAATTATCTGAAGCAAAACCTCCTTGCTTTTCATCCGGATTGTTTATATCTGCAACTGCCTTTGCCATTCCTTTGGAACTAATGAGCTCAATTCATGAAGGTCTTCGGAGGCAAAAGAGCTTACCAAAGGGTAAAGTGGCCCCAGAAAACACATGACCTGCAGTCACATCAGTATATAATTGCATTCAACAGCTTGCAAGAATCAAGCATACCTCCATTATCAGTCCCAATCAATGGATCAACATATTTGAACACATCAAAGTCCCCCTCTATTTGACTTCCAGTACCTCTATCAACCAAGATCGCCAAACCCACGAGCAGAGCCGGCCATTGTGATAAGAACCCCATGATTGACTTCACAATATAAGAAAGCAAAGAACGAGCAGCTCAATTTCCTCAGAGAAGATACAAATTCCCAGAATCCTGGGGTCAACCAACATCTTTAACTTTTTTCCCCAACCGATTCATACAAACAACGAGTATCCACTTATTTCTCCACGGTACCATACGACGTTACACTACCCCTCATTTGTACATCTTGTACACTTTTTCATCTCTTCTCGAGCTTTTCCTTGGATGATCATCATAACCTACACCTGTATTGGGACTTGCCAATGCAGAATGCGGGGTAAGTGACAGGGAGATGCAGATATGTACGCCATTGCCGGTGCGGAAATTGATGTTGATTATCGTTGAAGGATACATCGGATCATTGTTCATGTATATTCCATGTATAGATGACCGATTTTGGGTGTGAGGGTGTTTTGATGTGTTGAGGTTATGAAGTTGGGAATCGATGTAATATTCGAGTTTACGATATCGGGATAATGACTTCCGAGGGATTAGAACTGATGGTGGGTTTTGAGAAATATTTGTGTATTTGCAGACTTTTATTCCTAATGTCGAAAATCACATTATATGTCATCCACTTCCTTTGTAGAGCCTACAATGCAAAGTACTTGCTGGATGACTTCACTAAAACACGTGATTATCATGTGACTATGAATAATTTCACACCAACCACCAGTGAACTATGCCCCATTTCTTGACCTTACCTCACCTCCTCAACAACGACGCGCAACATCATCAACTCACAGCAGATCAGAAACAAGAATATCGACTCTTCCGTCTTGGATACAAAAGCTAAACCTTCACTACAGCAAAGTACTTCATACTTCAAAGCCAATGAAGATATATGCGGAGTGAACCACAGTTCACTTTGTATTAATCTGTCAAAAAAGATGCAAACATTGAATTTATAAAGTTATTGTAACACTCAACTTGATCTCGCCAGCTAATTTTAACACAAGCTGACAACACAAACGAATCGCCGTTAATCCTAATAGCATCTGCACGAAGCACATGCACATGCACACAAACTCAACTTGTCAACCATGCCCTCGGCTCCAGCCCCTCCATCCGCTTCCACACTATTCAGAATTTCCTTACTCAACACCCCCATATTCCATTCCCTTCTAAATTCCTCTTTCCTCTCATGACTCACCTGCCTCCACCAAGAAATAAAACACGGCATGTCCGTCCTCCATTTCTCATCCTCCTCAGGACACCCACCGCCCTTAGCAATATCCATGCACTTTATCTGAACACACATCTGTAAATAGTAGTGTATGTAGACGGCCAACGCATCGTATTCAGATTCAGGTGTATTTTTGAGAGTTGCGCTGGCATAGGGAGTGGACTTCGTGAAGGAGATCAGGACGCCGATAGCACGCATGAGTTCGTCGGGACGCATGAGATTGATTTGTGCGTAGGCGCTTTCCCACTTCATGAAAATGTTTTCTCTGACGAGATGCTTGGGACGCGATGAAGCCATAGCGCTAGAAGCACCTGCTTCTGCCTCTGCCATTGCCTTTTCCGATGCCTCTGTCAATGCTTTATTGAATACGTCTACATTAAAGTGTTTGAATGCCCTTTTTATGATTGTCGCAGTTTCCTCAATCAACTTCTCGTCAACACCATTGACCCCGTTGTCCTCTGTCAACACTATACACTTCTGTGGAAACATTTGTATAGAAATATTTTTCAACTGTTCCGCAATGGCAGCTAGCAGACCCTCTTTCACGCGGTTTACCAATTTGGCCGGTTCATCCGCGTCTCTCATCGTCTCTCCTGTTTTGGGCCTCTTTTTCTCATCAAGTCCGCTTTGTTCCCTGCCCCTAATGTAGACAGCAGTATAATCAGATTCTGAGGAACACGAATCAGAGATCTCATCATCATCATCATCTTCTTCAGCACCAGAGATATCAAGGAAGATGGAGCTTATTTCTTCATCATTCTCAACGGTGTCGGGCTTTGTGTCTTTGTTGATATGACTTTTGTGGGAGCAGGCGAAGCTACAATCGCAAACCTTCGCCTTCAGAAACTCGTCATAGTTGGACTGAATCAATGCTTGTTGCAACATCGCATCCTCATCATCGAAATCCTTGGGTTTTGGTATTTCTACGCTGTTTCTCGAGAGCGATCCACCTCGCATGTATGTGGAGCATTGATCGGTGTCGCTCGGAAGTGATCCAGCCTGAGTGATTGTGGAGCCTTGATGGGTGAGAAGTTCTGCTGTTGATGTAGAAGCCTCAGAAATTTTATATCTTATGTCCTCCATAGTCACAACTACATCTTCATTTGCCGGAGGTATACGAACTTCAAGATCGTTCTCGAGTAATAAAGCAGCATCGGATGTAATATCCACACTTAATTGTGCCTCTTTAGCCTTATTAAATGAAGTTTCTATTTCGTCATTCAAGTGCTCCAAGCGTTCGAAACTAGTTTCAAGCGTTTCCTTCAACATCTGCAAGTCCTCTTCTAACCTACCGATGATAAAACTTTTGAGTATCTCGGTTGTGAGTAATGTTTTTTTGTTTCCTGCTCCTACCTCGTCCTCTGAAGTTTCCATTTCCTTGGGATATATCTCGGCGCCCTCTTTCTGTTCTAGCGCCATTTGCAATCTTTCTTCCAGCTTTAAGCGCATGATAACACGCTCAAAGCCATCAGCTAAGCTTCGCATTTCTTTCAAACCGTCGTTAGAATTTGTTTCTACCAGACCGTTCAACAACTCGAAGGTTTTAGGAGCCATCTCAGTTCTCTCTTTTCTGTCTCTCACGCTCTGCACGGTCTTTGACAAAGTTTTGCTGCCAAAAGCAGATTCAGAGCTCTCAGCCATGTCCTCGCCTAATGAATCTAAGTGCGTGACATCAGTTTCTGCTCTCTCTTCCCTTTTTTGTACGCTCCGTATATTCTTTTCCAAATTTTCGGTTCTGATAGCAAGTTCAAACTTCCCATGTGTCTCTTCCTTTACATAATCCTCGCCATCCACGATGTTGTTCAGAGCCATTTTCTTTTGTTCAATACCTCCGCAGAGTTCAACATGGTCCAAAAAGTGCTTTTCCACTTCAGCCATCTCTTTTCTTTCTTGACTCAAAATGTGCTCTACTCTCTCATAGATCTTCTCTTTATCGTCGTCAAAGGGTACAAATTTCTTATTCTCATCAACTTTAAAAAGAGAATTTCCGCAAGACGATGAAGTAAATGGCTCAGAGTCTTTCTCCTGCACGCTCAATCGTGAAATCCGTCTCTTTTTAGTCGGAGATGGACTGTCGCGGGCTCCAGTGTCCTTCTCGACGGAGCGAACTTCATGGCCCGCGAGTTCCAGAGTCCCCACATTGAGTCTAGACATCGAGCACAGTGTTGAAGATATATCGATACCGCGCTTGTTGGATATGGATTTTATTTTAGGTGTCTGGGGTGACGAGGGCATCGTGGCCATTGCTGGAAATGGAGGTTCAATCGTTTCTGACATATCATCACCTCCCGATTCACTAGAATTTCTAGAAACGACGAGTGCCATTGTAGCGAAGATTCTTGATGGTTTTGTTTCTAGCAATTTGAAAGAAGGGATGAAGAAGCAGTTGCTGCAGTTAGACAAAAGGCAAATGGCTCCGATTTGTAAGTGCTCAGGACTCGTTGCAATTGAAGTTTGGAGAGGGATTTGAGTTTTTATTATGATGATTGGATGTTAGACAATAATGGATCAACGAAAGTAATGATGAAAGAGAATTAGTCTGTTCTGCATTGGATGCGATACTTGATTGTTAGCTCGAGCAAGGGAATGGTGTTATTGCATGTTCTGTTCAAAGATGCTTTCCCTTCTAGAAATTACACGATGATGGTGGAATATTTAGAGAAAGAGCGACTTTGACAATGCCGGAACCCGGGCATCATTTCCAAGTCATTGCTTTATCGGAGAAGAATCCAGCTCTTTCTTACTGAGGCAAGTGCGAGTGCAAAGAAGGAACTCAATATGTGAAACACGGGAAATAAAACTCTATTTCCCCTTTCGGTCATAACAACAACACTTGTTCTCGTCACTTTTCCGATTTATTGCAGGATTATCAGCGGTGTGAAATTGTGTTAAATTCAATATGAAAGATTGAACAAGTATATACATCAAGTACTCAAAAGTCTTATATATTGGCTTGCCACGCAGCATGTAGACACATGAGCTCAGAACCTTGATGTCAAGGCCCTTCCTAAGATCCCGAACACGAACAAAGTTGATCTAAAACAACCTGACTTATTTATTATTCAGGAGGCGTCTTACCCGGGTTTTGAATCAAAAGCTTCATCTTCTTATATTTTCTGAAATTTGCCGCAGACTGCCACTCCTCAGGATTCGTATAAATAACATCTTCCATCTCATCATTAACCCAATCTTCTATTTCACTCCTCGTCCTCTTTCTAGTTTCTACTCTGCCCAATCTTCCCGCATTACCACCCGTTAACTGTACATCTTCCATATGTTCAACACCCTCAGGTAGAACAGTCGCCGCCACAATAGTAAATTTCGCCACCAACGACCCTCCCCATTTAATATAATCGTCGAACGCCGCCTGCCACCCATCCGAACTCCGAGTAACTTCCTCGTGCAACCAAATTAGTCTTTCCAAGCCTTGCTCGGCTGCTTTCCAACATTTATGTCGGAGGGGCAATGACAACTTGTCCACATCTCCAGCACTCTCTGCTTCACAACTGGCAATCAGAAATTTCGCCGCACTTTTAACAAACGATCCGATATACCGATCTGAAAGCAATTTCAAACACATCTGTTTCCCTGTCTCAAAATCTTTTTGCAAATGTATTGTCGTTGCCGTTTCCATCAACATATCAAACTCCTTCTGTTCCAGAGGATAATTTGACTCAACGCCCTTCTGACTTGGAACAAAGAGCAACGCTTGACATTTCTCCAGAATATTATACGAAACATTCAGTTTCCTCCCCAATTCTCCCTCCTTAAACTTCCTTCCGAACCTTTTCCAGAACGTCTCGATTAAATCCACGCGTTCCCCTATTCCAGGCCAACAATGCCTGCTTAGCGACAATATCCTCTACACCATGATGTTTTAGCTGTCTCTCCAATGCAAATCCCACCATTTTCTCATGATTCGTCGCCGCCACAACTAACAATTCCACAACCTCTCTCACGGCTGTAGTCATCAAACCCCAATCTCTATGAGCACCACTCGGATTATCCATCTTACTCTGAACTAAAACCTGTATAATATCCCTCACAGTCCGAAGCTGCGATTCCATTCCCTTCCAAAATGCCTTGCCCGTCTTCGCGCTTTCAGCTATTTTCGTCACAAATGCCATAAGTTTCTTCTCCGCTGGCGTATGCGTCATGCGCGCTTTCACATCCAGCATAGTATTCACCATGAGCGCCTCATCATTCTCATACGGATCATGTGAAACAGGATCTAATCTATCTCCCTTGAGAATGGTAAAGGGCCTATAAGATCCCGGTTCATAAAATATCCTCGTCCCTTCCTTGATGGTTTGGTATTGCAAAATCCGGCCCCCAAAGCTGCGAACCATTAAATCCCAAAAGTCTTGGTTATGCACGTCCTCTAGAAATTGAACGCCGATGGGATGAAAATCGCTCCAGTTTTGTATCGGGGGATCAATGAGAACAGCCTGGCCCGAGGCAGCGTGGGATTTGCTGGTGAAAGAGGGAAATTGTACTTCGGCGAATTGGGTTAGTATACGGCGACTTCGATGGTTGCTGGGTCTTTTGCTGTCGATTCCTCCATGCATCTATGAGTGAAAAATATTCATGTTAGTACTTCTGGTATTGCTCTAAATGAATAGGATAGAACATGGTATTAGATAAAGGATCAACCTACCGCCCATTGCCAACTCCAGCCTAGCTCCGCCATCTGTTCATCTGCAAAATACCCTTCTCGATTATTGGTGAACAAACGAACGCCTAGGCGATGGAGTGATTGGTAATAGCCTATGGCATGCATGACTTCATGTGCAATCTATCAATGCATTAGTTTGAAAGAAGTAGATAGGCTTCTACCGCGACATAAACTTACAGTAGTAGCACAACGAAATCTTAAAGCCGCGGCCTCGGAATCTGAAAGATCGTCAGAATCAAAGAAGAGGGCTTCCAAAGCTTGCACATTGATAAAAGTTTGAACTCGCCACTGAGATGATAAGTTTTGGTCCAGTACAAAGAATAGTACGCAAAGAACTTCAAACAAGCAAACATGACGTTGAGTACCACATACCTTAGCACCCGGTACCTTCTTCACCACCATCTCCCAAGCATTAACCGTCGTAACACCCAAAGGATCACCCCACTTCTTAACCGGATAATTAGGATCATGATTAGGCGGATCATTATCCCTCGCATTCTGATGACTGTAAAAATACGAAAACATAAAATCCATCTCATTCATCAATCCAATGAAAACTCTCTCTCTCTCAGTCTCAACTTCCCTTTCGCGTTCAGCGGTCCACGGGCCCTCGCGAGGATGAAAGGTATGGAACTCCTTTTGGATTTTTGCGCCGGGGGGGTATCGATCTTGGACGACGGGACGGCGGGGTCCTAGGAGTAGCGCATCGAGCTGGAGAGGTGATTTGAAATTAGCTATGTTTTCCTAGCTGAGGGAGGATGTGATCATACCCATGGTAAATTCTTAGAGGACATTATATATTTTGACGCAAGTGTGACTATTGGTTTTAGAACGTCCCAAACTCTATCGTTACTCGATTGCCATTTTCCACCCTGGGGATCACCCCTCTAAAGCCCAACATAATTAAATCAGCAAAGGGATATTCAAAAGCACTTAATCATAAAAATGCCTCTCCAAAGCTACCGGGGCACAACATGAAAATAAAGACTCACAATTGGTATACTATCAGTCCTTAACCACGCCGTGCTCGGTCTATCCTCCCACCTATCCCTCCTCAAAAGCGGTATAATCCCCGGAGTCAAAGTACTTTTCTTCAACGGCCTATCACAAACGGCATCTAGATCTTTCAGCTCCCTCGTGGTGAAGAGGAACAACTCATTTCTTTGATACCCTCCAACTACCCTATAACTATCATCCTGCTTGTCATGCTCCCAATTAAGCGGGAAGAAAGGATCTAAAGGTGTTAACCAACTTTTCAGGTTAGGATTTTGAGGAGATTTGGGTCCAAATCTCCGTGCATAATCTGTGATGTGACGGGACTGACCATCTCCCTGCAACGGATCTCGAGGGTATTCTGATGATGCCATGTTTGGGGATTATTTCTATGTCGACGTCTAAAGAAGCTGAACATGATACAGATTAATTCTTAGGATTTGATTTTCCTTTTTTTCGGCCTGTGCAACAAAGGGTTAGAACTGCAAGATGCTGAAAGGACTAGCTTCACAAACTTTTGTTTCCAAATGTCCTTTGTCTGCTGGTGAAATAGACACGGAGGCATCGCCGAGAATGGTTTGTTGAGCATTGATTGTACACTCTAGTATTTAAGAACAAAAAGTAGTTGTCACTGAAAATGCTTATTCTTTATTGTTGGTCAACGACATGGGCTGATTTGAAAACATGCCATCATGAAAATTAAAGCCGTTCAAATGACCATGGCTACCAGTAGGTACATGAATTGATGAAAGAATTCCCAAATTCGGAGAATGATGATTATGCCCACAGCTTTCATTTGATTTCCTTATTTTTTGATTTTTCGAATGAACATACAAATATTGCAAGGACGTCGGTTCATTCAACTTTGAGGTTGATCCGACTTTATACATACACTAATAGTATAAAATATGACGACGGGTATCAAGAAAAATTGTTCGTGATATCTTAAAATGGTGGAGAAAGAAGACTTTAACTTTAGGATATGTCAAGAGGAGAAAGAGAGAAACAATACAATATCAAATTTGATGACTAAGCATTATAACATTGACAGAGTCATAATTCTGTTTCCATTTCTGTTTCTATAACACTGGATGTATCTTCCAATCTCTATTAGTCATTAAAGCTTCATTAACAATTTAGTTTCTCATGTCCTCATTTCCTTCATGTTCCAAACAACAGACCAACGCAAACAAACACGCGCACACAGCCATACCGAAAAGTCATTAAAAACCACGGGAATCCCCATCATCCAATTACTCATAATTTTGAACCTTCTCCTCTACAAAGACCCTCTTCACATCAACCTTGACGCAAGTTGGATTTTGTGGCTCAGCCTCACCAACAACCCAAGCCAAAGTCGTGTAGTGGTAACCCCAGTACGTCTCACAGATGTACCACCTATAATAAGCTTCAGTCCCAAAGGTAATTGGTACGGTTGTGTCATTCTGATAGCCCTGAATGTTCAACAAATCGTTCTCGTCAAACGCTACATTGGTTGTGCTCGTGCCAGGAGTAAACAATGGCATGGCGATGTTGCTCGTGGGGCTATACGAAAGTCCGAAAGGCGAGGAAAGATTGAAATTTGCACCTTGGAGAAGCCATGTTAAGACACCAGTTTCGCCGATAGAAGCATTGAAGCTGGTGTCGTAGGAGGAGGTGTTAAAATTGTACGTGTAAAAGGTGGTGTTTGTATTAGTGATTGAAGCACCAACGCATAATCCTTCGATAGCAGCACCTTCATGGCAAGGGAAGAGAGTGGTGCCATTCAAGGTGTCATTTGAGGAGAGAAGCACAAGATTGAATGGGGCGGATTGATTTGTGTATTGTGCCGCAACTTGAGTCGCTGCAACTGCGAGAAGACTCGTGGCGATGAATGAGGTACGCATCCTGAGTTTTTGATATTTGAACGGATGGATTGATGGATTGATGGATTGATAGATTGTTTTGAATTATTATTTAAGATGGATATTTCTAACAATAAGCAATTGCTATTTGTAGGAATCGATTGTTGTTATCTTGAATGTGAGAGCAGTTGAAGATGTTGATGAAGATGTTGGATTGATGATTACTCGAGGAAGTAGTACTTCTTTTATATGATAATCTTACATCTCCCAACAGGAGGCAAAAATAATCGGGAAGGTGCAGTGGACCAGTGGTGGGTCGATGATGCCAAGGAAGGAAGGATCTCGTATTTTCTTTTCTTTTCACCGCATGATCGACAGAACTAACCTGATTCTTCTCAGCACGAATGAGTCCGGTACATGATCAGCATGAAGTTAAAAGAGCATCGTGCTGACATTATTTTATTGATTACGAGTAGATGAGTAACGTGTGAGAAATTCGTATTTGCACGCTTTAATACGTGACAATCGTACGAGGTAAGATCAAGTAGCCTTAATAAGCTTATCACAAAAACGATTTAGACGTTAACCTCATAATTAGACACCAAAATATTTAAAGGGATGCTGTTAGGCTCAAAATGGCAACCACGAGTGTGGGTCTATGTAGCCCGGAATCGTAGCCCCAATAATAAGACAACCCTACCTACACTTATTTACAACGTACAGAGTACTACGTACTCCACAGAACCTTTAACGTCTCGGGGATACATTTGGTTCCGTCCGGCCCTTATTAAGGTTACTGATTACCCCGCATTAGTGATGCAACCTCGTATGGGACAACTAGTATGTACCAGTTACGGGACAGAGTAGAACATACACATAAAGCCATCTTAACGGGCCAATAAAACGGTATCTTTTGCCCAACACGAGATAATATTTGTGCTAGGGGAGGCTTGGTAATCACAACGTTAACCGAATTCCAGTACACCCTTGCTTCATGAACACATCTGTTTCAAAACCAGTACAATCCATGAGAGACATTATACGTCACTTCAACACGAAGATTCCTTGAAGATTTCTCGTGTCATTCAATATCCGTCTCTACTCCAACATTGTCATCAATATAATCTCATGCTAATGAGAGTCCTTCAAATCCCCGTCTTGAGCACAACCCCTCCATCAATCTGTGGAATTTACTTCAAGTCAGTTTGCCTGTTTAAATATATCCTTATCGACAAGCTTTTCTTGAAGTGTCAAACCAGGACATTGATATTGCAAGATCCACCATGATATCGACTCTTCGATCTAGAAGGTATGGAGACAGCAGCTCTAGCTTGGATCAAGTAGAAATATCCTTTGATCTCGAAAGTATTGTATCTTCAGTTCTCCATCTGATATATTACTCTTTGTCTGTAAAATTATAACAATTGATAGTTATTATCGGTTAATGAATTGAGTTATTCATTTCGATTCTATTAATGTTATACTTGCTCAAGACTTCATTCCTATCTAAGAAGTCATGAAACATGAATTGCTCACTCCTGTGATCTCACTGACGGAGTAAGTAAGTCCATATTCGTAGCTTGATGCTTCGCTTTGTTTGTCCAACTCGTCGGAGGAAGAAATATTCCCCGCATGGCTCGTAGTCCGTCTATGAATAGACCGGAGATAGGTAGGAGCTATCGCCTTTTCTATATTCACATTAACACCATTTATTGGTGCTGTGTTGCTCCTCCACACTAGGAGGAGCATTAAAAAACTTTATGTCTAGGCTAAAATCATACTAGCAGAAGGTGAAGCAATGCTTTCCATTTTCACTACTTCCCGGCGTTCAAAACTCTCGATTCTTTCCACCGAGATCTGAGTGGTATACGCATGAATATATTCTCTTTTCCTCCATATTTCCTCTTCTCCTGCTTGGCGACAATGAATTGCATCTTGTCTTTGCTAAGATACTTGTCATAACGCCATTATTTGAGTTAATCTTTCCACCTCCTCGTGCTATGAGACACATTAGACAATTTCTGCTCGTAAGACCTAGCTAAGTAACGTAAGTCATGGCGTAATGCGTCTAATGGCGTAATGCGTCTAATTGTGGGGGACCACCCCATCAAAAAAGCAACAATTCAACAATGGTCCGTCGAAAAAGTTTAAAAGTGCAGGAAATGGAATCTCGACTTGCTGAAGCAGTATTAGGAGTTCAAAATGGAAAGTATAAGTCTTCATATGAAGTTGCAAAAGAACTGGGGCTTTCTAAAGATACTGTGACGCGACGCGTCAAAGGGGGTTCATCGCGTTCTGAAGCACATCAATTGCAACAGAAACTTTCTGCTGTACAAGAGAATGTACTTCTTAAGTGGATAAAGCAATTGACAATTAGCGGCTATTCATTAGGCCATCAGTTGTTAAAAGAATTGGTTGAGGAGTTACGTTCAAAACGGATTTATAATTTGGATTGCCCCTCATTTGACTTTTTTGAACTCTTATTACAACATCTTCTTGGTCATGAATGGGTTCCACGATTTATTAAACGACATCCTCATCTCACAGGTGTTATTGGCCGTCGAATTGAATCTGTAAGAATGGATGGTGCAACCAGGGAAACATGTAGTACTTGGTTTGATGTGTATCAAAAAGCGATTCAGGATTATGGAATTGAGAAGAAAGACGAATACAATATGGATGAATCTGGACATTCAATTGGGACAATGGAATCAACCCGAATTATTATCGATTCTACACTTCGTACAAAACATCAAGCACATCCAGGCCATCAAGAGTGGATTTCAATAGTAGAGTGTATTTGTGCGGATGGATCCATTCTTCCACCACTCGGGATTTTTAAAGGTAAAAACGTCCTTCAAAATTGGATTCCGAAGGAAGTTCTTGGTAGCTGGTTCTTTTCAGCAAATACAAAGGGCTGGACAAGCAATCTTCATGGATTAGAATGGCTAAAACGCGTTTTCGAACCTGCAACTCGTGCAAAAGCAGATGGCAAATATCGGCTTCTCATCTGCGATGGCCACGATTCTCATATTAGTGGAAGCTTTATAGCTCACTGCCTTCAAAATCGAATTGTACTTCTTATACTTCCTCCTCATACCTCGCATTTGCTTCAGCCACTTGATGTTGCGGTTTTCGATCCATTGAAAAAACGGCTCACCGCAGCACTTTCTGATTTGAATCAAGCTCAACTTGTACGAATACAAAAGATTGAATAGATGGAGGCATATATTAAAGCTCGAGCCGATGTATGCCATCATCAAAATATCGAATCGGCATGGTGGGGAGTTGGGTTATATCCATTTAATCCACAGAGAGTGTTCCGTACACTGGGTCGAGAGTTTACCCCCGAAGTCGAAATATCCAAAGAACCAACCCAATTTGATATTTTTAATCAAGTCTTCGTCAATAGCTCACCCCCGGATGTAGCAATCTTACAAACAGCAAATAACCTTTTAAATTCAACAATTGAAAATGATACAACTCTTTCAACCCCGGTTCGTCAATACATTCGAAAATTGACGATTGGGAGTGAGCAACTTCGAGCTCAAAGTATTGTTCACCAACACGATGCGAATAATTTACGAGCTATTATGAAGAAACATACGATACGTAAGAAAGGAAAGAGACTAGTTTTGAAGGGTCATTTTCATATTTCTACGCAAGAATTATGTGATGCAGTAGTGGAAGCCGAAAAAGCTACTAAAGTACAGACAATGAAAAAAGGAAAAGGGAAAGGGAAAGTAATTGAATATGAGACTGAAACTGAAGAGGATATTGGAGAAGAAGTTGAAGATGAATCTGAAAGTGATATTGGAGATTGTATTATAGTTGATTGTTGAGTAATTGAGATTTTAATAGAGTGGTTCCCCGCAATTAGACGCATTACGCCATTAGACGCATTACGCCATGACTTACGTTACTGAATATCTTACTCTAAAACCATGCTCCGTTTCTATGATCCTAATCATTTCCTCAAGAGCGCCTTTTCCCTCAACGTATACCCGGTGATATTTTCACAAAAGTTTTCTTATCTGACATTTCAAGCCATAATCAGGCCTAGAGGGTCAATCTTGGAATGTGAGGGAATTTTGAAGAGTGGTAGTCTTTTATACCCATGTCTTACTGCACAGAAGAAATATAGAATGATAAGAAAAAGTGCAGTCAGAGAATTCGAAGTTATAATGTAATTTCACTTGTCCGAGGTTTTGAAGTCACAAGTGCTACCTTTATCAAGACTGTGTAGTACAAACAAAAGTGCAAATTCAAGACCATGCTGTGCAACGATGTGATGGAAAATGGGAAGCGTTTAAGTTCATAAATGACCGGCGAAACGCAAATAGCGATGCTTGAATGTGTGTGCTGAGATACGGTTTCATGGTCCATCTATCAAAGGCGGATCTGCACTGTTGTATTACATATGAGCTGTTGTAACAGAAATTTTCGTGCAGGAGGACTAGACTTTTATTTAAGTTCTGAAACCGAGTAAATCAAGCAAGGCTTTTTATGAAATCCAGATTCAAAAGATATCCTTTAAATTTATCCAGCATCATGCAGGATTGAGCTGAGCTAGTAATCATCTGCAGCTTCCAAAACCTCATAATTCAACACCTACTCATGATAAAATGTTTACAAAACACAACAACAAATCATAAACCATCCAAGCCGTACAAAAAAGCTGCATTCCGCTAGCAGTAATTTGTTTTTCCAATTTTCATCATTCTGCTTCACAAAGTCCTCGCTCCCAATGCGTCTCTCAGTAAAGACTGGTAAACTTGACTCTAGTCTCGACCTTTTTCCAAAATTGGAAGAATTCCAGTTCAGTGTTCCAATCAACAGGTTTGCTCATCAGCTTCATATCGAATTCAAATAACAATCTCGCAAGCGTCATTCTTAACTCAATATATGCTAAGTTGACACCCAAACAAACTCGAGGACCGGTGCTAAATGGCCTACTTGCCTCTTTGTTATCTTGATCAAATACAGGATTGTGTAGAGGGTGATCAGGGGATAACCATCGCTCGGGATGCCAGCCTTCGGGATCATGCCAGTATTTTACATCGTGGGATGCGGTATATGGAGAGACGGAAACGATGGTTCCTTCGGGAACGACATGGCCATCGATAACTGCTCCCGGACACGTGCGAGGAAGGCCAAATGGTACTGGAGGAAGAATACGTAGCGTTTCTTCAATAACGGCGAAGAGATATTCGAGAGGTAAGGTATTCTCATGATTAATTTGAGATCTATCGGTAAAAGCCCCGCGCACTTCATCAGTGAGAATCTTCATTTTGTCGGGGTAACGGAGCAGGAAAGAAATCATGGCCGTCAGGGTGACAGCTGTGGTTTCGGATCCAGCAATAATGAGAGTGTGTGCTTGTGCGGTCAAAAACATTTCCGAGGTATCGGCTCCCTCTTTTTCAAGCAAGAAGCTGAAGAAATCTTTTTGGACGATATCAGTACGCTTGGCTCGTTTCATGGCTTTAGAATTGGTATGGGCGATGTGTTCTCGTCTTTGCTGGCGGATATCGTCCATGTTTGGAATAATCCATTTCATGAACAGTCTACTAATAGGAATCTTCTGAAAAATTGGGTAGAGACTGCGAATAAAGTTGCCGTTGATGATCAAATGAATCCAAAAATGCGTCCGGGCTAAAAGGAATTAGTGGTGCTTCGCAAAAGGGAGGATTGGCTGAGAACTTGCCGTTTTCGACTGCACCAAAAGATTCATGGAAGGTCAAGTCTCCGATCTGTTTTACCGTGCTCATTAGAATCAATACGAAGAATGGTTTAGCGTTAACGTTATCAGACAAGTGTGCTTACAATATCGAAGGTCAACCAGTTGAACCATTCTTCCACCCGAATACCATCTGGGTTATCGAACTTCTTGATCTGGCTAACAAACATGTCCAAGTACTTGTTAATGACATCGGCTTGACCCTTCAAAACAGAAGTACTGAAAGCATTGGCCAATACTCTACGCATGGCACTATGCTTCTGTGGATCTGGCTCCGTCGAAATGGAATTTGGTAGGTCACCGACACCAGCATACCAGTCGGTTTTTCTGAAATACTTCTTTCCTTTTACCGAATGTCCATATATGTCTCTCCATGATTGAGCTGAGCTGAACGCAAGTTCATCAGGAGCAATCCGGACAACTTGGCCTGGAGATTCATGGGTCAAACTTCTTGTGGTGATGGATCTAGAATTGGGAACTCACCATACTGTTCATGAAGATCTGAAAGTGCGTGAGGCCATTTTCCTCCAATCCTGGGGTTAAAAATTAGATGGATTCATCGCGATTTTCATTTTTGAAATATTTGTTGTCGCTTACCAATTTTTAGCGTACCAGATATAGGAGGATCTGGCTAGTAATGGTCCTGGAAACTTTCTCAATGGGTGAAAATATAGGTTGTAGATTGCAAAGTAGGTAGGGTATGCGAAAAGCTACACAACGCGCTATTAGTCTCGATTTTGAAAGGATTAGATTGATTTTCTTACCACAGCGAAAATAAAACCTATCCAAAGATAGATGGCTGGCAAACCGAGTCGCTCAAGCGATTCAAGCACCAACATGTTGAATGATCAGATTCGATCTACTCGGTTTACCAGATTTCTGAACTTAATCTCTATTCATTGATGAATTGGTAAGATTTAACTTTTAAGAAAAAGAGTTTAGGATTTCTAGCATCACTTACAACGGCCTCCGAGGACACAGAGGGTTATAAATCATTGGACCATAGAAATGTGGGGCTACAACGATTCCCATCCGGGCGCCGAGATACCCCGCAAAGTGGTGGCAGGTGTAACCTACATGTCGCCGTGAGTAACGACAGACAGCATGGCCCAGCCTTTTATGTTCCTCCGACTTGGCCTCGCTTGGAATCACAATGCATACACTTGTAGACTACTCGCACTTGGGATGACTGTCGGTTTTTCCTGTTCCTACGAGTCTCTGTCTCCATAATCTTACGCAGGATCGTTTGCCCAAGATGCTACACTTTGCGGATCTGGGTGCAATATCACTCGCGAACGTGAATACTGTGATCGCGGGGTGCACTGTTTTCGCATTGTATTACCTATTTCGGTTCTTCAACCCAAAGAAGTTGAATTTCGATGCGCCAACTATAGGCGATGCGAGTGATCTTCGATCTGCTCTGACCACTGGTTACAAGCAGGTATGATATCCTCATGTTGGTACATGACAAAAATTAACCGAAATGAGTAGTGTCCAGATACGCCCTTTCTACTACCAACTGCTGCTCACCCGACGATTATCTTACCAATTAAATACATCAATGAAATTAAATCTCTACCTCCAAACAAAATCTCGTTTCTCGAGGAATTTAGAGACAGATACTATGGGCATTACACAGCATTTGCAAACAACGTAGAAGGAGATGCAGTCACAGCTAGTGTTAAGGTTGACCTCACGCAGAGCATTGCGCGGGCACTGGAAAATATGCAAGTTGAGACTGAGCTTGCTTTCGCAACGGAAATGCCGAGAAATGAGGACTGGACGACAGTCGCACTCTATCCCATTATCTTACGCATGGTGGCAAAAGTCAGCGGGCGGGTGATGGTAGGCGAACCCCTGTGCAGGAATGAAAAATGGATTCAAATATCAACCACATATACACGCGATACCTTCATGGGAGGACGAGCAATGTGGACAAAAAATCCATTATTTAGACCAATATATGCTCTGTACTCCCCAGAATTGAAAAAAGTCCGACAGCATTACACAGATGCGGCAGACTTTCTGCGCCCTATTTTCAATCAGCGATTTAAGGAAATGGAGCAGGACGGCTTCAAAAGACCTCAAGACATGATTCAATGGATGATCGACAACTCGGGAGATAATGCTAAAGATGCAACTTTCCAAGGTCGGTGCCAACTCGTAAGTCACAAGTAACCAACCATGAAAGAGACTAAATGCTGACCTTACCTCAGTTGATAGGTCAGTCATTTTTCAACTCCCATCACTTAGTGATATAAAACTCATCCTTAAAAACAGCATTCGCAGCTCTGCATACAACATCAGGACTGGTAAGTATAAACTATCGTAAATCCGTGTGAAGGCGTTGAGTTCAAGCTAAATTCTCCAATAGCTAGGTAACGTGATTCTCGATCTTGCTGCGCGGCCTCACTATATCAAGGCTCTTCGGGAGGAGCTAGACGCCAATCTTCCCGAAGGTGCACAAATCACAAAGCAAATACTCACCAAGCTACAAAAGATGGATTCCTTCTTGAAGGAAAGTCAAAGAGTGAATCCACTAAATCTCGGTATGAATCTTGGCCTCGAAATTTCCTCTTCATGCACCTACTGATAGCTGATTGACACCAGTCACCATGAATAGGAAGATGATGGATACAGTACAACTCTCTGACGGAACAATCTTGCCGAAAGGATCTTTTGTTGGTATGGCTGCGGGTTCTATCGCGTTTGATGGTAGAATTTTTGAGAATCCAGAAGAGTTTGATGGTTTTCGGTTCGAGAAGCTCAGACAGCAAGAAGGCGCCGAAAACAAATACCAGTTGGTCACGACTGGGAAGGACAGTTTAGCCTTTGGACATGGTATGCCTGCCCTCTTTCTTTAACAGTCTCGGCCAGCTTTCTGGGATAACCGGTCTTCCGATAATACAAATACTGACGCATTTATTCAACAGGAACACATGCATGCCCTGGCCGTTTCTTCGCCAGCAATGAGATTAAGACAATGCTAATTGAATTTCTCCGGAAGTACGATTTTCAGTTGCTCCCCGGTGCAGAAAGGCCGAAGAATCTGAAGAGTGATATGAGTCTGGTCGTTGACCCTACTGCAAAGATACAGGTCAGACGGAGAGCAATGTGAATAGCATGCAAGGCAGTCAATTTAGAATTACATTTAATTTGAATTAAAATGATCCTCTTCACCCGTCTATGAAGTAAACAAATTTATTGTGTTCTACGTTTCTGTAACCTCTGACAAAGTACTAAATGGTAGCGTGATCTTAAACGATAGTAGAAAACACTCCCGTAATATGACAAAATCCTTGGCCACTATAGCTCGGTCGAATAGATGTCAGCGGACCTAAGACAACATACGGTGGGTTCGTGACGGGGGATTGTCCAATAGTAGAACTTTTAAGAAAATACGGCGTGAATTCAAAATATCCTAAGCCTCAATGACATTAAACACCAATTTACTTCCAGATACCTTTCCCTTCCTCAAAAGATCTATCGCGCCAACGATACCATTCAAGCCGCCTGATTTCAACGTCGTAGGATGTGCCTTCAACTTCCCCTTCTCAATAAATTTCTCAGCAATCTTTACAAACTTTTCCGCCAGCTTCCGATCCTCAGGTTTTGCATCCCGTGCAAATTCTCCGTCTAATTCAATTGGTATACCAAATATCGTGAGTGCATAACAAAAGAAGGGTTTAACATCAGCACGTGATCGCTGGACTCTCGCGTTAAACGGATCCAATGATACATATTTTCCACCGGCAGCACCTATCGCCTCGTAGCAAAGACGCATTGAAGATGCTGTAGTAATACAATCAAGCGTGTATTCCAACCTGTTGTGTGTGTACTGTTTAATCATAGCTCCACACCCCTGTGAATGGTAATCAAAGCACTTCGAGGCGCCTCTCGATTGCACGAGCCCGAAATTATGGGGTGAACACACAGCAATCGGCTCATAGCCAGATAGGTGCAATAATTGGATGGCTAAAGTACCGGTGGAAGTCGAAGCCCCATAGACAAGTACCGGAATGCGTGGTGTATCGTTATCGTCATCCGCAAGCGCGTCTCCACCGCTCCACCCTCGGGGTCCGACGCGAGTTTTCTGAGTACCTGCACTGACCTCTCCATCAGGATTTGGCCATGTCAAAGACAAGCACTCGTGACCGTATAACGCCAAGCCTGTTGTGACTATTCCCACCCCGTAACTTGCGGCTGTTTGAAAGTCCATATTTTCGGGGATTTTGATTAAGAGGTTTCCATCCGTAATGACGTACTCCGCAAATGCTCCTCCGTGAATACTGGTGACACCTAGAACTCGATCCCCAACAGCTAGGCCCGTATCCACAGACTCGTCGATTGCTTCCACAATACCAGCCATATCGTATCCGCTGACAGCTCCAGGCTTGGCTGAGAAGTCGACCATTTTCCAGTCACTATGATTGAGAGCAACGGCGTGCACTTTCACCAGGACATTCCCTGATCCTGGGTCTATTGATGGCTTTGGTATATTCTCAGCCAACTGAAGTATTCCAGGCCCACTTTGAATTATTGCCTGCATGTCTAGAATGTGAGATGGGGGAAATTGGTGAATTTTTGCTAAGGTAAAGGAAGTAAAATGTTGACGGCGTCAATATACTTGGTATTTCTCTTGCAATACCAAAAATCGGTGCAGCATCAGCTTTTTGACCCTGCTTCTACTACGAGTCGGCAGTGATCTAATGGGAGCCGCATAATGGCACTATCGGAACCCGTGAGTGGAGTAGTTAAACTCTAAACACATGACGATGTTTCCTCGGACCCTCGTGCTATGCATTGTACAGAGCTTCGTTGATAGAGCGTATTATCGGAAGCAAAACGCGCCAGTTTTACGGCATCGCGTCTTCCATCTGCAATCATATTAAGTAAGACCTTAAATCCACAGCAAATATTATCATCCATTCATACTCAGATATCTTTCCTTCTCCTTTAGCGGCATTTCCAATCATTGAATCATGACATCACCAAACGAACCTATAGCCGTTATTGGCACGGGCTGTCGCCTCCCAGGAGGTGCCTCCTCACCCTCTAAACTATGGAACCTTCTCCATCACCCATACGATCTCACCCAAAAGGTTCCATCCTCACGATTTAATATCAAAGCATTCTATCACCCAAATGGTGAACATCATGGAACCACTAACGCAACCAAATCCTATTTCCTTAATGAAGACCCCACCACATTTGATGCTTCATTCTTCAGTATTAATCCACGAGAAGCAGAGGCACTTGATCCACAACAACGGTTGCTTCTGGAGACTGTGTATGAGGCTGTTGAAGCTGCTGGCTTATCAATCGAAGAACTGCAAGGCAGTTCTACCGCAGTGTATGTTGGGCTTATGTGCGCAGATTATTTTGATGTTTTGATGCGAGATATTGAAGATATTCCACAATATTTAGCAACAGGAACAGCACGCAGTATAATGTCAAATAGGATTTCCTATTTTTTTGATTGGAAAGGGCCTTCGATGACAATCGACACTGCCTGCTCGTCAAGTTTAGTTGCAGTACACAATGCAATTGCAACGCTTAGAAGTGGACAAAGTCGTACTGCCGTAGCCGCAGGCGCAAATCTAATTTTTGGCCCAGAAATGTATATTGGAGAGTCGAACCTTCATATGCTTTCACCAACAGGAAAATCTCAGATGTGGGATTCGAAAGCTGATGGGTACGCACGTGGAGAGGGAACTGCGGCAATAATTCTGAAGACTTTGAAGAATGCTTTGGAGGATGGTGACGAAATTGAGTATATAATTCGTGAGGTGTATAATTTCGTATCCATTTTTCCATTTCTAACTGGCTAATCCGTCGTTTAGACTGGTGTAAACTCCGATGGTAGGTCGAAAGGTATCACCATGCCACTTGCTGCAAGTCAAGCAGATTTGATTCGCCAAACGTATGCTCGAGCTGGACTCGATTGTACCAAGCCATCGGAACGGTGTCAGTATTTTGTAAGTGCCATATTCGAAAAACAGTTCGATCACCTTGCTGATAATACCCACAGGAAGCTCACGGTACTGGAACGCCGGCAGGTGACCCAGTTGAAGCCGAGGCTATTAGCAGTGCTTTTTTTCCACAAAAATCGAAAGATTCCGATGGAGAAGTACTTCATGTTGGCTCTATCAAAACGGTAGTTGGCCACTTGGAAGGTGCTGCAGGACTGGCAGGTATCATAAAAGCTGGATTGGCAATCAAGGAGAAAACCATACCACCTAACCTGCATTTCCAGAGCCTAAACCCAGCTATCGAGCCTTTTTACGGTAGTTTAAAAGTTCCCACCGCTCCATTGCCGTGGCCCGTTGTTGAGGGTCCCCTTCGCGCCAGCGTTAATTCATTTGGTTTTGGTGGTACCAATGCACATGCTATTCTGGAAAGTTACGAACCGTCTTCACCTTCACCAGGCTTGGAATCCTCAGCAGTAATTCCTTTCACCATATCTGCTATTTCCGAAGATTCCTTAATTCAGAACATTACAAACTTCAGCGATTACATCGGAGATCATGAAGAAGTCGATCTAATAGACCTAGGATATTCCTTACTAGGTCGAAGTAGCTTCCCCACCAAAGCTACATTCGTAGCTTCAAACACCGATGACTTGTTAGATCAACTGGAGAAAGTAATAGTCGCCAAAGAGGAAAATCCCAACCTAGCTGTAGGTATTCGGTCCTCGAACGTAAATAGCAAATCATCGAGGAAGATCCTTGGTGTTTTCACGGGTCAAGGTGCACAGTGGCCTGAAATGGGAAAGCAATTAATCGCCAACATAACATCATTCTCTCAGACCATTGATGTCCTCGAGGAATCTCTTTGTGGACTCCCTGATGCTCCAAAATGGTCGTTGAAAGAGGAAATCATGGCACCAGCCAGCAAATCTTCTATCGAGAAGGCAGAGTTCTCACAACCTCTTTGCACAGCACTGCAAGTTGCTCTTGTGGATTTGTTAAAGCTGATTGGTGTCACATTCCATGCCGTGGTTGGACATTCATCGGGAGAAATCGGTGCTGCGTATGCAGCAGGCAGACTTACAGCTAGTGACGCAATTCGTATCGCTTACTATCGTGGCCGTCATGCACATCTCGCAAAGGGCAAGAATGGAGAGGAGGGCTCGATGATGGCGGCAGGACTGAGTTTTGATGAGGCTCTTGAGTTCTGCGCAGGTGAAGATTATCAAGGCAAGATTTCCATTGCTGCTAGCAATGCTCCCAAGACAGTCACTCTTAGTGGTAACAAAGATGTGATTGAGAAGGCGAAAATCGTGCTTGATGACAGGGGAGTCTTTGCTCGCGTCCTTAAGGTCGATACTGCGTATCATTCCGATCACATGCTACCATGCTCAGAACCGTATACGGCGTCTTTGAGGGCCTGTAAAATATCCCCTAAGCCCAGCTCACCAGATTGCACGTGGATTTCGAGTGTACATTTGAAGGACATGCTCAATGACTCTTCTGAGCTCGAGGCACAATACTGGCTAGACAACCTCGTCTCACCTGTCAGATTCTTTGAAGCTGTCAGCATAGCAGCAAAAGATTTTGGCCCGTTCGATGCTGGATTTGAAGTAGGACCACATCCAGCACTGAAAGGACCAGTGGCACAAACACTCAAACATGCTGTCAATGCGGTTGTGCCATATGCTGGGGCAATATCTCGCGGAGAAAATGATTCCATCGCATTTGCCAACGCAGTAGGATTCTTATGGAACCACATCGATGGGAGAAAAGCAAGTTTCAAGAAATACCTTGATGTTATCAGCGGCGGCGAGGTGACAAGTCCCAGACTTTTGAAGGGCTTACCATCCTATTCATGGGACCACAGCCGCACCTTCTGGTCAGAGTCACGAATTTCCCGCAACTACCGCAATAGAGTTGAGCCACCTCACGAACTGTTAGGTGTTAGATGCCCCGACGATACGAGTGCGGAGTATCGCTGGCGAAACATATTAAAACTCGATGAGCTGCCGTGGGTGTCGGGTCACAAATTCCAGCGTCAAACTTTAGTGCCTGCCGCATTTTACTGCTCCATGGCACTGGAGTCTTCAAAGACGCTTGCCGAAGGAAAGCCAATCCGCCTGGTCGAGCTTCATGAAGTTGATATTGAAAAGGCCATCAATCTTGAGGATAACAACGCCGCGGTCGAAGTTATGTTCTCACTCAAGCCCACGTCTTCAAGTACCAGTGGTGGCGATGAGAAGATTTTCGCAGATTTCTGGTGTACCGCTGCACCATATGGAAAGCCAATGTCCATGATCTTCTCTGGACGCATTGAAATGACGCTCGGAACACCATCTCCCGATGCGATGTCTATCCGCTCAAGTGTTAGGCCAGTGCTCGGCCCATTGAATGTCGATCGATTCTATGATAGTCTAGCTAATGTTGGTCTTGAATTTACGGGAATTTTCCGAGGCATTGAGAAGGGTCAACGCAGGATGCACATTTCCACACTTGAAGGTAGAAGATGCCTATCTGATACTGGATTATTGGTACATCCGGCGTTTTTGGATATGACTTTGCATGCGACATTGGCAGCATTTGCAAGTCCTGGTGATGAGCGCTTTTGGACACCACATTTGCCAAGACGAATTGCTAAGATGAGCTTCAACATTGCCCTTTGCGAAGCAGCGTTTCAGAAAGAGACATCCTTAGCCGGAATGGACGGATATATCACCGAAGTCACACCAACCACTGCAAATGACGCGGCTACTTATGTTGGTGATGTTGATGTGTTTGATCCAGCGTCCAACGAAATTGAGATTCAAATCGAAGGATTGCAGATGCAATCATTCACAGCCGCAAGGGCCTCTCAAGATCGTCAATTATATCTGGAAACGAAATGGGTAGCCGATGTCTCAGGAGGCATCATTGACGAAGCTGATATCGAAGAGGATGACCCAAAAGCACTTTACTTGATAGATCTAGGCGAAAGGCTCTCTTATGCCTATATGCGTCATCTAAAATCCGAGATCAAGCCCGAAGAAGTTCCAGACCACCACCGTCCTTTGTTCAACTGGATCAACCACGTCACAGATCTTGTTTCGAAAGGAACACACCCTTCCATAAAGCCAGAGTGGGACAACGATGACCTTCAAGAACTGATTAGCTTGGCTGCCAAGTATCCAGGATGTGTTGATCTCGAATTGATGCAAGCTGTCGGTAATAATCTCCCTGATGTTGTACGCGGAACAACGACAATGCTGGAACATATGTTGCCAAACGGACTCCTGGATAGACTATACACTGAAGGTATCGGAATGGCCACTTCAAACAAATTCGTCACAGCAGCGATGAAAAAGATCGGGCATCGCTACCCTAGAATGCGTGTCTTGGAAATTGGAGCAGGAACTGGAGGTGCCACCAAAGGTATATTTACAGGAATTGGAGATGCATTTGCTCATTATACATTCACGGATATTTCAACTGGCTTTTTCATGAAGGCTAGAGAAGTTTTCAGCGAGCATGCAAGCCGCATGACGTTTAGTCTACTCAACTGCGAGAAAGATCCTTTGGAGCAGGGGTACGAAGCCCATTGTTTCGATGTTATCGTTGCATCAAATGTTCTTCATGCGACCGAATTCCTTGAGAAGACCATGAAGAATGTGCGAAAACTGCTGAAACCTGGTGGTTACCTTTGTCTTTTAGAATGTACTGGTCATCTCGAACGTACCGGATTCCTCATGGCTGGTTTATCTGGTTGGTGGCTCGGAGGTGCGGATGGACGACCATACCGTCCTACTATTTCTCCACCAGAATGGGATACAGTCTTGAAAAAGACTGGATTTTCTGGTGTTGACGCAATTGTTAATGATTTCAAGGATAAATCGCGTTACACGGTCTCGGTCATTCTTACTCAAGCCCTCGACGATGATGTCCAAAAGCTCCGAGAACCGCTCAAATATATTCCAGAATCTACAGCGAAAGATCTCATTGTTATCGGAGGAGCCACAGCCGCCACCAAGAAACTTGTTGCGACTTTAGAAAAAGAAGTGCCTTCCTGGAAAACCCGCAAGACTACGGTTCTTGCCACCTGGGAAGAAGCATCAAAGCTCACCATTCCATTTGGAGCCACAGTTTTGAGTATTGCAGATCTTGACGAACCAGTCTTCAAATCGATGAATGCAGAGCGTCTAAAGGGTATCCAAACCGTGATCAATTCGGCCGAATCAGTTCTTTGGGTGACCGCAGGATGTAAAGCTGAGGAGCCATACGCTAACATGGCGGTTGGATTAGGACGATCTATCATTTCTGAAATGCCTCATTTGAATTTGCAATTCTTGGATGTTGACTCGAAGGAAAATGCGGACAAAATAATCGGAGAAACACTTGTTAGACTTGAGGTTGCGACCAGCCTGTTAGACTCACGGAAAGAAAACCTGTTGTGGTCGATTGAGCCAGAGATGATATATGAAAGTGGGGCCTTGTACCTCCCAAGAGTGAAGCCGATTAAGAAACTCAATGACGTGTTGAACTCTACACGCCGCGTGATCACTGAAGAAGTTCCTCTAGCGTCAAAGAGAGTAGCAATCACAGCTCCTTCTAGTGGCAATCGCTTCAGCCTTGACGTCCAAGAGGCAATCGAGGATCATCTGAAAAGCGAAAATGAGTTGTTGGAAGTATCTGTGTTCTTCTCGTCTCTGTATGCAGCAAATATCGATGGTAGCTTCTTCTACATTAGCCTAGGAAAGACGAAGTCCGGATCGCCCGTCCTCGCCCTCTCCACATCGAACCAGTCACTCATCAATGTTTTCAAAGACGCTGTCATCCCAGCAGACCGAGTTACTGCCGAGTACCTCGAAAATGCCATGGCCTACCTTATAGCAAAACGAATTTTGAACAAGTTTGACTCAGAAGTTGTGCTTCATGATCCAAGCTCTGCCTTGAGGGAAGCGGCGGAATCAATAGCAAGAGCAAATGGCAAGTCCATCTCAAGTAGTACAAGCACTGGAGTTTCTACCGCATCGACTCAGAAGTGCGTAAAACTTCATCCGACCTTATCTAAACGTGCGATCCGAGACTCGTTACCGGCCTCGATTCAGTCATTTGTCGATATCAGTGGCACTGGTAAATACATCAGAGAAGCACTGCCAAAATCCATCAGCATAGTTGAAAATGACGATCTCTTAAGTCTCGAGCCAATAAACTCTCCATCTTTTGGCACGCCATCAACAATCTTGGCTGATGTTAAATCCTATGCAGATTCCATCACCGCGAAGGAAATCGAAGGAGATATTTTGCTGGATGCCGCGAGCCTGAGGAATAGTGCGGTTTCTTCGTTCTCTCCACTTTCACTAGTAGACTGGTCCACAAATAAAACTCTAACGGTCGATGTAAAGCCCTTTGCCCAGAAAAAGATATTTGATGGCAACAAGAGCTACTTATTAGCAGGTTTGACTGGAGATTTGGGACAATCGATCTGTAGATGGATGGTTCTAGCTGGGGCTAGATATATCATTGTTGGTAGTCGGTAAGTTTGAATCTCCCGTGACAAACCGCTTGAGAGCATACTGCATTCACAACAAAATACTGATACCAGACAGATCCGTTAAATCAGGTTGTCCTTGGCAGCAAGAGTTGGAGAGAATGGGTGCCACGGTTCTCGTATATACTATTGATTTTACCGACAAAGCAGCAGTCACCAAATTGCGTGAAGAGTCCAGCAAGACGATGCCTCCAATTGCAGGAGTCATGAACGGATGTATGGTCTTAGATGACAAACCATTCTCAGACATGCCTTTCGAAACGCTTGAGCGCGTCATTCGTCCCAAAGTCCTTAGCACTATCAACATTGATGCTGTATTTGGGTTGGAGCTCGACTTCTTCGTCTTGTTCTCCAGTCTGGCTGCCGTGAACGGAATTCCTGGACAATCGAATTATGCCGCCGCAAATATGGTATGTATTCATTCTTGCACTAATTCTACTATGATATTCGGCTAACTTTTTAATAGTATATGGCTTCACTTGCAGAGCAACGTCGTAAGCGTGGGGGTGTTGCTTCAGTCATTCATATTGGCATGATTCTCGGAGTCGGATATGTAGAACGCTCAGGTCGCTATACTGAGTCTGCCCTGCGCACTTACAATTACCTCCCAATTCCCGAACATGAGTTCCTCCAGGTATTGTCCGAAGCTGTGCAATCCGGACATCTTGCCAGCGAGCGTTGCCCTGAAATTATCATTGGTATGGTCGCGCCTTCAACAGGAGAAGAGCGGGATAAGCCTCGATGGCACGCCAACCCACGGTTCGCATTCGTTATGAACGATGCCGTCAAGGAGGAAAGTGACTCTCAAGGTGAAGTTGAGGTGCCGACTAAGGAACAACTTTCGAAAGCGCAAACGAAGGATGAGGTGCTTAGCATCATGCAGAAATGCTTTTCAAAACAATTGGAACTCATTCTGCAGGCAGATCCAGGGTCGATTGATGAGCATGCACCTTTGACTCAATTGGGTATTGATTCCTTGATTGCGGTCGAGATTCGAAGTTGGTTCTTGAAGGAGGTGGGCGTGTCTTTGCCTGTTTTGAAGATATTAGGTGGCGCTGCGGCAAAGGATTTGTGCGAGTTGGCTACTGAGGAGTTCAAGATTAGTGAATAGGTGTTTGAGCCACTACTTGTGTAGCACTTTTGTTCTTTTGTTTGTGGATATAAGGGACAATACAATTCTTGCTGCTTCTAAGAATTTATCTACAATTGTAAAATTGAGTGAAGTAATCTTATACTACCTATTGTGAATGAGTTGAGAAGAACTTACCTGTAAATTGATCAACACTTTAGGGGCGAATTACTATCTACGTTTGATTACATAATCTTTTTTTTTATAAGACGTTATAAATCAAATAGTTCATTTAATAGTTTTTTAATATTATTTTTTTATTAACACAACAATAACAAATCTCTTAATCCGTCAATCATTTAACAATCCAATAAAATAATCAGATCATTGTCCTTATATAATTAGGAATCGATAGTCTATTTTGGACACAGAATTACTCTAATGATAGAACATTTAAGGATGTTTTTGCCTTATTAGGCTTGGGTGTTTAAATGCCTGGTCTTTCATATATTCATTTGGATTCTCCTACCCCGCTGCTCCGCACTTACCCCGCTGTGTAACCTAAATCCGATGCTCGTGACCTCTTCCATTGAAACATTCAGCACAACTCAATAGAACATGATTTAATATCAAACGCATGTAGTACTTTTGCACAATGAAACTATTTTCTAATGTTGTTCTAATCATCAACTCTCAAAGTAGCTCCCTTCTTCTCATCTGCATTTCTCCTTTCATATTCGGCATCACGTTTGTGTCCGTATAAAGATTCGCTGGTCTTCCTTCTCCTGGTTTGAGTCTCACATCCCATTTTAACAGTATCTCAGCAAGCGCAATCTTGATCTCATTACTGGCAAAGAAGCGTCCAGGACACGTGTGTGTTCCTAATTCATTGTTGATCAGCAAGATGAAATGGAACAAACATAAAGATGTGAGCCACTTACCATGCCCGAAGTTTAAACTTTCTGTGCTGGACGTAACGAATTGATATCGGTTTTCATTTCCTGGCACTGATCGTAACTTGCTAAAGCGGAATCCATCAAAGGTATCAAATGGTTCTTGTTGGTGCGTTATTGGAGATGCCTCATAGTATGGAACAGTGCGATTTGCCATTTGGGCATCAACACCACAGTAGGTTCCTGCTGGGAGGATGTGACCTGACGGTAGAGGCAATGGGGAGGTGAGGTATCGACGCATCTGTACTGTTATCCGGAACATCACAATTCAGTCTCAACATCCATTCTCCTGGGATACAGTCGTTACTTACCAAGAATTGGTGGATTCAATCTCTGCGACTCCTTTATGAAACTATCCATTTTCCACAACTTGGTCAATTCCACCTTGCTCAATTTTCCATTTCCCCCAGCTACTTTATGTTCTGCAATGACCGACTCAAGCTCTTCGCGAAGGGGGGCTACATGTTCAGGATAGGTTGCCAGGTCATACAAGAGATGGGATATTGTAATACTTGTTGTGTGGATAGCAGCTAAGCTCACCGTTAACTGATCATGGGCTAATTGCTTCACATCGATCTTTCCAGATTTTTGGGGGGTATGTGACAATAGCCACCTGATAAGCTGCCCGTCGTTTTGCTCTCCTGTCTTTTTTTCCCACTCCGAGGGATCGACCGTGGCTTCGCGTTCAAGAAGTGGCTTCAACATTTCTTCGGCCTTCTTTTGCACACCATGCAAAGTTCGAAAGTACAAGGGCGCAAGAATTCTCCGTTGCCACCAAGGGCGCTTCCAGAGCATCCCAACAGTTGCTCCCAGGATGACTGTGTATGTAATAGTCGCCTTGATCCACTCTTCATCTCGACACAATGGGGCACCGACGAATACCCTTCCGGACAACAATGCAACTACATGCAACACCTTGCCATAAACCGACACGGTCTTCCATCCTTCATCATCTTCTGGCAAAATTCCAACATTTTTCTCAAATGCGAATTCTACCTCGTCCCACAACGTGTCAAGGGTTTTCGAAATGTTCCGAGTAAGATCCTGCTTGATTGAATCGAGAATCGGTTCGGAGAAAATTTTCTGGTCCTTTTTGAGCAAGAGATGAGCCAGATGTCGAGTGTATACTTCCTTTTCGAAAGATATTTTCCCCTCTGGTAGAGACTTTATCGTATTAATGACCGAATTGGGCAGAATTACGATAGGAACGCGATCGACTGGAAGAACATATGGTGAGTTTGGATACTATGATCCGTCAGTTAAAGCAACATGCACTCAGAGATTTCAACAGCTTACAGTTGTGGTACCAATTTCCAAGGCCTCACTGACATTAACATTTGGTCTCTTTCCCACAATCGGTAAATCCAGATCTTTCAACGTTTGAAGTAGTAATTCCTCATCGGGCCTTCGAGTCCATGCAATGAAGATCGCGACTAGAGTGAAAAACACGGCGATTAAAGCAATGTTTTTCCACCTCAGCTCTAGATAACCTCGAAGAATGGATTGTTCCAGGTTCTCACTCATATTTACGGACTCGACTTAGAAACGAGGAACTCTCTGTGATGGAGAGTTGAACTTCAGCGATACATATTGATGGATGCTGTACCACTACACTTTTGTTCGGTTCCCTTCGGCGTGCATAGTAGATCTCCGAAGCAAGTGGGGATACGATTCACAGAACTATTCCAGGGCTGCTGGGATGCCCAACGACGAAGACCTCCGAGCCTGACTAGGCATTAGAAATCAAAGCTCTTCGAACTCTGATTCGATGACCCACAATTAGTCTATGGACAAGTTGGCATCGAAGACCATGAACTTTCAATCAGAATGATGAGGACAATACGTTACTACTTTGAGTCCTATATTCATTTTTTATTTATCATCCTGTTACGATCAAGCAGGTACACAGTCATTCAAGCAAAGCTAAAGCTATCGCCGACACAAATATCCCCATTCATCATCGTGCCAATCATACAATATCAAATTTACTCAGAGCCTATATGCTTTTTCGCCATCAACTCCTCTCTCCATGCCCACATCACTAGCAAAGCCGCTCCAGGTCCCGCAAAGAGAGTAGAAAATAGCAATACAGCCAGAATCAACGGCCAGCTTTTGCTCAATTTCCCCACAAATTTTAGATCAGCGAAATGAAGTAACGTCCAATAAAATGCAGTACCATAAAGAAAGGTCTTCTCCGCCTTCCATACTCCTGGATTTGCGTTTAAACCAGCTTGTACTAGCTTAATTGGGGATTGAAGTCCTTGAATGAGTGAAGCTGCTGTTGATTTAAAGCTGCTCAGGCCTGTATATGAATAAAAGCAGCCACAGATAAGTATGCATATGCTGTATATCACCCGTAAATATGTCAGATCTGCTGTCGGCTTGTGTACCCTGTCGAAGCGAGTTGTGTCTTTCACGACAAATTTCAAGACTCTCAAAAGGATAGTGAGGTAGATAGGATACCAGTACCAGACGTTGTTAT
Source organism: Sclerotinia sclerotiorum 1980 UF-70 (assembly GCF_000146945.2). Lineage (NCBI taxonomy): Eukaryota > Fungi > Ascomycota > Leotiomycetes > Helotiales > Sclerotiniaceae > Sclerotinia > Sclerotinia sclerotiorum. The sequence goes on from NW_001820823.1 coordinate 264,971, forward strand.
GGATCCATTGCACAACCTTAACATCAATTGCGGTCCACGTCGCGTAAGATGAACCCAAGAATATTAGCAGTATGGCCGGAAGAAAAGTTTTTGCGAAAGCCAAATTGGTCAATCGGTTGTCGAGAGCAAGGAAGTTTTCCTGTGGTGATTGGACATAGTGAAAAAAGAAATAAATTGGGGCAATGAGTCCAATCCCGAACTTTTGAGCCAGTAAAAGGAGTATCGTGGGGCTATTTGCATTTCATTTTAGCGACGTCAAACAATGGTAGGCAATGAAGGGAACTCTTACAAGATATTTGCGATGGTGAGAGCGTTTCCGCGACGGTAACTTTCAACTGTCCAAATTGTTACCAATGGCATAACATCAAAAATAGATTCCAACATCCCAGACTTTACATCTGATAAAGATTCTCCGGCTGGCACCGTTGTTGGCCTTGGTATTCTATTCCAGAAGTACCAGAGACCAATCAAGAACGGCAACGCTAGTTGAGCTCTCCTTTTTTTGTTTTCTTCCTTCCCAATACCAGAATTCATACTCCAAGGCATGGTCCCTTCCAATGCTCTTTTTGGTATCGGGAGACAGTCCAATCTTGTAGCTCCCACCTGAACCTTTGCTCCTCGATCGGCAAGAATATCACCCAGGCGAGGAAGTATGAACATAGACGCGACCCAATCACCGGTCGTAGCAAGAGCTTCTACACGGGTGAATTTGTTCGCTGCTTTCACGATCAAATTTGCCCTCGTATTGCGCTTCTGATGATACAGCGATAAAGCGCTTCTGATTTCCTCAATGGTAGGTTTGGTGCCGTCCTCTCTTAAGACTTTCGCTAGACTGTTTGCCATTTCTGCTGCACTTTCAATAGCACAATTTGCTCCTTGACCAAGATTCGGTGTCATCTAATGGGTTATTGTTAGCACAGGGAAAATTGTCCCATCTCAGAAGTTGGTACAAACCTTGTGTATAGAATCTCCAAGACAAGCCACACGGTTCCAAAACCAATGTTCATTCTCCATTTCCTCGATCGCTACAAAATTTGCAACAATGCGGTGTTTCCACACTTCGGAAAAGAGAATGTTTCCAGATACGTGATGGTGCATGTGTTTTGCAACATGGTTAGTTTCATCCCCTTTCTTATACCGTGGAATGTCTTCGCCAAAATCCCTTTGTTCATTTTGAGTGAAGAGAAACCAATACAATCGACCATCAACACCACCAAACAACAAAGTTGAAGCACGCTTTCCTGAGCTGCGATGCGTGTGTCCAATTTTCAATCCTGGAATTGGGTTAGAAATACCGAACAAACAACTGTATTCCGCCGAAAGAGCAATATCATCCCTTTTCAAGGCTTCGAGATCTTTTTCTGATCCTTCATTTGCAATTTGTCGTCGCATTTCTGATCTTACGATACTATGGATTCCATCTGCACCCGCGATCACATCCCCGGAATATTTTGACCCATCTTCACAAATTACTACCGCCTCTTTGTCATTCTGCTCGATCGATCTAACGAACTTCCCCGTCAAAACCTTCGATTTATCAGGAAGATTTGCATATAAAATCTCTAGCAGCTTCTCTCGCTCCAAGAAAGTAATCGTGTATCCCAATCTATTGTTAGATTAGCTTCCTAATTCTTATTGATTCCCTTCAATTTCCCCTTTAAATCAGGAGAACAAAGACCACATACCTCTTCCCCGTCAAAATTGGCGAATCAGTCTCCGAGAGCAATCTCCCATCCTCATCCCACGTCTGCATAAAAACACACGGTTCGATATTTTCCGAAACCGTGTCAAACATGCCCAACTGATCCAAAATTCGCGATCCATTTGGCATCAAACTCACAGATGCACCCACTTGTGGCGCAATATCACTGCGTCGCTCGAGGACAACATAGTCGATGCCATAGCGTGCTAAACAGTGTGCGAGTGTCAGCCCTGCAATTGATCCGCCTACTATCACGACTTTCATCTGGGGTTTGCCAGCCATGATTAAAGATGAATAAGTATATTTAGACCAATTTTGTGCTTGGTTTTGATAATTTTCTTCTTGGACATATATGCTATGGTCTACAGATTTATTGGTTACATACTTGCATGATGACTACTATTCGCTTCTATCGCTCTTCTACCAATATTTTCTACCTCAACCTTAAACCTCACGATCTCCGTCATGAACGGAACGCAACTTCAAATCGAATGTTGCGATGTTCAGATACTCCGGCTTTGCTTGCTCTGCGCATGCAGTCTCTATTTCTGAAATGTGGGTCATTACCCATGGTGGAATGAGTATGGAGCCCGAAGATTAACCGTCGTGTTTCGAATCGGACACCGAAAAATAAAGTCGAGGAGCGGTCACCGACTCGGCGAGGTCAGCGGATACCAGATCTTTGGCATTCTCCGGAATAGTAGAACTTGGTGGGACTGGAGATTGGCATCGCGGACTACATGTTTTTATGGTGCTCGGTACATGGTAGCTGGATAGTTGATACCGTTGTCGACACGTGATCTAACAAGTACCAGTATAGAGTTATGTTTTTGAATTGTTCGCTATAGCATATGGCTAAATGTCGTTTAGTGATAGCTTAGTGGAAATTTATAGGGTTCCTTGCTGAGTTTTCCCCTTATTTGATATTTCTTACAGTGCACTTAGTTCATATCATCATAAAAAACCAATCTAGATGATACCTAGAAGCAGCCCCTTCAGTCTGAAGTAGCTTATTAGTAGTGGTAAAAGTTTTCATACATATTATATTACAATTTTAATATGAGGAGGCATGATCTACTACATACAGAGTGGTGACGCTTTTGAAAGAATCACGCGATCAGATGCATCCTCCCCTTTCCTTTTCGCTTAAACCAGTATGATTGGTATAAGGACATTAGAAAGATGACGACGGTATCTTCATTCTCTGTCTCCTACAGTGATTATAAAAGAAGAGGACTTAGATTTTTAAATTTCTTTCTATATCAAGATACTTTATTAGTCTCAATATATTTTAAATAAAACTAATAAATCTATTTATCTTAGAATTTTATTTTACTTTTTAAATCCTACCAAAGTAATCCCTTTAGAGAACTAGAAAACTATCATCCCAAATATTTATTCAAGAACTTAAGAATAGCAATCAAATTACAAAAATAGAATAAATATATCAAAAAAGACAAACAAGTCTACATATATAACTAAATAAAAGATGTTTCATGCTGCTTTCCTTACATCATAAATCCTCTGAGCCAACGAGTCGGCTGTCAAATCTAAGCTCATAAACTCCGAAGACGCAATATCCGCCCCCAAAGTCTTATAACACCACGTACGAAGACTCGTTCCTATCATACTGTCCATGCCAAATTTCACCAAGGCCGTGTCGGGGTCGATGTCTTCCACAGCTAGATTAAACGTCTGGGAGAATTTCTCCACCACCAGCTCCAAGATATCTGGTAAGAGAAGTCTGCGTTTACCTTTACCGGGACCGCTTTCATCTCCAGATTTCTTGGCTAGAATGGCGTTGAGGACAGGTCCGATACGTGGTTGGCGCCAGAATGGCATGCCGTCGATATCAAGATTAGCACTTAGTTGAAGGGGTTCAACACCCGTGACGATGAGATTGTTGGCTAGTGGATCAAAGTTCCAAGATGAGGGTGGCGCTTTCATCATAGCTGTCTCAATGAGATCAATAACACCAGCTTCGTTGATGGTATGGACTCCAGTCCTTGCTAGACCATCCTCAATTCTTTCATTTTGACTCACGAACCCAACTTCAGTGACGACAGTGAGTGAGATTGTTGTTGCTGGTAGACCCTTGCTTTGACGGTATCTTGCAAAGAATTCGAGAAAAGAGTTACCCGCGCAATAATTACTCTGGGTTGGGAAACCAGATAAAGCAGACGATGAACCGAGCATGACGAAGAAATCCAGGGAGTGGCCGGCAACGGCATTGTGAAGATTCCAAGTTCCCGTGACTTTGGGACGAACGGCGTATTCCCAGCTTTCTAGATCGTGTTTGGTGAATAGCCGATCCTATTATTTGATTAGTATCATTTCTAATGGATTTTTGATTTCAATCAACTCACATCGAGAGCCATTACACCTTGTATAACACCCAAAATTGGACCAGCCGAGAAACCAACCGCCTTTTCGACGTCGGAGATGTTTGTGACATCCCCTTTTACAACATCCACTACAACTCCATTATCCCTGAAATATTTGATCATAGATGCGGCTTCGGGACGGTCCTCGCCAGATCGCCCAAGGAAAATCAAGTGGCGAGCACCCTTTTCAACCATGTGACGGGCTAAGCATCGACCAAGTCCTCCAAGACACCCAACAAGTAGATATGTTCCGTTTGATTTGAAGGTCATTGACTTCCTTTTCGCGGCAAACTGTGAGGCATTTAGTTAGCATCACTATTATACATGAATTTCAAAAGACCCTACATTTATTTTCTCAGTGTCGAAACTAACGACGACTCTTCCAATTCTATTCCTCATGCCAAATTCTTCGAAAGCCTGGCTAACTTCAGAAGCAGGGAATACAGATATGTTTGGGAGAAGTTGAATCTTGCTGCCCCGATAGTATTGAATGACCTCACTCAGAAGTCTGTAGATGTCAGCGGTAATATAAGGTGATTTGCTTGAGTAAACTTACTGGGACGCAAGATCGGGCTTTTGTTCGAATACAAGAACCAAATCCATAGCAATAAAAGAAGCGCCTCTCTTGAACGGACCCATATCCAGCATTCCTTGGTCTAGAATATCGGTTTGTCCGACCTCAATATGACGACCATGATGTCCTATAGAGTTCCATGTGGCTCTCAGCTGCTCATGAACAAGTGAGTTCAGGGAAACATCAACTCCACGGCCATTAGTAATTCGCATGATATCAGATGTGAAACTTGCATCTTTGGATGATAAGATATGATCATCGTGAAGGCCATATTCTTGCATTAAAAATGCCTTCTTTTCCGGTGTTCCGACAGTAGCAAATATCTCTGCACCAATCATTTTTGCAATCTGGATTGCTGCAAGTCCCACACCTCCAGTGGCAGAGTGAATTAGTACAGACTCACCAGGCTGAAGCTTGGCAAGATGGATTAGGCCGTAGACAGCAGTCACAAATGGAATCATGATACTTGACATCTGTTCAAAGGTCTCTTTGGGCTGAAGTTTTTGGACAAACCTGGAGTCAAATCTTTCGATGTTACGGAACTTTCCAAGACCTGCCCAGCTGACTCGGTCACCAACTGCTACGTTTGTGACCGCAGGACCGATTTTTCTGATGACGCCAGCGCCCTCGAGACCAAGGAATTCCGAGTTGTAAGAACCTAGAAGCGTTGCGTAATCCTGTAAAAGTTTAGCTTGATGAATCCAAAAAGATCGCGTCGTCAGTTACCTTCATGTTCAATCCGACTGCTTTTACATCTATCTCGACTTCTCCAGAATTGAGCGGCGCTTCCCACTCATCCTCCTCAAAATGTATTGTGTCAAAGATACCAACACGTTCGATGCCCAAGCGGACGCATCTTTTTGGGTCATATGTGATCATACTTGGCTCACTTTCAACTCTAGCAACAAACTGTTCATCCAATGACGGGTCTTGAGAAAGTCTGCTGACATAAAAAGTATTGTTCTTGACCATGAACTCTTTGTCTTCATCACCGCCGACAGCTGCGTCCAGGACAGTTGTTATGTTTGAAACGGTCTGTGCAGGATCCCGATGATCCAGGTCAAGAGTCTTGAAAGTCAGAGTCGGATGCTCTGTCTGGAGGCAACGACCCAGTCCGATGACTATCCCAGCATCAGGGTCACCTCCATCCAGCAAGTTACCATGAGTAAGCCATAGCATATTTCGTGCTTCACTTGCAATTGACTGTATTGTTGCTAGCTCTTGGCTAGTCAGAGATTCATGGAACAGACTAGACTCAGACTCTACGATGAAGACGTAGCTTGCCTCCGGATTCGCGTGGAAACTAGAATCTTGCAGAGACTTTGAGGTGACCGACCTCCCGGTCTTTACCAAACCCGAATATACTTGAGAGTCAAATGTTGTTGGAGAGTTCCTTGTTACAAGTACAATATCTTCTGTGGCCGGGTCAAGACTGGCCTTCTGGTGGGGACTCATCAGCAAGGACTTTTGATCTTTTAGAAGAGTAAAGAATCCATCAGATTCAAATTCCGGTTCGATAATATTTTCACTGCTGCGCCCTGGCCTGTAGAGCAGTATTTTCCCATTAGAAGTCAACAGACTTTTGAGTTTGGGCAAATCAACCTCGTCCGTATGAGATTGAGACAGAATGACCAAATCAAACAACTTCTCTGGGACATTTTCAAGGTCTAACTTCTCAACATTAACGCCCGGGAAGGCTTCATACTTGGTTTTGAATGGTTGAATATCAACGTCATTGGGAGTCATAATAGTATAAGTCTTGTATCGACGAAGCGAAGAACCACTTTCAAGGACTTTGTGAAGATTTTCGGAAATTGTTGATTCTGTACTCAAGATCTCGCAGATATCAAATCTAGGACGTTTGTGGACAATGACATCCAGAAGAGAATCATCAGTCAAGTCAGATGTTATCTTCTCGACATCGGGCTTCCATACGGTTCGAAGGTAAGGATGACGATCAATTATTCCCAGGTCATCTAATGCTTCTGAATATTGAGTACACAACAGTTCTTTGATCTCGAATAATGGCTTGCCTTCAGGAGAGAAAAGTTGACACCATCCGCTCAAGGCTCGGACACTAAAGAATTCTGAATGCACAAGGATTTTACCTTTGCCAGGAGCCAACTGAGCGATATTATCATCGTCACCCCACGACCATAAAGATACATCAGCCATTGATGTTGGAACAAATGATCTTTTTAAACCCTTGAGGGAACCCTTGTGTGCTGCAATCAGTGCGGCCTGAATACAGGTGTCCATAGCTGTGGGATGCACGATATATGCAGAATCATGCTCGGAGACACCAGCTGGAAGGAGTTCGGTCTCTGCAACGGCTTCTTTGAGAGCAGGATTGGTACGGATATCACTTAATCCGTTGAAAGCTGGTCCGTAATTAAGAGAAACCTTCTGGAAACCGCGATACCACGTTCGAGCAGCCTTTGGCTCTTGAAGTTTGCTTTCATCAATTCCTGGGGCCATGTCAGTGGCCTCCTTCTTTGTGATAGTTCCGACGCAGTGGTTAGTCCAATTTCCGTTTTGAACGGACGAGATCGTGAACTCTGCAATTGTTTTTGATGTGATCGAAGCACTTATTGTAGCAAATTTCATCGTGGTAACAATCTCAACTTGTGATCCGGAGTTCGGTAAGTTTAATGCAGATGTGATGCTAACGCTGGGTAAGAAATATCGGAACGGGCCTTTGATTCTTAGAGTGTCATGAAAGAATTGCCGCGCAGCCTCAGTGGCAATCGCCAAGTAGCCAGTTCCAGGCAGCACAGGCTGGGGCCCCAACTTATGATCCTCTAACCATGGAAAGTTCTTTGAATCAAGCATATTACGCCATTGTCGTTGTTCGGTAGAAGAACCTGGGAGGAGAGCACCGAGGAGATCGTGGAATTTAAAATTCCGCAAGCGATGCTCTTCATTAGGTCTATTTTTGTCTCTTAAATCTCCCGCAGAGTAGTTCCATGAGTATCTGGGAAGATCAACAATGGGCAAACCAGTTTTGGTAATAATAGCGTCGCCATCACGTTTCTCAATAGCGTTCACACGCTCAATGTTTACTGGATATCCTCTCATGGTAAGAATTCCAGCAAGATCCAGGAGACGAGTCACGGAGCTCTGGCCACGTACAAGAGTGGAAGCGTAGTCCACATCTTTGGGCGTTATGCCTAGGCTGTCTCTGATCTGCCTCAATGGACCGGCTAATGCAGAATGTGGGCCAATTTCGACGAGTTGTGAAATGCCAATATCTGCAGCTAGTGCAGCTTCAACGGCTTCAGTGAAACGTACTGGAGACTCTAAATTTTTGCGCCAATAGCTAGGTCCTGGCTTGAAACTGGATGAAGCTCTCTCGGCGGTGACAGAGGAGAAAAAGACGGGATTTTGGCCTTCAAGCTGGTTGGTGTTTTGGGACGCGCTGAAATTGGAAAGTGCGACTGACAAGCGATTTTGATAGTCATTACCGATATTCAACATGTGATGTGAATGATAAGCTCTTCCGCCAGTCTTCAACTCGCGAACAAAAAGCCTGTCAGTCTCCAGCTTCTCCTTGACTATGGTGGCAGGCTCAATATCTCCACTCAACGTAACACTGTTAGGTGAGTTATAGCACGCAATGCGAAGACCCTCGACAAGATAAGGTTGAATTTCTTCCGGGCCGGCTCCAACAGCCAGCATACTACCTTTCACCTCAAGAGTAGCAACTCCCAATCCCCGGTAGAATGCGGATATAATAGCTTCTTCTGCTGTTATGAGATTTGCGGCATATGCAGATGCAATTTCGCCGGAAGAATGACCGATACAGGCCGATGGTATCACGTTCCAAACGCGAAGAAGCTCAACCAGGGCGATTTGAACAGCTGTGCAGACGGGCTGAGAAATTTCAACATCATTAATTTTACTGGTCGCTGCAGGCTCCATTAAAACGTTCTCAATAGTCCAATCCGGTGAATCCTCCCCTAAACACTGCAGTGCTCGATCAAGTCTCCTGATCGTATCGATATATGATGGGAATGTCAACATGAGTTCTCGACCCATCTGTGCATTCTGCGCGCCTTGCCCGGTGAAAATGAAGGCAATCTTCCCACCCTTTCCCCTTTTTGCAAAAGTAATCTCATGCTCCATAAGATCCTCTTCCACATCTTCTTCTCGTGCCACTGCATATGCACAATTGAAAAATTCGGATCTTCGGCAGCCAAGCGTGTAGGCAAGATCGAGGATATCATAATCTTCTGCTACGTCACGACATCTTTCGATGTTTCTTTTCAACGTAGAAATATCATGGGCAGAGAAAAGCAGCAAAAATTCTGAGCGGGGGACTGCTCGCGTTTGTGAGGAGGGGCTGGTGCCCACCATTTCATCCGACTCTTCATCATCATCCCCGTCGTAACTATTGCGTCGGCCCCGTCGGACATGAGTTAACTTTCCAGGGAGGAAGGAATCGACCGCTTCGAGAATTGCATGGGCATTAGCTCCCCCATAACCAAAAGAATTTACACTTGCACGGCACTTAGAGAATCCTTTCGGCCAGGGTGTCATCTTCTGGACAACCTTTATTCTTCCGTCCTTGAAATCAACTAACAGGTAGTCAGTGCATGATCTTTGCAGATTGAGTGCCGGTTTTACCTTTGGGGTTCAAATTTTTAATACCAATTGTCGCGGGTATCGAGCGTTTTTCAATAGCTAAGCATACTTTTATTATGCTTGCTAATGCACTGGCTGCCTCACTGTGCCCAACATTTGTTTTTACCTAGAGGATGTTAAGTACGACATTGATTCTACAGACGCAACGTAACATACCGATCCGATAAGGAGTTCCTGTCTCTCCGTACCGCTGAAAAATACATTTCCAATAGCCCTCACCTCTATTGGATCGCCAACTTGAGTACCGGTACCGTGGGTCTCAAAATATGATGTATCTTTGGGATCCAAGCCGGCGAATTCATAGACAGTGCGCATTAAAGTTTCATGACCCCTCGCACTTGGTTGGGTGATACCACTAGTCTTTCCATTTGCATTTGTAGCGGTGCCTCTGATTACGCCACGTATAGGATCCTTGTCCCGTATGGCATCAGATAAACGCTTGAGGAAAATGGCACCAACACCTTCACCACGACCATAGCCATCGGCCGATTCGTCGAAAGTATGGCAAGTAGATGTAGCTGATAAAACACCAACTGATGCTGTACTCATCTGAGTTTCTACGGCGAGCATCAAATTTGTACCTCCAACTACTGCTGCGTTGATCTCTTTCGTCTGTAACGCTCTGCAAGCAATATGCAAAGAGTAAAGAGAGGAAGAGCAAGCCGTGTCAATTGTAAGACTGTTTGCCTAACTTCAGTTACGCAGCTCGAATTACTTGAAGGGGAACTTACCTCGGGCCACAAAGATCAAAAAGATAGCTAACTCGGTTGCTGATAATACTGTAACCGGTACCTAACATACTATAAGGTTTGGGGTTGTTGTGATCCCGGTGGCCTTGTATGTGGAAATCGGCAGTGAAATTTCCAATGTAGCATCCTGTATTTGAGCCTGAAAGTTGGCTTAAGGTGATACCACCGGACTCAAATGACTCATAGACACACTCCAACAACTTCCTCTGCTGAGGATCCATGGCCTTTGCCTCCTCTTGTACAATACCAAAAAAAGACGGGTCGAATTTCCAAACATCCTCATTAATAAAGTAGCCGCCTTCAGGGGTCAAAGAGCCAGGTCGAGTCTTTTTTGAATGAAAACCATCAGCATTCCAGCGTGATAAGGGCGGCCTCGAAAGTCCAGAGCGTTCTTCAGCAAGCATTTGCCAGAACTCGTCTGGCGTATCTGAGTCCCCTGGCAAGCGACAACCTGAATGATGTTTTAGTGATTTCATTTCAAATCAACTGCAAAGGCGACATAGCTTACCTATGCCAATGATTGCAACGGGCTCTGGGGAAGACATATTTGCAACTCCAGTAAGAATAATTTATGAAAAAAACCCTAACGAATGAACAAAAAGATTGATAGAAAATAGAATCTGCAGGAAACCAGCTTGTGACAAGACGTCAAAATTCGAAGATACTTGGTAATCGTACTACCTGGTCCAGATCTTTCGAAAGCACCAAGTACTTCGAATTCTTGTGGGGATTCGTGGTCCCTATACACAGATATTTTAGCTTTCTCCATGTTTCCAGGAGTACGGTAAGTGCTCGGGCTCCGTTCCCCAGATGTAGCATTAGATCGGGTCCCGATTTCGCGGAACCTTGGCATCTCTGGAGGGGTTAAAAGTGTCTATTCCAAGTCGTAGCGTTGGATGTCGTTCGATACAATAATCATGGCTTGATTTAAAGCCTCATTCAATTCTTGTTGTAGGCTCTGACTAACGTCTTACCTTAAATGAGAATAAGCCCAAACCATGTTGAGCCTAGGTTTTGTCGCTTAAGCAAAGCTGACTCTGGTTTATTCAAGTATATGATTGGATAAGTTGTCAAAGTGGATACTCTTTGTTGCGGATATTGCCGTTTTAACCAGGTTTATCGGAGTTAAATTAGTTTAGGCTCATTTTCAACAAGACGTTAATATCACGGTGTGCTCTCATGTGACTCCATATGAGCCTCTCGATCATGTTACGAGGGTAGCCGTCTAGATCACGTGGAAGTGCACTAGGCTCTCGAGGTGGTTTATAACTAAACATCAAACAGGGACTTAAGTAATGACAATAATGATATATAATTCGTAACTAATAGTAGAGTATACTAAATGATTGATCTTGAGAACAAAGCTCTACAATAAAGAAATTCATATTGAATATATAGATCTTCATACTCCCTTGGATCCTTTTGGATGCTAAGCTCCAAAAGCTCTAAGTCACGTGTTTTCTGACGATGCGTGCGCATACGATCCTAAAGTGACCCAGATCACATATTAATTCGATGAAATCTGATCGCTTTTGCACAAGGCCCAAGCTCTCCTAATTAGTCAGTTGTTACCATCGTAACAGTAGGATAGATTTTATATAATTCCCACCCCTGAATATAAATTTGAATATGAATCTGAATATGAGTCTAAATATGAATCTGAATATAAATTTAAATATTGAAATAATATAAATGACATAATACACCCTCACCTTAGACTTATAATTAGATGTTAAAGGTGTTTCTGTCTTAAAAAAAAACATAAAATATTTTAAGATTTTTTATCTTTTTTATTATATTCTCTGATATATTTAATAAATCAATCAAAATCGTTCTTAAATTTTTCAACCTTTAATCTTTTTATTTGATTAATCTCAAAATCTTCAATTAATTATTTCTCTACAATAATGTGACGGAAATTCCTGCTTTCCTCCCACCCTTATTATATAAGAAACCTCAGGTACATTAACCATGTCCACACATGATACGATTACTCGAGATTAGTATGCGATTTAGGTGACCTGAGGATCAGATCCGGACAAGTACTAGGTATCAATGGTTATCGGTAAAGTAAGATCATTGGAGGAATAAATATGACTTCTTTTTGCCTAGCCATTGCGGCTAGGCCATTCATTTGTGTATATATAGAGTAGCTATCCCTATCTACAGGTGCTCTTCACCTGTAGATTCTAAGTTAAATACAATTGCTGGTCTATAAACACCCTTTTGGTCACAAATAATTTATTATAAGAATATAAAATTTTATATTAATAAAAAGCTCTAAGTTAATAAAATATAAATCTATCTTTCAATTTCATTTTATCAATTTTTTTTAGTATAATATTGCTTGCTATTATTGGTCCCCTTTGAAATATTCTTGTATAGATTTTGCATACTTTCTAGACCAATCAGAATCGAGTTATGAAAGGTGTTTTAAAATATGTATGTTAGAATAATGGAGAAGAGGAGTGGTCTGAAAACGAGGTACTCGATTTATAATTATATCGAAGATTATATTCGATTTGACTACATTTGTTACATTAAGATCTAATATGACCAAATATCTTTAGTGAAACATGATCTGAACGCACCCTAAGTATAAGAGTAAAATGAACTTGATTTTTATAGTACAATCTCTTAATTCTTCTAAATCTATCTGTACACGGTCTGAACTTAAACTTATAAAATCCTAAAATGCGCCACCTCCAATACCACGACAGTTGTCTGGTATTTCGATTGCGCCAGTCTATCATTCTCTTCAAGAGGTTTTAACGCCGTTACTAATACATTTTTACTACAGTTGAAGTTCATTCTTTTAACACGATTTCAACGCCGTCACCAATATAGTACTACTATGCTTGGAATCTAGTAACATGCTAGACTCCTGTTTGGAATCTAGTAACTCACAAGCTTCCCTCAGCTTCGCACTTAACCCAGGTAACTACGAGTATTCACGTCAGCCAGTACATGCATGGAGGTTCTAGAAGCAATTGCTCACATATAAAGGAGTGAAGATGCTAAAATGATCCCCATCAACACGAAGCTCTTCAACTATGAACTCGTACGGATATCTACGCCACCCTAAAGCATACTCTCCACGAAACCAGTCGACTTCTACAACCTTCTCTGTTGGGACTACCTCTAGTGCCCTTATAAATACTGCGGGCGGCGGTCGTCTGAATGTAAATCTGTGGTTAGTATACATTTGCTTTCCAAAATAGTGAGATCAAGGCAACTGTACCTTCCATTCTCCCAAGTTGGCAGCTCCCAGACTGACAGTGCATGGATAATATCATTGACGGCTTGTTGTTGCGCTAATCTGCTCTGAGTTGTTTGATCTGGAGCGACTGGTATATGAAATTGGACTGGTGGCGCATCTTTTGGTCGCCAGTCAGGGAAATCAGGAAATGGCGTATCAAGCAAGATTGTACCAGCGACACAGATTTCCGGAATATTCTCCAAACACTTTGCGACTTGGATTGCTATAGATCCACCCGCAGACCAACCTGTATCAAAACTCAGTGACGGCTTGTAAATATGAGAGGGGAACTTACCACCGAGCAGGACTTTTCCTCTGGAGACTTTTCCTCGGATCAGCCCAGCATAAAATTCGCCCATTCCTTTGATACCATTTTCGAAAATTCCGCCATCATTAAGATGCGGATATGATATTCCCCATACATTGCGATTCAAGCTTTCGAGAAAGTAATAGGGTAAAACTGTTCCACCACCATCATGGAACAGAAACAATGGGATCGCAGATTTGTATCTTCGAGCAGCTTTCTGAATCAAGACTGGGTTCTCCATAGTTTTCAACGACTTATGGTTGCAGCACAGTTGAATGTAGAAAGACACCAATAACTTTGGATGGTTTGCATTGGGATATACACCCACGTCAAGTACCAAAACGGAACAAAATCGGAGATAATGATCATCCGTAAAATGGATCTCTGGATGGATAATCGGTTGCCGTAAAACTAATGAAGTTGTGGATATTCCGGCGACCTTGGCAAGTGGTTCCCAGCTTTTCTACGTCAGAATGTCGGTGGAAAAATATTCCTATTAGAGATTCACAATACTGCAAGCACATTCTTAAAGTTTAGAATTCAATTTCATACAGATTACTATCTATCTTTCAGCAAGAAACTCTAGGAAACTTCATTCAATCACGCAATGCCTTCTCCAAGCCAAGCCACAATCACCGAGTTGACACCAATCGATCACTTAATGCCTCGCACATATGTGATCAGCTTTAACATTAACTGGCCAATATCTCGCCGCAGTAACATCGAGGATATTTACAAGCATTTGAAGTTAGGCTTGAAACAAACTCTGAGTGAAATTCCTTTTCTTGGCGGCTCAGTTGTTTCCACGGGCTCTCCTGGCAAGTTTCAGATCGAGACTCTACCTAGCGATCTCGAAGGCAATCAACTAATATTCAACGATCTACGTACTGGGAGTGGAAATTCGTGGCCACATTCTTACAAAAGTTTAAGGAAAGCACGGTTTCCAGGTAATGTGTACTTTGACGATTGTCTTAGTCCCGTCAAGCGGTACATGGGTCAGGAAAGACTTCCAGTTATAGCTGCTCAGGCAAACTTCATTGATGGAGGATTGATTCTAAATTTGAGTGTCTTGCACACGGCGTGTGATGTACTTGCCTGGAATAACATCCTCTTTGTTTTGTCAAAGAACGTGAAGGCTTCTTGGCCCGCCGAAGATGAAGGGGCAGCCTCTAATGAGTTGGAGGATTTTGAGGTCCTGCCCAGTTATTTTGACCGATCTCCACTCATGCACGGAACCACCAACCTTGAACGAATGGACATTCGAGAATACAAGCTCCAGGCTGTTAATTCGACGCTCGAGGATCCCAGGAATCATCTTATTGACTCTCCTCCCAAATCGACTACCGAGATGGCAAATACCCTTTTCTGTATTTCTACTGCAAAATTGAGTGAACTCAGAGATGCTGTTTCCAGGGAGGGCTCAGCAACATCCTGGCTGACAGTAAACGATACACTCGCTGCATTAATTTGGTGCTGTGTCAACCGTGCTAGAATATCGAGTCAAGAGCCTTTACGGGGAAATCTATCTGTTGCATATGAGGGCCGTACAGTTCTCGATCCACCGCTTCCAAAGAAATACATGGGGAATGCCGCGCTGGGGTTTCCCATCACTCTCGATATTCATCCCCGATCTATCTTTGATGCCGCCCTTGCTATCTCAGAATCACGAACCGAGTTTACTGATAAGCACATGAGAGACATTACTGGGTTTTTAGATGACTTAGGTGATATCACAGAGGAACGTGTATCGTATGCCAAGACCCTCAATCCAATTTTGGTTATCAGTAACTTGAAGGACATGGAGGGTTTTGAGCAAGACTGGGGTGGTAATTTAGGTTTCCGAGATGCCATCAGGATGGCCAATCCTTTCTTGGATTGTATTCCCAGAGTGGTACCAATGCCGGCGCAAAGGGACGGAAATGTGGATATCATTGTTTGGATTGAGGAGTCCGCAGTCAAGCGATTGAAGGAAGATGAAATTTGGAACAAATGGATCAGCCCCGTATTTAGCTAAGTGATGGAGGCCGAGGGTTGATTGATAGAACTTGGGGGGACTCGCAGATATTGAGGACAAAGGTTGTGATGAAGCGATGAAGTCAATGGACGGCGTGCTTGGTTCTTCCTCGAGCTACATACAACTTGCAACCAAATGAGATCTCGCTGCAAATAATAGCGAACGAGAATAATCCACGCTCAGTGGGCTGGGATGTAAGATTACATTCTTTGAATTTGAAGATTTTTCCTTTTCCGTATGACCGTAAACAAGGGGCTTACCATTTAGGAAGATATAAATTCGCTTCTTTATACTTTCATGAGCTTTACTTTTACGTACAGCGAAACTTGTATGTGTCAAATTGAAAAAAAAACTAAAAAAAACTGATCTATTAGGCCCAATTAAAAAAAGGTGGCCAATATAAAAAGATATATATACGACTTTACACAAAACTTATGTAGATTTTACATTTCACTTGTATCCCCAAAATTTTTATTTCCCCGAGTGATTATATGATGACTCTATTTCCAAAAAGAAAATCAGATTCATTTTTATCAAAACTTTTGTCAGACTTACGTAGAGAATTTTTTCTGTTAATCTAAAATAAACGAAATAGACAGTATTCCTAAGCAGAAACCGATGAAGCCAAAAAATGTTTCCAGTATGTACAAGTAACTGCTAGAGATAAATCCAGCACCAACAGTTCTACTTTACCTACTTCCATAGATTCACAACGTCAAAATATAATTTGAAACACGTATAACGGTTTTTCGTTGACTGTTTGCCGATCTATGTTAATCCACTAATTACACACAGATAAAACAGGGTTGGAATGCTTTTTTTACGACCTTTCGCGGTGATAAATAATCAAAAATGCTATTATCAGACGCCAGGAGTTATTGACAGCACCGTCTATTCCCCCAAGCATCCGTTTCCAATTCATCCAACAAATTTTGTAAAAATAACTTGTCAGTTGCAGGGGTGGCCGCGGTGGCCGATGATGATAATGCAGAACGCCGACCGCAGGATAAAAGTTGCGGTGCGTTCCATTCGGTATTTGACATACAAAAACAGCTCAAACTTTAAAAACTGGCTACTTTCTCTGTATGACTTCTCCATTCGATTCATATTCTCCTATTTCCGGTACATCAACATATCAACAGCAAAAAATGACAAACTCCAGGCCCCAGTCAAAAACAACGGTCAAAGCCCGTCTGCCCCCATCATTCACCGTGGCCGCGCAAGACAAGTCGTGGACCGCTACTCCAGAGAGTTGGCTCTATGGATCGTGGCACATGACACATACGTCGCAGCAATACTACTGGGAGCGCACGAAGAACTTCGTGATACAATATGCGCCCGTCATGAACGGGGTATGGCCCTGCACAAACCAGGAGCTGGTGTCCCTCACCCCAATCAAACAGCCAGAGCGCATCTACACTGCCTTTGGCATTGACTCGCCTATTGCTGGTCTCGACGATGCATGGCTCTGTGAATGTACAGGACATTTGAGCCACATATCAGACCACGTTGCATTCCTAGCCTGGGGTACCGATCTGCAGCTGGTAGACTG
Source organism: Sclerotinia sclerotiorum 1980 UF-70 (assembly GCF_000146945.2). Taxonomy (NCBI): domain Eukaryota; kingdom Fungi; phylum Ascomycota; class Leotiomycetes; order Helotiales; family Sclerotiniaceae; genus Sclerotinia; species Sclerotinia sclerotiorum. The sequence goes on from NW_001820823.1 coordinate 282,156, forward strand.
GGTTGTGCTGTATTCAGCTCCACTACCAGGAGCTACCGCCGGACTTCCAGCGCAGGTCGCAATAATGAGTCGGGCACATTCCGGTCCGGATGAAACAACAGTGGGAGCAATCAAAGAAGCCCTATGCGATCTGGGAAATGATGAATTAATCAAACTCGTGGGTAATATGCAGCCTTTGTTGCAGGAAAATCTCGAAGGTGGACGCCCAACTTGTGAATATAATGTTGTTCAAAACGTGGACTCTTTGACTAGATTTTGATAGAACCAAGTTCCATATTCTTGACATTCCGCTTGGGTGCCAAGAGAGGAAATTCCAGCAATTCCTGATATATTAAACATGTATGCATCGGAGATATGTGCAATGGATCATATTAGATAATAATTACGAAGGACTCCCTGGTGCATGCATGCATGTACCTTGTTGTCTGGAGATTTGGTACAAGTCTAAAACGGATGTTTGATAGCTGGGTAAATTAGAGTATTTTTAGCATTGCAACGGGAGATACGGAATTTGATCGATGTGTCCGGCATTGGAAGATCATGTCATTCAAGAAGTGAATCGAAGCATTTCCACTTGCTCACATAGCCCACTACTAGGCTTACCCGAACTCTCCAGATTAATTCGGCACTCATGCTGCCTAGAAGCACAAAACTCCGGACGCTAGGAAATGATCGTTGTTATTAGCCTGCGTCACTTTCAAGGTTCCCCTCCCCTTCTTAACGTGGATTACCACGTTAAGGGTCAGGGGTCGGACTTTTGTACTTTCAAGCTGGGCGAGTGATAGCCAGGGCCAGACGGATCGACCGCCTACTATTGTGATTATTTCGGGATGCAGGTTCAGAAAGCAAGTTGTCCTAGGCAACCTATTGTACTGGGAAGAAACAGTTTCGGAATGTATAACATACTTTTTAATCTGTACTTATTAAATGTTAGAATTTTAATTCTATGAAAAGAATAGTTTTTTTTAAAAAAAAGAAAGGTGAGGATATTTATTTTGATATTTACGTTTTTATCGGCTTTGTATCACGAGTTCGGTGAACCAGGCCCTGGTTGGGAAAGCGCTAATCCAGTTGTCGCATAATTTTCCTTTTTAAAGCTATTTTCGTTTCCTGGAAGTAATCAGGAATCACCCTATCTTCAAAATTAACTCGTTATACCCGCCAGCAATGGTCCTGTCCGCGGACAGCGCAACTCATCCTCTCCCTTTGTCGAAATCGAAGACATCAGACTCATGGAGCGAGAAGATTCCCGTCTCCCGCTGGGAGCGCAGGGCCGTGTAGCCCCCCGCCTGGAGTATACTGTCCGCCGCATAGGCTTCGACACGCTTACCGAAGGGCCCCTGCGACTATCTGGACAATGCGTAGGGACTGGCTTGTGATTATCATCTCCACTATTTAAAGAGACCTGGTCCCTGTAATATTAACAAGCTTAGCCTTAAGAAGGGGTAAGTGCTGTGGGGCCGACCAGCTTGCCACCCGTCAGGAAGGAACTAGTCGCTATCGGACCTAGCTCTGCTTTTTCTGAATATAAAACTTTTTTGATTCCTGAAAATATAGCCAGCTTTTCAAGCTATATTCCAGATGAAATAATCTCTCGATCGTAAAATGTTACACAAAATGCCTTCTGTTAGAGTCCAACGATTTTTACAAAAAAGTTTCACAGAAACAGACGGATTATTCGACGAAGTGATTGTCGAAACAGAACTGTCGACTAGCAGAAGTTTTGACGGACTTTCCTCGCATAAGGCAGCATCGCTTCTGAAGGATCATCTCAACTTCAAATTAGGCTTGAATTCTACTACTGTTTTGTTGAAACCATAGACTATGCTTTATTAGGCAGTGCAAGCGATTCATCCCGCAAAGCTCTATTCTATAATGGTGATAGCCTGCCTCAGTTCACCGCGTTTTGACAGTACTTGGCGCATTACCATGCGAGGAGTAGTTAATACGTGTAATTGTGATTGGCACCACAGCCTCCTTTCAAGATGTATGTGCTGTAAGTGGAGGTTGTGGAGCACTGCCTAGATGAGTTAGGCTCAGTTAGCAGGACCTAAACCTTATTATTAAGTAAAGCTAGACGTAATTTGAGGCTCAGAAAGTCTTATTGCGCTTTCTTGTAGTGTCAAACTCGCTATAAACCTTATTTGATGTGAACACGACATTTGAGTAGCGCGGAAAATTCCCAAGCCCTAGTTTGGCTTCCTCCCAATTTTGCCTTATGGGTAAGGTGATTTCCCATTCAGTGGTAGCGGACCTTAAATTACCTAGTTTTGACGCTACCAGGTTGTCAACCTAGGGTCGGACTTTTATACTTTCTGCTGGCTGGTAAGTACCGAACGTATAAATAAACTCATCAAGACTTATAATATACTAGACCACATTAAACCTATTTGAAATAAAATTATTTGTTAGATCCAACTCTATTTTCGATCAATATGATTGGGAAAGTCGCTTGAAATCGATGTTTTTCTATTCCACTTTTGGTTCGGCTTCGAAAAAAAAGTTAAACATTGAAATAGGCTTAGAATGTTCCGCCTTAGATGAGCTTATACAGTTTGTAAAGGATCCCTTCACGTTCTTCATGTAGAGCTCCTCCACTTCCTTTACAAAAGCATATATTTTGACGCTTTTATCGCGGATTAGATTACGGGGAAATGCGTTACACGAATTTAAACTTTCAGCATATTGACGGACTTTAAATCTTCAGCACATTGACGAATTCCGTCGCATCAAAAAAAGGCGGAGGTTCGGCGCAAATAAGAAAGAGTCCTTAACTTGATTCCATATCCGTAAGTAACATACAAAGAAGACATCCCAGAAAGTTCTCGTCTTATCCATCAGGAGTCCCGAACTATTTTTCTCATATCCAAATCCACTCAGACTTTTCCTCGAGATGTCACCGTAGGCCCTTCCGAACTGTCTCCAATTGTGTACAGAAAGTCATCCTAATCATGGCTCCAAACAATAGACCACAAAAACCACCAAAGCTACGACATGCTTGTAATGAATGCCATGCGTCTAAGGTCAGGAATATTCAACATCCTCCCCGGTCCCTTCAAAATATTCATTTCGAGTAGGTCAGATGTAGCGGAGAACGTACAGGATGTCGCCGATGTGTATGCAACCAACAAACATGCACCTACAGTGTTTCCATGGTGGGGAAAGTTCAAGGCCATCGTAGGCGAACATCCCCTAATAAGGATGCAGCAATCACTGGTGCGGACTCTAGGCAAGTGAGCCTAAATAAGTTCATACTCACTTAAGCCCTAGGGACCGACCGCTAACAATTTTATATCAGATCTGGTGATCAGACACCGAATACTCAAACGCCAATGGTACCAGTGGCAACTGTACAGGTCACACAAGACGTCACTGTCGGTAGTCATTCGAGTAACGACCAAAATGATGCAGCTGTGGAGGATAGTACCAATGTTTGTCGTTCACCTAAGCAATGTAACTGCATCACTCTTCCGGAGGAAAATCATGGCAAATCTACCGTGAGCTCTTCACCCGAGGATTTCTCGAGGTTGTCAAATATGGAGACTTATCTAGGCACTCCTATGATTGAACATGAATTCTTATGGGATTTTGGTTCCGATGAAGGACAAGACGTCTTCAATTCGGTAGGGCTTGAGAAACCCTCTAGTGTAGGTACTGCGAATGACTCCGGATATGGAGATTCGGAATTTGATTTTTCAATTCATGAAGTAACCTCCACTATCAACTCCCATCATGATTTTAGGAGTCCCAAGAGGCAAAGAACAAGTCCAGTGCCGACTCCACCAATCCCCGAGCCACAACTCTTTGAGAAACGGCCTCATTCCGAATCATCTGACAAACAACCTCAACAGTCTCAGATAGACACGCCATGGATGTCTCAGTCCCAGCTTTATACGCGGCCAACAGTTTTAATGCGGCATCACAACAGCTACTCCCGTGAGATAAATGACTATTCGGAGAATAGTCCTTCGTTGGGTGCAGATTCCGGTATTAATCGTGGTTTCATCTCTCACCCGATGGCCGGTCAAACGAATAGAACTCATCCTAGTTTGGATCACATGTCACAGAATACACGAGATGATTCCCTCTCATTTACGGCCCGATCTCAACACCTACCCTTTGCTATCTCTCCCCCAATCGTATCATCCGAAGCTTCTTGCCGGTTCACATCGAAATGCTTCACAATGATCAGCAAACTCCAGAAATTACTTCGAGATCCTTCGTCACTATCCCTCGATGTAATTCTCGCGACCAATAAAAGTGTAGTGTCGGAGCTATCCCAAATATTCGACAGCACACCGGGACTAAACACAACAAGAACTACTAGCCCGGAAGACTACGCATCCGTTCACTCTGGGAGCCAGCCCGATAATAGCTACAATATATCTCCATCCATGGATTTTACGCTTCTCATGCTCTACGTGATTACTTTAAAACATATCCACGACCTCTATTCACAAGCCTGCGTCATGTTCATGCAACATGACCTCACCAAACGAACTCCCTCCATTTCTTCTCCACGAAACACATCTTCGATTCCCAATTCTCCTCCCCCAAATACATTTGGACTTCCGCAACTCGATTTCGGTACGTTCAAGATCGATATTGCGGACCAGAGGAGACTGTTCTCGGAGATAATAGCGAAGGAGCTCAGCAACTGCCTGAGTACTTGTACGAGGGTAAGGAGTTGTTTCTTGATGCAGCCTGGCGATATAAGTGCACCTACAGGATTAATGGAAGAGACATTTTTGGGTATTGAAGAGGGATTGCAGAGGATGATGAAGCAGATGAAGATTTGATGTGTGAGGATTAGCCAAGCGCGCTAATATGATGATATATATGACTATAACGAAGCATCTTCTGTTTTTACTATTCCCATTTATTGAATCTTGTTCTGGGCGTGAGATTTGGAAATTGGGTCTATATGTCTCCTTTTTCATACTCGCAAAAGCCCTGCATAAGACTTCAGTGTAGATATTTGCATAGAGCACGTAGTTTACTGTAGAATTAGCATATCCATTTTTCCAGAGTTCACATAGAAATAAGAAGCACTCATAAATCTTCATGATTACAAGTAACGGATTGCATCTCTTGGAATGGCCTTCATTGTCTAACTCTCATATTACCCCAAGTATCATTAATTTTTCTTCTTCCCACTTCTCCCTTCTGCTCATCTTTTTCTGCGGTTAAAATTGATGAGAGATATTTGTGACACAAAACATATCGCTTGGGGATAAAGAGCCGCAGCTAGCATCAACCACGTACGAGTCGGATAACAATTAGTCCGTATCTAACGATCTACAATTGGACAATCACAAAGGCCTCAGACCTGCGAAATCTTCCGCTGTATATGCAGGCAATGCATAGCCACATGAAAACTCCTGCAACATCTTAATCATACTTGAATTTCCTGAAGATAGCCTAAAGGTAGAAATGCACGCTAACAAAATTTAGATCTAATAACCGTGACGTGTAAATTAGTTCCAGCCGTTTCATCTCAGATATTACTAGAGGTTTGACTCAATGTATTCATTAAAGTTTTAAATAACCCGGCATATCATTTGGACCTTCTTGGCGATAAATCATATGATCGAATGATCAACAGTCATTGAAAATCGAAGTCCTAGGGTGAAAGTCTCTTGATTGTGGTTCTCCTGTGTAGCTAATTAGCCGAAGCGAGTGGAAAAACATCCGATCTAACCGACATCCCTGTATCTTGTACGATCCGGTATCTTGTGTGTCTTTATTTATAAAATAAAAATGAATTAAAAATTAAATAATTATTATAATAATTTGAAAATTAATGTAAATGATTATTAAGAAATGAGGTATATTATATTAAAATTTTGAAATAGATAATTAATTTAATAGTTTTAAAATTCAATTATATTAAATTAATAATATTGTTAAAGTGAATGGTTTCTGCGTAGCACATGCACAAGGCACTAGCCCTATTAGGACTAGATTGAGGAGCTCTCTGTAGAAGAGCTTCGCACTTCTGTAGAATAGAGACAATGTGTGATTCATATAAATGCCCAATATAGCCTCAGTTCTGCCCTGTTGTTACGTAGTAACAGTCAACCTGTCCATATGAGCTTAGACCCCGTGGAAAAGCAAACCGATTCACATACAAAATTGTATGGTAATCGGTTCGTAGAGTCTCCCCACCTTCAGCAAGCACAGACATATAGTCTGATCCAAGTCACGTGATGGACCCTGCATATTCAGGGATACGAATCGTAGGTCCATACGAATCGAAGGTCCACAAACTCTCAGGATCCAAGAGATCCAATGGAGGACGAAGGTCTATATAATCAGGATGGTTTCCTTTGTGTAGAGCTTCGTGCTCAAGATCAATCATTTAGTATATCCTACTATTAGTTACGAATTGCATATCATTATTGTCATTACTTAAGTCCCTGCTTGACGCCTAGTTATAAACCACCTCGAGAGCCTAGAGCACTTCCACGTGATCTAGACGGCAAACCTCGTAACATAATCGTATCATGTGTGGACATGGTTAATGTACCTGAGGTTTCTTATATAATAAGGGTGGGAGGAAAGCAGGGATCTCCGTCATATAAATACTTAAAAAGAATTTATAATTTATTTTTAATAATTTTTATTGAAAAGTTATTTTATATTTTGATGATTTTCAAATTTGTATATAAATTTTATATAAATTGAAAATCATAATTTTAACTTTCAATTTCTCAATTAATAAAATCATGAAAAATCTAAAAATTCCAAAATCTATTAATTGTTAAAGTGAATGGTTCCTGCGTAGCACGTGCACAGGGCACTAGTCCTATTAGGACTAGATTGAGAAGCTCTCTGTAGGAGAGCTTCGCACTTCCGTCGAACTTAGATGTAGTGCGAACATACACTAGACCAATACTACCTCAGTTCTGCCCTATCAGCTTCCCACTATTCCCTGTGTAAGGTCACTCCTTTTAACAAATTAATGTTTAAATCAAAAGTGAATTCTTAAAATAGACAAATTTATTATACAAAATGTTGTCAATATACGTCTTTGTAACAAAGTGAGTGATATAATGAAAACGATATTCTAAACATTTGAAAGTTAAAACAATCACAATGATTCATGATCGAGACGATAACTTGATCATTAATCATTGTCAATCAGTTGATGATCGGAATAATTATTGACCCGAAACACGGGACGATTTTGAACCCCGACATGCCCTTTTTAGGGAAATTAGATTTTTTGTGATGCTCTTCCCCATATTTATTACCTAGGTAGTACCTGGTATCTACTACTCCGTACCCAAGACTTCCATATTGTCGGACCTCACTGCCATCACTTCCGTCCACTTGGAAATTTGTGGACTTATTATGATGCGAGCTTGCGGCTGCATGGGACAAACATGTGAGAAGTGTGCGGGCAGCGTATTATTCCTTTTTTTCTGCCATAATCTTACCCGATCAGGTCACCGCCCTTCGTTCGGAAATTCCTCTGCCTCTACCTCCACCCTCGACAATTGAAATGTTCACATTTATCTTTTCCACACGTTTTATCTTTTCACACGTCTATCTTTTTCATCCGTCTATGTTTCTCTTCCTGCTATGATGAACTGTTGGATCTCGAGTCGTACATTCTGCGGGTTCACACCTCAATTTAATTTACCACCCAATGGCTTTTTTAGTGTAATTATTTACATTGTGCCCGACAGACTTGCCAAAGAAGAAAGAGGTCGTCAAGTTGACGACTGTAACACAAGAGACGCGTACGTCGCCAAAGGAAAATAAATGGCCTGGATATGCTTGCTATCGCTACTTTCGATCGTCACAACTAGTGATCATTCTGGATAAGCTTCAGGCTCCGGTCGGATAAACTAGCAGAGAAAGTGTTGCGATCCAATGAACGTTGAGATTTTGATACGCTATTTGATAAGAAATAATCAAATTTGGCGTCGTTTCACACGCGTTACGATTCATGTGCACTGACAGCGCCGAGAAGAGTGATGGCGGGAGTAAACGGGAAGTCAAAGCCACAAAAGCTTGATTGTTGAAACGATATTTTGTCAGATACATGATCCATGAAGTTTTACATGAATTTAGATCCGTCGTATGGAATCCTTCCTGTGTAAACTTATACACATATTGGAATAGTTGCGATTGGAACACAGGTTTGCTTTGCATTGTATATAAACTCGAAGGCAGCACAGAAACTTTCTCTTCTCTTTAGCGGTGCTCAAACAATTATTTCGTGTTCTTTCATCTATTTACAAGTTCTCGTATTTCAGTCCTTTTTTTTTAATATTACCATCAATATTCAATATGCGTAATCAATCTATTCTTTCTCTTGCGCTGGTCGCATTTGCCACTACCTCCCTTGCTGCTCCAGTTTTAGCTGAGCGAGGTATGCCCATTGGGGATCTCCACGCTGCCATTGTTGCCGCTGGTGTAGATTTCGATCATCTAACTGCACGCGGCCAAGCCGAGTTCACTTCACTCGCTGCCTCTGCGGTTGAAAAAACCGTCGAAACGCGAGAAGATGCTGCCTCCCTACTTGCTCTCCTCCCAGCAGGACATGGCTCATCAAAACGTGAGCCAGAAGAAGATTCTAAAAGAGCTAATTCCGCCGCTGATCTGCTCGCTCTTCTCCCGCCTGGTCATGAGAAAAGAGCTGAGAGTGCTGCTGCTCTTCTCGCTCTCCTTCCAGCCGGTCATGGCTCTTCAAAACGTGAGCCATCGGAGGAGGAAGTCAAGCGAGCCGAGAGTGCTGCTGCTCTTTTAGCCTTACTCCCTGCTGGCCACGGTTCTAGCTAAATTTAATGGACGTAATGTGAAGGATAATGGAATGAGTCGGGCGGTTACCCTATGGAGTAGGAACATTCGAGTGGTTTCGAGTGAGCTCGAAATTAGGCACGCTGCAGGATACAGCTTTATAGATAATACGCTCCTTTACAACTCGAAATTTTAATCACTACTAAAATGCAACCGCTTGTTCACCTTCACTGTAAAGCTAGCAATGTTTAACGACTCCTCAGATTTCTTGTGATTCTAGGTATTTTGGATGGATAGCTTGCCGCAATCAAAAATTGAATTTAATCCCCCATAATATATGCATTCCGATAATTTTGTTCCACGACTTCAGCCAATACCTCCACCTTCTACCCTTCGCAATTTCACTTCTAAGAGATTTAGTTTAATGGATATTCTCCTCAACCTTCATCCTCATTTTCACCGAAAAATATAGTCCAGTTCTCCTCTGCGGTCTGCTTCGCATATATAGCCACCCTCCACTGATCTACAGCCTCATAGAACGCTCTTGCTGCCTCTTCTTCATCGACTCTAAGAGAGGAAAGCTCCTTTACATCGTCAGAGGAGAGGAATTTGAGGGTCGAGTAATATCTATCCAATGTCTTTCCTGAGGCCTGCTTTTTCTTTTCATCTGAATCAAGGTATTTCGCATAAATCCATTCTTGATATAAATTGTTTCTATGCACAAAATCCGTGTCGTCGAAATCATTGGTCTTTCCAAGAGCCTCGAAGTGTTTCCGGGCATAGTAGTCAACCTCTACACTCCTCTCCTCATTATGTCCCTGAGCCTGACGAATTCTTCCTATTTGGGACTCTGTCAAATGATGCGAGTTCTTTCGAATATTGTCGAAAAAGCTACCCTCGATCTTCCGCTCTAGCGTGTCTATGCGTTGTCTGGTGCCTGCTATGATCCGATATAGCAGATGAAGAGGCTCAGATGACTTCGCGACTTTGTTGAGGGCATCATTGTAAATGTCCGTCAATGCTTCCGTTTCTTTCCATGTAAGAGAAGGTCGTGGGAGGTCGCGGCGTTGAAAAGGATGTATCGCAAAAAGCCAATCGGGGATAGGGCCTGCTGTTGGCACCGCTAATCTGGGCTCTTCACCACGAGCTTCCTTTGACCGGCAGTAGGGGCAAGTAAGTATTTCGACACATTTTTTGAGGCACTCTTCGTGATACGTATGGTTGCATGGAAGCTCTACTACTTTCATACTGCTGAGCGGCTCCATCTTACAGATCCCACAGTCATCCTGGAGAAGTGCAGGGTCTGTAACAACCGTCGTAATCCATGGTGCCCCCGCGTTGATTGAATTTCTCAACTTTCCCGTCTCTTGCATGGCCCTCGCTCTACGTTGTATACTTGTGAATAAACGAGCGTATTGTAGGGCTTGATGTAATTGTAAAATTGTCAACCTGCGCTCTCTGGATATGTCGTCTCCTCGACCATTAAGGACATTGGACCAAAAATACATTAGAAGCCGCTCATTGACCAGCCGCTCAAGATGTCGAATAACATCACGGTTGAGAATTTCTGAGCAAAAGACAAAAAGACTTTCTCTCTCTCCCTCCTCTTTAACGCGTTCTTTTTTATAGGCTTCGGCTCGAGCAAATATACCATCAATGTCTTCCAGCGCATTGAGTTCTTCAAAGTGGGCTAGTTCGAATTTCCACCGCTCTTCAAATCCTTTTAGGGAGTCAGGATTGCATCCTTCGCTTAGCCTGGGATCATTCAGCATGTAGCATTCGGGGCAGAAATCCTGCACGGTATAAGTGGATGAATGTATGCTTTTGCATTTTCCCTTGTAGGCATCTACACAGGTGTATACAACGTAAGAGTATGGTTGTTGATTGCAAAACTCATAATGACATATTGCTCGCAAACACATGTCGTAAATGATTTATAGATGGTTATGATGTTGATAAGGATATTGATACTCGATTTGAAATATTTTACGAATAAAATTTTGGATAGGACAGATGAAAACTAGGAGATTTGGGAGGAAATTAAAATCTAAAGTCTTTTTATAAACAATCAGAGTATCTTTCTTTGTCTTCAACCCGATGAAGAACAAATTATCTAATTGAGGATTCATAAAGATTGAGCATTTAGACAAAGGGATACCCAGTAAGGAGAGGATGAAGCATTCTTGAAAGTAAAAATTTCGAAAATCCTACGGGAAGATTAAACTTCTCTATCATAAAGAGACAATCTAATCTCATTGCGGTCCAATATCATTGTTTAAAAGAAGTGACTATTTAATACTAACCCATTAGCTTCAATACTAATCTATATATAATTTTAAGAGGTATTATCTCTTGTACGTAGACAAAAGAATAATTATTGCACCCACTAATTATTATGCGAATACTTCACAACCTATCAAAAATAAACTATCTTTATTCTTGTCGAAGCGCACTAATTATCATGCACATAAACACAACAATGGCTTTTGTGAAAATTAGTAGTCTTTTTTTTACTCTCAGGCAAGAAAGCCGACTTTGCTTCCCTTCATGAATTCGAGAAAGTTAGGCTTGATCTTCTAGCTGCCAGTCTTCGACTTGAAAAGGTTATCAACTTCAGAAATTACACCTCCCTTGGGCAAGCATACATACACCTTTTTCCCTCAGTGTGTCAAAGAAGTCGCAATTATCTTCTAAAACCTAGGAAATGATTGTGTATGCTATCGTCCGAAAACTTTTCACAAACCCAATTCCACCCATCCTCTAACAAAATAACCCTTATTAACCTCCAAATTACCCATCCATCATTACCTACCTAGATACCTATACATCTCCAACTTCATCCACCAAACAAACTCACCAACTTATCTTTCCTTACTCCTATTTTGACTCAAAAACCGATCTCACTCCCACTCCCCTTTTAGTTCTCCGCCCAAAACCCAAACTCCAAAATCCCATCTCATTACGAGTCGAGTTAATAACCTTTTTTCACTTGTATCATAATATTAAATTTTCCAACTAATCACCTGATATTATCAAATAATTTACTCCGTTGTGTTCACAATATCCCATCATAAAAGTAATTCGATACCACGAGCTCCCTTTGACGATAATAGATAGATATAAATACATTTGGAATTTAGATGAAGCTCGCAGGACCCCTCAAAAAAACTCCTTGAAAGATATCAAGAACTAAACAGTCAAAAAAATGAGACAGTCCTATAAAATAGCTAGCTATATGTACCTGTAAGTTACGAATAGAAGCTCAGTCCAGTTCTTGGGTAAATTAATAATGGTCTAGGTAAACAAAAGGATCGATAGATAGATATGAGTAGATTTATTTTGTTTTTATTTTTATTTTTATTGGAGGATTAATTGTGTTGGGGTTATTTGGGGAGAGGGTTATTATTATTGTTTTGTGGATAGGATGGAGGAATGAAGGGACAAAAGATTTACTAGAAATGATTTATCTGCAAGTAAATAATCATTTTTAGAATATCACCAGCATCTCGAGCAGGTAAAGTATCAAACAATCAATCAATCAAGAGTGAAATGAAATGAAATGAAATATGTTTTCAAGATCAGACCAAGAAAGAAGTAGAGGAATAATCATAGTCATTATTAAACTTCGCATACACCATGAAACAAACTAGCATCATCTCATCACCATGCATCCATCACACAAAAATAAAATCCGTCCTACTGTCTCTCCTCCCCCGAAAACAACTTGCTTAAAACAACTCTGCCGCACTAATTCCCATTCCCATACACTCTCATAACATGCAAAAGTCCATTCTAATCTCAGGCTTCAGCTTAATCTCAATATCAAGCTTAAGCAGAAGCAGCAGTGCAAAGAACAGCTTGTCCAGCAACAGGGACTGCACAACAAGAAGCCTGCTGACCATGCGCAGCACAGATCTCACGGAAACTCTCGACGGACGTCGGGGGCACGTGTGCTATTAAATCTCTTTAGTAACTGGCAGGCATTTGGACACATAAGTATGAGTGTGAGGAAGAACATACGAGAAACACAGTTCAAGTTAGCGACACCAAGAATACTGACGCTACAGCATTGTGCTGTATCGATGGCGGAGCTGCATAGACCGAGTTGACGTGGTTGGAGGGGAGAAGCGGCTCCGAGGGCGCTGAGGAGGGTGATGAGTGTTGCGGTTGTGAATTGCATTTTGAGGGTTGGTGGGTTGGAAGTGATGATTTTGGCTGATGTGATAGTTGGAATGTGTGAGGTATTGTTTACTGTTGATGTTTGATGGATGGAGAGATGATGTGATGATGGTTGATTGAGAAAGAAAAGAAGTCTTACTTATACTTCTTTATCTTTCTCAATATGTGACGACCTAGCCGTGGATTTACAAGTCAATCGTATGAATGTGATAGTGATATTGAGGATCTACATTTTCTATCGCTGATGGACAAGGAAATATTGATTGTCAAACCCTGTCCTCGATGTGCTGCTTCGTTGAAAACCCACATCTTGAGGATCTCCAGGAACTATGGCAGCTTAGAGGTAGGAGTCAATAGCTTAAAGAAAAGAAACATGTGCTACACGGTTCAATTATGAGCCCGGAGCCACTTTAGCAAGGGATGCAATCAACTACACATATCTTAATCAGCCTCGTAGATCAAAAACACTAGTAGATACATACTGACAGCAGCTGACAAGACTTCAGTTTGATTACATCATGTTGGCCATTAAAACGAGAAAGATTAGAGGATGATCCACTGTAATGGGGAGTTCCACCCATCTGGATTCAATAAATGGACTTGCTAACGTGAAACAAATAGTGCAAAAAGTTGGACTATCTGATAGGGCTTGAAGGCAGGATCAACAATTGGTTGTAGCTGACCGGTACTTTGGCTCTCCATGAGTTCGAGATACTGATTGATACACGTGAATGGAACAAGCATAGTCTTTTTGCATGCACGCGAAGAAGATCAGGTCCCAGACTTCAAGGACCTATATATCATCGGCACTTTACTGTTCTAGTATTTAAGGAAACGCTATTTGAATACGTAGGTCACAAGTCTTGTCTGTAACAGATAGAGGTGACTTCTTGGAGAGTAGTATCCTAGATCATGCAAGAATCCCAGTAGTAGCTACTCAGAACTAATGGCAGCAAAAGTTTAGCTTAATACTCCGTATATCCGGTATAGCTGATAGTCCGCATATCCCGTACAGCTGATACTCTGTATATCCGTATAGCTGAATATTCGTAAAAATGGTGGATGAACAGAAGATCCAATATTCCCTAGTAGGCGGTGTGCTGGTGGATTTCGCGATACAATGGGACTTGGGTATAAGGTTATCTGATAATCGGCGCTAAGAACATTGGGGATTAGTCAGGGTAACATTCGGGAGTAGAGCTATCGATTTTAAGATCGGGCGGCAATTGAAAACCTTAGACCTGAACCACACGTTTTTTCTTGTTTTGCGGGAATCTGGTTTGCTGATCTGGTGGTTCATCGCATGTTATGGTTAAGCTTCTTAAACTCCCTTGAATGGGATATGTAAGAGATCGCCAGGAGCTGCAACCGCACAGCATTAATTAAGGTTACTGTTCTTCAGCCTCGCCAAGCCCAAAGGTCAATAGGATAGGACAACATTCCTTTCTCAAGGTGAACAATTACAATCACCAGACTCAACACCTCTTCTTCGCACATATGTGCATATTTTGATATATTATCATCATAAAGTACCTACTAACATTGATTGGAACTTACAATGCTCGTCAGATCTGTTCGAATTCTATATTTCTTACTTATGAGTAAGATTACTCTCTCTATCTTCAATGTCGGTCGCCCAATTCGAATCTCGATCCTACCCTCCCTCACAGTGTCGCGTCAAACAGAGAGACAACGCCTCATTCTACGATCCAAGCATTGGTACAAAAGTTGCATTATGGATTTTTTCGGATCTGCGAGTCATCCAAGGTCGGAGCATAATACATATCATTGGAGGTACAAGCACCAATTGGATCGGCGTTGAAGCAATATGGTGGAGGCTCAACCAAAACATACAGGTTCGGACTGGCATGCGAAAGGATTGAGCTTGCATTCGACAACCATCTTGTCATCAAATCCCACACGGAAGGTCATTAATATTTGGGTATGAAGGTTTGCAAGTACAATGGTGAAGAGATCATCAGCAGTGAGGTTTTGGCAGGTGTACTTCACTTCTGGTGCGGCACGGCAAATCTTCATACATAACGAGAATTGTTCCTAGGCATGGCCATATCGACACAAATGTGCTGTCCGCCTCGGTTTCTTCATCGCACACTACCACATTGTTCACACATTCTCACTATCGCTATAGCTATCTCAAACTATGCTGCTCAATTAACGTAAGTGCTCAACAGAGCTTCTAGAACATGGTATCGATGATTTGGGCTGGCTGACCATCATCAAACTCTCCCTGTCATCAAACTCTCTTCAGGTAAGGGGCTTTCATAATATCACAAGCAGAAAGCAAGAATGTCTCAAGATCGTTTCAATCACTTGTAATGATTGCGATCACTAAACAAATTCTTCCATGGGTGGCATAAGACAAGCTTTTATCCTCCCGCTTCCAAACATTTCTAAAGCTTTGGGCATTTTTTGGTACATTTTCTCTGATTAGGAAAGTTTGCAAGGCAGTTAAATGAAAGCTTGTCCTAGATCTTAATGGAGCCGTACAGCTTTTGTCCCTTCGTCCAATAACTTTACTTCTTGCATTGGTAAGATGCATGGCCATGGGGAGGATTGGCTACTCATCCAACAAGCTTGAGGAAGAATAAGTCGTGTCTCCTCTATCTCCTCTCAGCAACCTGGGATTTGCATTCAGTATCAAGCAATCATTAATTATTCACCAGTTTGCCGTGGAGAGGTTGATAAATCCAACAACCATAGCCTTTCATAATTTTCTATAACAATTTGCGACAGTGGGGTCTGTCGCATAAATCTCCATTTATTTAGATTCTTCTAGTGGGTTTCATATATACAACATCAATTTATGTTGAATTGTTTAATCTCTTTATCCACCGAAGATCCGCTGCCATCATTGAATACAAGATTCCGCTTGCTTCAAGTATAGGTATTTTTTGATTAAATCGAACGACCTAGCCCTTGAATTTTTTTTTATAGCGAATAGCATTCAGGAGAATATTTGATGGAAGGTTTACTCCGTAGAAGTTTGTATGAACGGATCCATGATGCCATCATATGGTTGATGAGTTGCAGGTAGGGCTAAGTATTAGGGGTATATTGTAAGGAGATTGGACTGTCTTGGTTAAGAGTCTACTGTCTTACTCTGCACTTTCTCTTTTTCATATTTGGCTGAGTATTTCCTCTTTTGCCCTCATCAATCGCTCTGGAAGTTTTTTTTTGTCATTCTTTGATCGGACTTTGAAAGTTCAGACTCCACGCTCAATCGCAACATACATTCGTTTATTTCCTCTCTACTATTCCCATTTCCTTCGCTATTGAACCAATTTCAATTTTCCAAACCAGCTTCAAAATGCTATCTCAAATGCGTAAAGCCGCGGCCTTAGTAGCTTTCAGCTCTGCCGCAAGCGTTCTCGCCTACCCTCATCTCAACACTCGAGCCATTCAAGGATCGACGGATCTTTGCGGTGATTACGATTTTATCATCTTGAATAATTCTCCTTGGATTGTTTACAATATGTTATATAACGCAAACCAGATTGTAGGAAGTCAATGTACTTATTACGATAAAATGATAACAGGAAGTGATGGAACTGCTGAAGTAAAGTGGAATAGCGAGACAGATATAGCCTATGTAGAGAGCACGTAAGTATTCTTAGAATTCCCAAAAACAATTATCTAAGACTAGACTTGGTAAACTAAGACTAATAAAATACTCTAGAAACAACATCCCAAAAGGGTATTCCTTCGTCGGTCTAACCCAAAACCTCGAAACCCCCCTCACAGACATCGCCTCAATCCCCACAACCTACAAATGGACACGCAGCAACAGCACCGCTTTCAAAGGAAACATCTGTTACGATTTCATGACCAACGACATCAAAGGTGATTCGACATCTAGTTCTTCCGAAGAACTGATGCTCTGGCTTCAATATGAAGGCGGTCAGTTACCGATTGGTTGGGTAGAGGGAAGCGTTGCTACGATTGATAATTTGTTCGGTACAAGCTGGGATTTGTATCAGGGTGTTAATGAGGGGACGGGTATTAGGGTTAGTAGTCTTTTGCCGAAGAAGCAGTTTGAGGGGAGTTTCGAAGGGGATTTGAGGGACTGGTTGGTGGCGCTTGTTGGGGAGGGTGTTTTTGGGGAGAGTACTTTCGTTAATGTCGGGAATGCTGGGTGAGTTTCTTTTAATTTTTTCTTTTTTGGTTTTTTGATATTTCCAACTCCCAAGTTCTTTTATATGTGTGTGCAGATGATGCACACATACATGATATATAAGATGGAAGACTTAATCATAATACTAACAAAAACAAAACAAAAGAACCGAATTCTTCTACGGAAATGCAATTATGAACGCTACTCTCGGTCTTCAAATTAATCTTGGTACTCCTTCGTAGATTTGGAGTTGTTTAGATTAGGTTTTGGGGTGGATGGCTTGTTGGCTTGTTGGTGCTGAGATGGGGGGATGGGGTTTGAGATCCTGGGTGTTTGTGTTTTGATTTGGGCTTTAAGGAAGGGGTGGGGGGTTAAGGAGAAGGGAAGGGGAGAAGAAAATAAGTGAAGGAGATGGGGAGAATGAAATAGATTAGATGAAGGGAGAGAGTGGTTGGGGTTTTTGTATATATTATTTATTATAAGACTTACTTTACATGTATAGTAATTTTATGTTATACAGCTGTACTCATCATTGTTATATAATATCTAGGTATTGTCTTGTAAATCTTATGTAAGAATTTTTGTATTGTGAGATCGTGAGATTATATGAATTGAGAATACTGAATATGTGGTATTCCTCTGAGCATTGGGAGTAAAGTGGATTATGTTTTTGATTTTATATTTTGGTGTTTATTAGTACTGGTGTTATTTGGATTTTGAGATTTTATTATGTTGGGTTTTCAGTTGCTTGGATGGATACAGATAGATCGATGGGTTTGAGTAGATGGATGTGGAAATGAAGAGGAGAAGGGAGGGGAGGGGATGGGATAGAATGTAGGAGAGACAGACGATGCAAGGTCACATGGATGGGTTGGAGGGTTTTATCATTCCTTTGACGTTTGTTGTATATATATATATGATATT
>NW_001820823.1:300466-348505 GCF_000146945.2 Sclerotinia sclerotiorum 1980 UF-70
GATGAGAAGGGGAGTTGATTAAGGAACAGAGCGTATGTAGAAGGAGTGGTGGTGTAAGATAGATTGTGTATTTTCTTCATTTTCGTATCTTGAAAATCATGAATATTTTAAGAGAGGTTTCTGGGGAAGAAAAGATGGGAAAGCTAGGCTAGAGTACAGATTCTTGATTGGGTGAACACGCAATGGAGATGTGGTATGTCAGGGTTGAGATGTACTGTAGATGATTATGAAAGGAAGGAAGTAGAGGAGAGGTAGTAGAAATCTAATTGAGAGTTCTGATATAGGGTGATCGGATTAAGTTCTAGTGTTTGATGATAATAAGATAGATATCATTTGTTAGTTACTTTTGCTAATGATATAATTTTATATTTGTACCTTTATTTATATTAACGATGGATTTATATTAAGAATAAAGTAATCTTACACTGACTTTATTTTTTCTGTATCTTCCTTCTTTTCCCTTCTCATCTCCCGCCTCTCATCCATCCTTTATTCATTCCCTAATCTACCTCTTCTATATATCATAACCCAATCCATCCCTATTAAATCCAATCCAATCCAATCTAACTAAACTAAACTAAACTCACCACCAAAGCATAGTCCCAGCAAAGGACACTCACTCACTACTCATCTCCTACTAACCCCCAATTCACATCACCAAACCCTCTACTTTATTTATTCATTTTATTCATATCCATTATATGATCATCCAAATCATCTATATCGTAAATACATACTAGCCAGTAAACTTTCTTTCTAAAAGAATTTTTTTTTAATCCTATAAGATCAATCTTTTCATTTCTTATTCTTTATTCTCTTCCATCTTCAATTTCCTTCCCTCTCTTCCTATCTCAAATCCTACCTAGGTACTAATCATTATAAAATTATATTTCCAACTTCAACCTCAAACTAATAAACAACAAGTGGAAGAGAAGCGTCTATTAAAATCTCTTTCCTAAAAGCAGGAGTAAGATTACAAGGTTATCTAATAAATACACAAATACCCAAATAAATACCCAAAATAAACAAAAAATAACCCAATCCGACATCCAACAGACGCTACGGCACCAAACCCGATATTCCGAGTATTCTCATAAGAAATTCAAGAGCCAAGGGAGCCAAGGAGCCAAGGAAGTTAACGGGGCTAGGAATATGGGGTAACCTTATTGTGGGGTATGTTATTAGACTATGCTGTGATGCAGTATCTAGGTACCTAAGTAGAGTTAATCTTAAATATGAGATGATATGATAAAGTTAATTGTTAATATACTTTATAAGTATTGTGGGATGGGAATGCGGGGTATTTTTATTGGATTGGAGATTTTTTTTTTTTGGTAATCTTACCTATTGGATGGTAGGATGTGGAAGGATGTGGAAGGATAATTTAATTTGTAGAGTTGTGGTATGGTAGGGACTTAGATTGAGATTTATATTGAGAAGGAGGGTGAGGATGAGAGAAGGGGAAGGAGATGAAGTGGTGATTTAGATGGGATATTATATATAATATATAATTTGACTGTGGTAATCTTATGTAGTTGTGATTATACTTGATCATTTATAAAATATACACAAATAGCAATCGGTAGATAAAGTAAGAATATTCCTTCTATATATATAGATGGTGACTCTAAATATTCTATTCTTATACTGCGCTTTCCATAAGACAACTTATCTTTATCCTGCTCTTTAAGCATAGAACACTCTCCCGCCCTAACTACCTACCAAGTATATGGGTACTTTTTTTGCTTCCCTTCGCTCCGCTTCCTTTCCTTCCCTATACACATAATCGATATCATGGCAAACATTGACCTAAAAAATAATTAACAATCTATCCCTTAACCTCCTATTCCTTCCTCACTCTATCCTCCAACATCGTATTCTTTTTTTAAATAAAAATGTCTTGACTTACTATAATAAGCACTACTAACAACACATTTACTCCCCGCCGCACAAGTCGTCGCCCCATTCCAACCCTGCCCACCACACTGAGCATAAATCGCCGCGACCGCCGTTCCGGTCGCCAACACACTACTACTCGACTTCGTACTAGTTACCAACGTCGTCGATGTCGCTTTGGCCGTACTACTCAAACTCGTACTCGTACTACTCTTCGCGGTACTCTGCGCTGCGCCACACACAAAAGGTGTAGGACCTGGTATTGGATACGAAGATAAAGTTTGATAAATATTAATCAAAATACCAGGATCATTCTGGGCATAAGCTCCTGGGAAAGATACTGTAGATGGAGAAGAGGTACCCGTGCCACCTGAGACATTGATCTGTGCACATTCCATGTAGAGTTGGGCGCCTTGCAATCCGCTTGCTGCGTGGAGAGCGATTAATTCGGCGCGGAGAAGATATTGACCATTGGCTATACAGCTGGGAATGGTAATACTTTGGACGCCTGCATTGTTGATTAAATCTGTGGTGGCCCATCCTTGTGTTGCGACATTGAGACCTTGTTCGGAGATCTTGAACCAGCCGGGTCCGTAACCGACGTCAGTGGTTGCGTCGTCTACTTTTTTCATGTAGGCCATTACGGGACCTAGGTGAGAGGGATCGAGAACATAGGTTGCGTCGTTAGAGGGTGTGCTGGTTAGTGTGTGACGCCAGATGGCCTTCACTGTGCTGCCGGCGACTACATTGATTATGTTTGAGGAGGGTGTGGTAGGGTTGGGACCGCCGTTGCAGGCGACATATTGGGTTGTTACGTCGGTTATTGGCTGAAGATGTTAGAAGTAGTTTGATGTGCGGGGGGAAGAGAATTACGCCGTCATATGTTGGATCTCGAATAGCATAGCTGGTATCTGTTCATTGTGAGCAGTTTGTTCTTTAAAAGATTATGAGAGACAAACTGTAAAGTGTGCCCCCTGATTCCAATTGCGTGAATATCGTATGTGCGGAGACGTATGAAAGGAGAAATGAAGAAGGAATGAGAAATTGTAACTTCATGATTGTTGGTATTCTTGAAATTCAGGGTACGGAAAAGGTTTGAATTTGATTTCAAAGGGTAGAAGGCAGATACTTGATGCATATATGTAGATTATTCGGGCAACATGGTTTAAAAGATGTATTCTTCACTCCTACCCGAAACCCCGGATGAGATTGACAAGAGAACTGTCATGAACACATAAAATTCGACGCGATTTCTCGGCGATCAAGATTTCCATCCATAGAAAAGCAGAAATGAAATGTTTTTTCGGGAATGGGAGCAAGACTCCCCAGTCTAGATTGCTTGGCCATCCCAATACAGAATTTCCTGGGGAAGACTTTGAACAATCCCCGGATCTTTGTGCTGTTAACTTCACACTCCCTGAAAGGAAACTGTTAGTCCAGCGAAAAGTTCATTTATTTCGTGCCATGTGAACAGAAGTTCGGCTCAACAAAAAATGATTCCGTCTTACACCTGGGAAACTGCCCCGTTCTGATAAATTAATTAATTGACCGATCAATGACTGGTCAGTTTTTGTTGAAGAGAAAGTCGAAAGGATGTATGTGTAAAGATGCAAACGAAGATAATTATAGTATATATTGATGAGCTAGGAAATCCTGACACAACACTCGTTGGAAAAATGGGCGGGAAAATAGAAAGGGTAAATAAAATATCCTGACACGGGATAAGCATTATGAATAGCCGTGATGGAGAGTACGTGACTCTTGAATTCTGCAATTTTGAAAACTCGTGATGGAATTTAATTCCTCTTGAGTATTATGATTGAATAGAAATAGGGCAGCTGAGTAGCACGTTGATCAAGGCGAGCTGAACACTTTCATCCTTTTCTCTCCCTAATACTTTTTTTCCTAATGTTTGGCCCAAATGATCCATAATACACCACAAATCGAATCATTTATATGATTATCATTCAGTAGTGTATTCAATAAAGAAATCTCCGTATCCTTTTCCAACTTTGGGCTATAACCATATAAGAAAACTTCCCCGACTTTAATCTGGGCATACTAATGACACGTCGAAGCACCAGTTAATTTCCTGGAAATCCCACAACTCTACACACACATTTAGCAATAATCAATACCATAGACGCGAATAGCAATAAAGGTAGGCACTCGCTCAAAAATGCAAATTCGCAAAGAATGATCAAAATTGGTAAGGATTTTGTTTGGTAAAGAAAGTATTTAAAAGAAGAAAAGATGCTACTCACAACGGGAGTAAAGGCATAATATGTACTAAAAGGTAATCACTCGAAAGTAGCACTAGCTCCTTTTGATAACAAGGTATTGCCAGGCCAGAGCAGTTTGAAAATTCCATTGTAATATTAGATTACAGTCATGTTGCATGTATCTGCCCCATTAATTGAGACACACGCAATTAACCTTAGTTGTCGCGATAAAGATTAACTTTGCCCTACCTTACTCATGCCACGCAGTTCATTAAATCGATACCATGTACTGACGCCGGAGAAACCCAGGAACGCGGCCATCAAACCCTAAACTTCAAGCACAGCACATCAAAGCTTGATTTGTTGTCGAAAGATCCATTGCACGTTGATAAGAGATTAGACGGTGTCGGGAATGGAGACGTTGAGTTAGTGAACACGAATTAGAGGATCTCGAAATGATGAACATGCCCAAACATGAGATGATTGTTGATATTGGAAGGGCTGAAGCTTGGGTGGTGGGTCCTCTGGAGAAGAATGGAAGAACATAAAAATTCCATTTTTAATTTAACCTTAACCTTATCAAATGCCGCTGTGAAACTCACAGTGCGAGAGCGAGATCCGGAATGCGAATGCGAGAAAGTCCGAAGCAAAGGAGGCTGTTAAAGATTGTGCTCTATGAGGTACAATACACTTTTGCCGAGGAAATCGATCGATAGATAGGTATGTATCACTTGCAACTGAAGTAGGTATCTGGTAATTGATCATGACTGGACGGCGGACATCCCATCTTCTTATAGCTATCTCATCTGCGAATTGTTAAGTCACGTGAATTGTCCGAGTACGAGTCCGAAGTGTACGAGATACGAAATACGAAGTACGAAATACGATATACGATATACGATATACGATATAGACTTTACAACGAAACGACTACTCGGGCAGGGATTTGCTGCATAATGCCATAAACATACCAACCATCACTTTTGGTTCAACATGGCTAGTATCGATATGCACTGCCTCCAATTGCGTGAGGTAAAAAGTCAAAAAGATATTAAGATATATATGAATGACTTCAATAAAAAGTTTTACGAGTGGTCCTCCAAGTTCTCTTCTCTTCATCATCTTCTTCTTCCGTAACCTACGTAACCTTTCCATTAGCTAGGTACATACTACTTTTTATAATATCATTCATTTCATTTATCTTATTTATTTCATCCTTGATTCTTGATACCATGGGGAATTCTGAAAATGATAGAAGGAGGAGCGACAGTACGAGGAGAAGCGACAGTATCGAATGGGATGTTCCTCCTCCTTACGAAGCAACGTTTGGTAATGAAGAATATGGTGTTTCTACAGCAGTACAAGGTGATTCCTACGATATCCTCGCCAAGTCGCCTTACTGACACAACGCACGCACGCAGACAATGGACGAATTACTATGTCATTTATGGGTCAAAAACCTCCATTGCCTCCAATATATATGCCTGAGAATACACCGACAAAACTTGCAGAGCCCGTCGGGAAATATCCTAGACTCAATATAGTCATTCAGGTAGTTGGAAGTCGAGGTAATTATATTTCACAAAATCTATCTGATACCTTCAAATAGAAGTTCGGCGTTAATAATCGATTTAGGTGATGTTCAACCTTTCATAGCATTAGGGAATGAACTTCAACTCTCCGGCCATAGAGTACGTATTGCAACTCACGATGTATTTGAGAAGTTTGTGCGAGACTCCGGACTAGAATTCTATGCCATCGGTGGCGACCCTACAGAATTAATGGCCGTAAGTATATCATTTCATTCCCCTCGATGGAATATACATACTCATAATAATCCCGTATAGTACATGGTTAAAAACCCCGGGATATTCCCCAAATTCAGCACCCTACGCAGTGGAGAGATCTCCAAGAAGAGAAAAATGATATCCAGAATGCTCGAAGGTTGTTGGGAGTCCTGTATCCAACCGGATTCCCAGACTGGCGAACCATTTTTCGCTCAAGCTATCATTGCAAATCCACCTAGTTTTGCTCATATTCATTGCGCGCAGGCTTTAGGAATACCAGTACATCTAATGTTTACGATGCCATGGACGGCGACGAGATCGTTTCCTCATCCGCTAGCAAATATTCAATCCACGGAAACAGATCATAAAACTGCGAATTTTTTGTCTTACGGTTTGGTAGATGCGATGACTTGGCAAGGGTAAGTTTGCGTTCGATGATTACTGATCTTGTTATTCTCTAACAACTTTTATGTAGCCTTGGAGATGTAATTAATCACTGGAGAAAGAAATCCTTAGATCTTGAGCCGGTGCCCGTTATGGCTGGTCCTCATTTAGCAGCTTCTCTAAATATTCCCTTTACATATTGTTGGTCGCCAGCACTTGTACCCAAACCTCAAGATTGGCCTTCACACATAGGTTAGTAACTTCAGAGTCTTCAGAGACGTTAGCATTCGGATACTGACCAACCATCTAGATGTTTGTGGATTTTTCTTCCGTCCTTCACCATCCTACAATCCCGATCCTAGGATTTTAGGATTTCTGGAAGCCGGCCCCAAACCTATCTATATTGGATTTGGTAGCATCGTGATGGAAAATCCTGAAAAGATGACTGCGATGATTCTGGACGCCGTTCGTGATTGTGGCATTAGAGCAATTGTATCGAAAGGTTGGAGTAAACTTGGACAGGGCATTGAGGATGAGAATATTTTATTCATTGACGATTGTCCTCACGGTGAGTTTTCCAATATAACCATACCCCAGTACTCATTAGCTAACATTCATAGAATGGCTATTTAAACAAGTCTCAGCGGTTATTCATCATGGTGGTGCAGGAACAACAGCATGTGGACTACTAAATGGTCGTCCGACTACCATCGTCCCATTTTTCGGAGAGTAAGTCAGCCTCCTCAAAAATAAACAGCATCTGTAACTAATCATAACCCCAGCCAACCATTCTGGGGAAACATGGTCGCAGCAGCCGGAGCTGGTCCTCCACCCATTGATCATCAATCACTCACCGTAACCATTCTCTCCAACTCCATCAGATTTCTCCTATCACCCGATGCCGTCGTAGCAGCACACGAACTTGCGGTAAAAATCCGACAAGAGAACGGAGTCAAAGAAGCCGTCAATTCATTCCATCGAAACCTTCCACTCAAAACAATAAGCTGCGAGCTTCTAACCAAAGAACCCGCAACCTGGTTCTGGAAAAAAGGCAAAAAGAATCTGAAATTATCCCATCAAGCCGCCGCCGTCCTCGTGGAGAAGGAAAAAATCAACACGAGTAATCTCTCCATGTAAGTTCCCTCAATCCCACAAATTCACCCCCCTCAAACAATACAGCCCCACTAACCCAAAATCACACAGCTACAAACCCCAACCCATTGTCATTAAAAACCGACGCTGGGACCCCTGGACCGCCACCACTTCCGCCGCTGTCGACAGCGCCGTTGACATATCCCTCGCCATAGGTCAAATCGGCACAAAATACCGAAAAGAATACCAAGGCGCACTCACGAAGAAACGAGACAACGGAACGACATCATCACGTACCGCCTTACAAGCAGGGAGTATAGCACTTGGAAAAGGGTTCCAAAATCTCGGAATGGCAATAACCAAATCAGCGATTGAGCTTCCGCTAGCGGTGGCAGATGGGTGTCATGAGATTCCAGGACTTTATGGAGATAAACCGAGAGATTATGGTGATGTGACGGATTGGAAGAGTGGAGGATTAGTAGGAATGAAGGTTAGTTTTGAGCTGCTTTTTTCTTTCTTTTCTTTTTGAAATATTCGAGCTCGACTAAATATATGAAATGGATAGAGTTTTGGATATGGAATAGCAGATGGATTTGCAGGATTATTTACACAACCCGTTAAGGGCGCCATGAAAGATGGCGGAAAGGGATTCGTAAAGGGAGTTGGAAAAGGCACGGTTGGATTTTTAACGAAACCGTTTTCTGGTAAGCGAATTATTCCTCCTTTTTCTGCATTGAAAAATTAGCATCGGTTAATGAGAAGACAGGTATTTTTGGATTCGTTTCATATCCAGCGTTAGGATTGTATAAGACTTTGAGTACGTCTACTCATCACGGAACACAGGGGAGAATATTATCGGCGCAAACGGATTATGGCGTGTTTTTGGCTATGACACGAGAGATACCAGAACATGTGGTGGAGAAAATTGTGAAAGATTTTGATTGGATTGTTGACGGGATTTAAAGTTTTCTTGTCTCTTGGGGATAAAAGTTCTTTTGTTTTCTTTCTATCGGTGTCTGATTTGCGCTCTTATCAAGTTCCATGGGAAATCCTCATGGAGATGAACCATATTCATCCCAAAAGTCTTATTATACATCATCAAGTCTAGTACCCTACTTTTAGGCCACCCCCAATTTAGACCACGCTTTTACACCAGAAAATATTTTTCTAAAGGGCATATGAAAAATTGAAGAACTATATACTGGCTTTTATTCACAGACTCGCAAATTAAGATCTTATTTGTTATTATACACTGACTAAACCTTTTAAGACCAAGAGTATTAGACTGAGAGACATTTAAAATCGATGCTTAATGACTACCTAAGTCTCATACTATCCTAAAAAAAAAGACTCGAGCTAATTATCTTAGTTTCCAAGAAATGAGTATAAACGTCATACATACCAGAACTAACGGTCCTAAAAACCATATCTCTCTCCGAATTGTCCTTAAGAAAACTTCACATCATACATATTCGTTGTTTCTCCCCTCACGATTCCATATCATCCACATATACAGCTCTGCAAAATATCTACCACTAATATAAAACACATATTATCATCTTTTCATCCATCCAACCAAAACTTTAACCACCACGACATCCACATCCTCCAACCTCCAACCTCCAACCTCCAACCTCCCTAAAACAAAAGCCTCTCTATTACTCAATCCCAAAATCTCTCTTTCCATCAAGACCACAACTATCATTATTCTCCTCTCCACATTCCATCTCCAATAACTTCTAGAAAAAAAGTCTCATAATTAGAACTAAATAAATATCACAAAAAGATTTTCAATTTTAAATTTTAAAGAAATCATCGGAGTCAAAATATTAAAGAAATGTTATATTAAAATTTATCAATAAAAAATCATTTAATTATTTGAGGAAAATACAAGATCTAAATACAAGTTTGAAGACTGCTTTGGGAGTGTCTTGTTGTGACGGAAAAGTCGTAAACGGAGTCAATTCAATTACTTAGAATCTAAAACTAAAGAACTAAGAAGATTCTAAGTAAGAAGGTCTTTATATACAGGGCTAGTGCACGTGAGCCACTAGTGGGATAACAACCGTCACGTAACACTTGTGATATATTTTATGATGAATATTGATGTAGATAATGAGAAGGTATTAATTAGGTATTTATTTTCAGTTGTAAAATACAGTAATTGCGTCATTTGGTGGAGGAGGAATTTTAGGAGGAATAATTAATGTGTATAGGTATGTTCTTTGAGATTGAAGAAGAATGCTATGTTACGAGGTTTGCCGTCTAGATCACGTGGAAGTGCTCTAGGCTTTCGAGGTGGTTTATAACTAGGCGTCAAGCAGGGACTTAAGTAATGACAATGATGCAATTCGTAACTAATAGTAGAGTATACTAAATGATTGATCTTGAGCACGAAGCTCTATACAAAGGAAATTCATCATGATTATATAGACCTTCGTATTATACATCCCATCGCCTCCCATCATATCCCACTGCCTGTAGTTGAGTGATTCTAGGTGGGACAATATTGGGTCATGTGACAATGAGCTTAGTCACCTGAGTAGCTGTTAGGATTGGTCGTAACACAGGGCACTAGTCCTATTAGGACTAGATTGAGAAGCTCTCTGTAGGAGAGCTTCGCACTTCCGTAGAACTAAGAAAAAGTGTGATTCATATAAAAGGCCAATATAGCCTCAGTTCTGCCCTGTCAGCTTCCCACTATTCCCTGTGTAAGATCATTCCTTTTAACAATTTTTAAAATTTTTAACATTTTAAAGTATTCAAACAAAATATAATCTTACAGTTGAAATAGAAATAAAATTCATTATATTAACACCCGCTAAAATTACATCCGATCCCATCCCATCCATTTCATAGAAAGCACACCAATCCATTAGCGCATTTCCTTTCTTTCCCATTTCGCCTACTAGATACTATCTCCATTTTTACTCCCGTTCCTAGGCCGTTAAACGCCATACACCATACTATCCCACCCATTCTACAAAGTCGAATCAAAATCGGAGGAATTTTTATATTTCTCAATAGCACAAAAATCAAGGTTTTCCACTTCCAGCATTCGTTAAAGAAGAGATTTGAGTAGGTGCAATTCTTCTCTTTTTCTTTTCATGTCCTGCTGTAACATCTTCTTTTTCACTTTCACTTGCATCACCTGGTCGTTTAATACCAGCTACTGAACCACTAGCACTTCGAGGAGTTTGTGGAGGTGTCGTTATAGGTACACCTGATGCAATGTTCGCAGCCGCGATACCTGGAACACTACTTGCTAATGGAGTTGGATTACTAATAATCGCACCTAGAGCTGGCGTAGCATAAGAAGATTGTGTTGCTACCGAAGAAGTTGAATTTGACCGAGTAGGTGAGGAAGGTCGGAAAGTTGTGACAGGAGCAGGAGGAGGTGATGGTGCAACCATAGGATTTGATGATGTACGATGATGATTATTTGAGATTGGAAATGGTGATGGAGGTGCAATACCAGCTGTTGGTGTTGCCATGGGAGTATTTTGTGTTGATGAGACAGCCGAACCACTTACGAGTGAACGTTTTGCAGTTGGGATTTCTTCATCATAAATTTGTCCAAGTTCACCCGGTGTAAAAGTTAATGTTGAGCAGAAACCATCCGAAGATGTCATCAATAATGTAGTTCCATCAGATGACCTTAAACAATCAGCATTACTCAACTTTCATAAATGAGCGTAAACATACCAGGATAAATCCGTAAAAGTTGCACAATGTAAATTGCTCACTATACAAAGCGGGGTTTGTTGCTGCGTATCATACAATAAAACTGAATCCTCTGTGGCAACAGCATAAACCATACGATAAGGCAAAGAAAATGCCATTGTTGGACCCTGAGAAGTTACGCTTGTTTCGACCTCTAAATTCTTTAGTTTGGATGAAGAACCAGGTCTTGGCGAATCACTACTTTGTGATACAAGTGGAGGTGGGTCCATTGATGCATGAGATGGTGATTTAGTAACCATCGCTGGCTCTGGCAACGCTGCCATTGTGTCATCAGCTGATGATGTATCAATACTGATATGTTTTGTAGCTGGCGGGGGAGCTTTTCGTGTTGTGTAGTAAATTGGTGAGCATTTGACGGCCACAGAAGGTTTCTTATGTCCAGGTAAATGTGCGACAGGAGGTTTGTTAATTCCACCTCTTGTATAGATATATACCGTATTTATCACTTCATACATCATCTTCGCACCATCTTCTGATCCTTTGTGCTGTGTTTGATATTGACCGGCTGGTGTGAAAAGAAGACTACCATCGGGTGTGAATGCTAACCTGCGAAAAAATGACTTGAGAGTTTCATTAGCGTAGATATGCGCATTTTTAACTCCAAGTCCAATCATCGAATATGGTTTTGGTGATGCTTCCATAGGCATGACGGCGGGTAATGGCATAGAAGGTGCAGGGGAAGCTGATCTTCGCATAGACATTGCTGGAGAAGAAGCACCAAATGAAGATCTTCTGCTATGACTAATAACACTAGGAGGATTCATTGGTAATGCCATGGAAGTTGGTGTACCTGGGCATGATGGTCCTGGTGAACCTATTGTATTTGGTGTTTCTGGTGGAAATTGTGATCGAAATCCAAGCTCGGGAGGTGCTGGGCTATTGGAGGAGATCCTTCTTCCAGGTAAATCCATCTTTAAATTATGCCCAATCCTCTTCGGTTCCTCCCTGTTATCGAGACTGAATTGCCCATCTTTCGTTCTCAAAGTATAAATATGTACGGATCGATCGGAAGATTGTGTCGCGATATATTCATTTAATGGATCCCATGCAACACCTTGAACGTAGTGTTGATGCTCGGCGATTTGTCTGATTAATTGACCTGCGTATAATTGATTAGTTTTCGGTATGGAAGGATCCATGATCATGATCGCATACCAGTTTGAGCATTGTATATCCTCGCAACATTGTCCATACTCCCAATTATGAAGTAAACGGAATCTGGAGACCAAGCCAAATCATATATTTCAGCACCCGATGATCTGCACATATGTTTCGTCCGCCATGTTTCCTTTTCTTCAAATCCATCCCCTCCAAATGCAGGTGTAATATTTGAAGCTTCGCTAGGTACCCAAAGTAGGACATTTCCATCGTCTCCAGCAGATGCTAGTAGCTCTCCTACAATTGATCAGCGCTCAGTCCATTTTGATGTGTAACTTCTTGTGCTCATACCTTTTGGAGCCCATCTTACTACGTTGACTGCTTGTGTATGTTTTTGTAGAGTAGCCAAATATTCAACCTTGCGGTCTTCTCCATCGGATTCTATCTTCCATAACTATACCCCAATTAGTATCTCTCATATTTCGACTTCGACATACTAAACGCACCCTAACGTTCCCATCCCCTCCTGCAGTAGCTAATCTCCCTTTTCCCGTCTTCTCCCAATCACAACTATATATGGGAGAATTTTGGTCATGCCAGTTGATGATCAAGGGTGTAGCCTTCATTATGCCGGTGTTTCTCGAGGTTGATGATTGAGGTCTTGAAATGAGCGTCGGCCGAGGACTAACCAGTATATTTCCGTGGTTCAATTCGTAGCCACCTTATTCGAATGATCTTGGGATGTGGAATTAGATAAGTGCAGAATGATGGCCTGTTTGATGAGTTTGAAAGTCCTAGAAAAGGTTGTGTGGTAGGATTGCTGGTACTGGGATTATGGTTTTGAATTTCAGGACGATGGAAACCTTAATCATCCTCCGAAGTGATGATAAGAAAGGTACGGAAGATTGTTCAAAGGGATTGAATCGTAGTTGATGGTTAGATGAGGAATAAAATCAAGAGCATTCCTTTTCCTAGCAGTTATTTAATTGATCTTTGAAAGAATGAGAATAGTAGTGTAGGGTAGTGTAGTGAAATAGTTCATGTCTCATAAGGTTGTGCCCAGCCAGACTCAAAAGTCAGTGAGGTTACTTACGGTACAGTAGTAGGTAAGGTTACCTATATTTTCACGTTTATGCGCGTCCAATGAATTTTACGCGTTCAATTGATTTCAAAATCAATTGAATGAACGGAACACCAATTAAAATGCAGGAAAGAGGTAAGAATGAATCTTTACTCAAAATAATATATTTTGCTGAACCTGTAGAAAATGAATAAATAAACATTAATATTCAGTCTGTATATATATTTTTATTATTTGCTTTCTATTTCTTGAGTCTTTGAAAGGTTGTGAAATATCTACAGCATTTAACATTCTTCTTTGATTAGAATTGGACAATAGACTGGCAGACTGCTAGCCCCTTCATTCTCAACGATCGATTGCTTATGAGATTCGTCAAACAGAAGCTTCTTCTAACCATCGTTATATATGAGTCATATCTGATAAATATATGTGCGTCAATACAGATTCTCCCCATCATTCTATCCAGAGGAAAGATGCAGAGTGTCTGTATATTCGGAATACCAAAATATAGATGTTTACATGTATTTATAACATCGGTCTCCTTACTGATACTTATTACTCAAATTCGTACTCACACAGAACAGAACACAAATCCAAGATTTTGTACCTGATCCACACATGGTGTATAAGCTTTTCCATCGGTCCCGTTGTTGAAATCCGTCACTGGTCAAGTTAGTCGTTACTTGACGTTGTAGACAACAAGTGCAGTCAAACTAATGTACTTGAGTGGAGGTCAATGATAACTCGAGCGAGTCGGTAAACTTATAAGGTCAATCAACCCCGGCTCCTGGATCCCGCCCTGAATTCTCTGCTGAATCAAACAAGCATCATCGGATCCATCATAGAAACCTTCTTTCACATTTCTATGGATTTACGGAGTACTGTAAGGTTACTATATACCATCGTGGGGAATATTCTCGGTCTGGTCTTGCTGGCCTCGATTTATCTCCGGTGTACGGAGTATGCGTAGGAGGTGCGGTGCATTGAAGTTGGGATTGCTTCCGATAAGATGATAGAATGGAGATGATAAAAAACACCAAGCGTGGATGTAAAATGGTATCTGCATCAAAGAATGATTATGGGTAAAACAATCAGACATGAAGGTAAGAAATCTGTTCTCAAATCTTCTCAATTCGCTAAAGACATCGAGTGCTTACCAAGCTAACCCACTTATACCTTATGAGTCTTCTTGCTGACAACTGTTACAATCATATATTTTGATCCTTTTGATCCATACACGGCCAGATCAACTGCGACTTATTTTCACACCGCTCTCGGTCAGCCTGAACAGGAAGGCAGTTTAGGAATTAGTTCTCGTATCACTACCTGCTGTAGCTCAATGATTAGCTAGCTAGTCTAGGTCATATCGATGTACTGACTGCACTCCAGTAGTATGTATTACACTATCCAGAATCAACCTTGCTTCTTCAATCCTTGATGACACGAGGATGGATGAGTAAGATGATTAGACTTGCCTAGAGAGCGTGGAATATCTTTTATCAATTGGCTGAACGAGACTAGATTAGATAATTGTGTCGGTCGGAGTTACCGTTGATCTCACTCATAATTCCATCTTGCAGACTGCCCCAGCCTTATTGGTTATCTGTATATATGGGGCCAAAAACGAGATACTCAGAAAACAAAGAGGAGGTGATGGTATGCATGCATGGAATTTAACCCAGAAGATGGAAGGTTGTCCCAACGATCTGGATGCATGATCTTCTGGGTACGATTTTGGTGGGGGCAATTGGTGACCTTGCTGACATGTACATTTATATTTACATATCATATTATACGTATACGGAGGAAGTGGACGGTGCACATGTAGATATTATGTCTATCCAATCCTCCAATCCGTACTCTACTCGGTAATGAATCAGTCATATCTCTTTATCTCATCCCATTTACCTTTCGTCATGTTATGATGTCTATTTAGGTACTTGTCCCTGGAGTATATTTAATGTACGCACCAAATATTTACCTACCAGGTACTTTTGATGACAAACTTCACTGACTTTAAAACTTATATCAGTGGTCAGGAAAGGTTAAGTAGATGTGTACTAGGTAATGTCATGTCGCCTTTTGACCTCACTTACTTACCTAGGTAATGATACCTCATCGTCCTTGATATCCAGATCTAGGATTGTTCGCGACCGAGTACACAGAGTACAGTAGCTCATCAGATCAGTCAATCATTAATTGGAAAGCCAGCCAATTAATAATTAATAATCTTTTTCAACGGTCAAATCATTAACCTAACAAGGGTGTTTTTTTTTTATCTATTTATCATCATTCACTTATTATCCACCCACCCACTCATGCACGTATATTCATAAAAATCCACCACCAGCTCCACCAACAATCAACCCCACCAACCAACATCCTCCTTTCGATAAAACTCGACTTGCCCCCGCCATTTTTTTGAGTAGCTCTCAAGTCAGTGGAGTAATAAATTTCTTAATAATCCTAGGTAGGTAGGTATCGATTGATCAATTTATCAATTTATCAATTCATCATTTTATCACTTTACCAATCTACCAATTATTTATCAATCTAATACTATTTTCACCTCTTCTCCTCTCCTCCTCTCCTCTTCTCCTCTTCACCCTTTCACGTATAATATTCCCCTTCATTGGATCCACTACTAACCTTTTATGACTTGTACTACCTGACATTACCTTGCCATATGAGTCAACTCTACCTACCTAATCACTTATCATTTCTAGCTGTTCTCTGAGCCAGATTTTATTTTGGCCTGCCCCAAATATATATCTTCGTTCGCAAGAAGGAGAACAAAATAAATCTTTTGGGACGGTTCTTATAATTTGCACTTGAATTTTCCCTTTTCTTGCTTTTATCCCCAGCTTTAATTGAGGATCGACGGCATCGTCTGAAGCAGTCTTCTGTGCATTACATTCAATTGGGAATATCTTCCAGTAAAGAATGATCTGCAACTTTACACCACTTTTCTCTTCAAACTAGACAATTCAAGATGCTCGATTTCAATTCGAGTTCCCTTGCCGCGGCAATCTGCTGTCTTCTTGTGGTCATTGTCCTTACTTTCCCATCCATACTCTCAGTAATTTCTCATTTTCGAGGGAAAGGAAAGCAAAATCCCAATACTTATGCTGATAAAGATGGAGTTGCCACGGAAGAAACAATCGCTGCATTCACAACCAAGATTCCTAAGATACTCCTGACTGTGTCGACACTTTTCGGATTTGGAACATCTTTAACTTTGGCCATTGTGGATCTCTTTCATCATGATAGATTGAACCTTGAAGATTGGACCAATGTGGCGCTATGGGTAAGTTGAATCATTCATAAACTTAGCTCATAGGTGACTTTACTGATTTGATTTTAGTCTTTCATCCTAATTCAAGCGGCTAGCACTATACTGAATAGAAGCCCTACGAAAGCATATGCGAATGGTGGTCGTACAGCAATTTCCAGTATCTGCCTTTTCGCTCTTTGCCTTTACCAAGATGGCCTCATTGCGCAGGATCAGTCTGCCGAGGAAAATTTCCTATCAAGTGCAACTTTCTGGCTTCGCATATCTCAATTGATACTCGCTTTATCAGTCGCTGTTTTCGCTATCTCATTCCCCCGTCGCCCACATGTTACTTTGAATGAGCACCCGGTCGATGGCATGTGGTCCGTTTCTGCGCTTGATAGATATACCTTTGCCTGGGTTGGAGACATATTGGCTTTGGCCTCTAATAAAAAGAGGCTAGAACTACAGGATTTACCTAAAATGGACCATTACACCAGGGCAAAGGATCTTAGTGAAGCGTGGGAGGAGAAAAAGCATACCAGAGCTCTCTGGTTTGAAATTTTCCTGGCCCATAAATCGCCTTTCGTCACTCAGTGGATCCTTACCGTATTCCAGGCTTTTGGAAATTTTGCACCACAATTTGTGACTTTTCAAATTTTGAAAATATTGGAGGCCCGTCTACCTGGAGATAAAATACAGTTCGAGGCTTGGATTTGGGTAGCCACATTATTCTTGGTCACTCTCGCCGCAGCTTGGATCGAATCCTGGATGTTTTGGGTTTCCTGGTCCGAACTGGCGATTCCTATTAGGTCACAATTATCTGCTCAAATTTTCCAAAAAGCCATGAGACGTAAGGATGTGAAAGGTGCAGCTAGATCTGGGAAGAAGCCCGCGAATGGGACAACTGAAGCAGCACAAGAGTCAATCGCACAAGACAAACCGGAAGACGATGAAGATGAAGATAGTGATCCCAAGGGAAAGCAGTCCACCGTCAACTTGATTGGTGTGGATGCCAAGAGAGTATCAGACTTTTGCTCATTCAATAACTACTTTCCTGGCGCGGTCTTCAAGCTTGTCGTCTCTTTCTCATTCCTGATTAGTATCATTGGATGGAAGAGTTTGGTCGCTGGGATGTTGGCCATGTCTTTAACCATCCCTCTCAACATTTACTTTAGCAGACGTTATTCAGCAGCTCAAGACAGATTGATGAAAGTTAGAGATGTTAAGATGGCAGTTGTGACTGAAGCACTTCAAGGAATTCGTCAAATTAAGTTTTCCGCACTGGAATCGAACTGGGGCAACAAAATTGGAATGGTCCGAAAGAAGGAATTGGATGAACAATGGAGTGTCTATCTCAACGATACGATGTTGCTCTTTTGCTGGATTACAAGCCCAATCGCCCTTGCTGCGGTAGCATTAGCTGTATATGCATACCTCCATGGTGTTCTCCTACCATCGGTCGCATTCACTGCCATTGGTGTCTTCGTCAGTCTTGAAGTTACCCTTAGTGTCATTCCGGAACTCACCACGGATTTGATTGATGCTTATATTTCTATTAATCGTATTCAAAGATATTTGGCTGGGGTTGAGATATCCGAAAGTACCAGTGACGCTCCGAATGTTTCATTTGAGAAAGCTTCGATTGCATGGCCATGTGCTGAGGGTGAAGATGAAATGGATGCAAACGAGCGATATGTTCTAAGGAATGTAGATGTTTCATTTCCCCAAGGAGAATTAAGTGTTATCAGTGGTAAAACCGGTACTGGAAAAAGTTTAATGCTGGCTTCAATTCTTGGGGAGGTTGATATTCTTGCCGGTAAAGTCCATGTCCCTCGTGGTCCAAAAGCTGAAGAACGACATGATCATCTTGCCAATAAAGACAACTGGATCATTCCATCTTCAATTGCTTTCGTTGCACAAATCCCCTGGATTGAAAATGCTAGCATTAAGGATAATATTCTTTTCGGATTACCATTAGACGAGGATCGTTATCAGAAGGTTATCGAATACTGCGCTCTTCGTAAGGATTTGGAAATGCTTGGAGATGGCGAGAATACTGAAATTGGGGCAAATGGTATCAATTTGAGTGGTGGTCAAAGATGGAGAGTTACATTTGCTCGAGCTCTTTATTCTCGTGCTGGTATATTGGTTCTAGACGACATTTTCAGCGCCGTCGATGCTCATGTTGGTCGATTCATTTACGAAAAAGGCCTTACTGGTGAACTTGGTGCCGGAAGGACTCGTATCCTCGTTACTCATCACGTTGCTCTTTGCAAAGCTAAAGCTAAATATGTTGTTGAGCTTGGTGATGGAACTGTAGAAAGTGCAGGTCTTCTTTCGGAACTTGAAGAAGCAGGTACACTCGAACGTATTATCAGTCATGAAGAGACACCGGAACAGATCGCGGAGGATGAGTCTCCCATTACCGTATCGGGATCGTCTACTGTCATTAACCCATCCGTGTCTTCTGATGATGAAAACACTGATGGAAATACATTGGCAAAGGTTGTATCAAGAAAGGATGATCCAAAGAAATTCGTTCAAGAAGAGACAAGAGAGCGTGGCAGTGTTAAAGTCAAGGTTTATGGTCATTATCTTAACGCTTCCGGTGGATGGTCTTTCTGGATACTTGTCTTGATTGCATTCCTCGGACAACAATTTTTAGTCACTGGTAAGAAATCAACAATCATTTTCATCACTTTGAACAGTTACTAACATTTTTTAGGTCGTTCTTGGTGGTTGAAGCTTTGGACAGAAAGCTACCAGGAATCTAGCATTACTAATTCTATGTTCACAATTCAAGCTAATTACTTACCATCCTATGGAAATACTCAGAATTCTTCGTTCCAAACTGAAACTATCAAGCATGATACCTCATTTTATCTGACTGTATATGTTGGTCTTTCAGCAATTTCTGCGATTGTAGGAACCCTTCGATACTTTTATGTTTACACTGGATCCATTCGTGCATCCAAGGTTCTTTTCGAAAACCTTTGCTTTACCGTCTTAAGAACACCTTTAAGATGGATGGACACAGTTCCACTCGGTAGAATCTTAAATAGATTTACTGCAGATTTCAATGTAGTTGATGGAAGATTAGCCAATGATTTCGCATTTGGAGCAAATAACCTATTTCAATTGATTGGTATTATTGGCACAGGGTATGTTTATCAAATTCTATTCTTTAGCCCTCAAACTAAAAATAATTAGTATTTTCATCTCTCCATGGGTTCTACTCATGTCTGCAATTCTTTTAGCACTATGTGTTTACGTTGCACTTCTCTATCTATCTGGTGCAAGAGAAGTTAAAAGACTTGAATCAATTGCTAAATCACCAATATTTGAACAATTTGGTTCTGCTCTTACTGGTGTTGGTACCATTCGAGCTTTTGATAAGACTGATATTTACATCAGAAATATGTGGGCTAAGATTGATGATCATTCTACTACATTCTGGCATTTATGGGCTTTCAATCGCTGGATGGGATGGCGTATGTCTTTCATCGGAGGATTCTTCGCTACAATTGTTGCTGTTGTTATCATTCTTATTCCTACGATTAATGCAGGACTTGCAGGTTTCGCATTATCTTTTGCACTTACTTATGGTCAAACAGTCATGTGGACTATTCGTCATTATACCAATTTGGAGCTTAACATGAATGTAAGTTTGATAGGTCCTTTCTCTTTTCTCGCTGGCCAACTTTATATTTTGACGGTTTGATCTTCTACAAACTCCTCTCTCCATACAACTCAGTTCTTCATCTTTTCAGAACCTGCTTCCCTTGACAATTACTAACTTTTTAATTTCATAGGCAGCAGAACGTATCGTTGAATACTCAAACTTAAAAACTGAATCTCTAGAAGGACCAGATCCACCAGCAGCATGGCCAACTGAAGGTCGTCTTGAAGTTAATGATCTTGTTGTTTCATATGCAGATGATTTACCACCTGTCCTTAAAGGTCTCACTTTCCGAGTTGAACGTAGTGAAAGAATTGGAGTAGTTGGACGTACCGGAGCTGGTAAATCTTCATTAACTCTTGCACTCTTCCGATTTTTAGAAGCTCGTCAAGGAACAATTCACATCGATGGTCTCGACATTTCTAAAATTAACCTGCATTCTCTACGATCTCGTTTAGCCATCATTCCACAAGATCCTGTTCTCTTTTCCGGAACTGTTAGATCTAATCTCGATGCATTTGATGAACACTCCGACTCTGAACTTCGCGATGCTCTCGAACGCGTACAATTAATTCCGCCAACATCCCAAAATTCACCATCAACATCAGGAACCTCAACTCCCTCCCTCCAAACTCAAAAGAATAAAAATCTTTTCACATCTCTACAATCACCCATCACAGAAGGTGGACTCAATCTTTCTCAAGGTCAACGACAACTTCTCTGTCTCGCCCGCGCTATCGTTTCACATCCTAAAATCATGGTTCTAGATGAAGCAACGAGTGCTGTGGATATGGAAACTGATGCACTTATTCAAAGATCAATAAGACAAGAATTTACGGATAGTACGTTGATTGTTATCGCACATAGACTTTCTACGATAGCGGATTTTGATAAGATTTTGGTGATGGGTGAAGGGAAGGTGGTGGAATTTGGAACGCCGAAGGAATTGTTGGGATTGAAGGAGGGGGTTTTTAGGGGAATGATTAAAGAGAGTGGGGAGAGGGAAAAGTTGGAGGAATTGATTTTGAAGAGTTGAGAGTTTGTGATTTGATGCTTTGGAAAGTTGAGGAATTAGAGAGGATGGAAGGAAGTAGAGAGGATTAATTTAAAATGGAGGGGGAGGTCTTGAATTTATAGATTTCTTTTTAGAGAGTAGGGAAAACATTGCATTTATGTGGTTGGGTAGGTAGGTAGGTGAGGTGAGGCTTTGGTCTTTCTTTTTTGATTGATTGATCAAGGGCCTAGTTGTATTTAAAAAGGCACTAGGCGTCAATCACTATTTGGATGAGGATGATGATGATGATGATGATGATGATGATGATGATGATGATGATTATGATGATATTAAAGTTAATCAAACAATGAGTAGAATAAAATAAATGAGATGAGATGAGATGAAACATTAAGATCCATATTTATAGAATTTCAAGCTAGAACTAATATAAGAAATTCTCTTTCTTTCTAGATTTTGACTTTAGATTTGTTTTTACTTTTGCTTTCGTTTTTTTACTTCTATTTTGTTTTTAAATCTAAAATCGATCTCCTTACAAAATAAGATGAAGTATGAAGTAAGAAGTATATAGATAGGTGTTTAGTCTGTGGGATTTGTGGTTATATTTTGTATTTTTGAATAGGTATCTAGATATAATTAGCAGGAACGATCTATCTTTCTAACTAGAATCTAGAATATATATATCTAGATACTCGGTACTGACTACATGCCATCTATCATCTGCTTATTTACACTATAGATTGAATATACAATAGAGTAGAGTAGAGTACAGAAAATCGATCTTTCCTGAATTGGTTCTTTCATATTTTGTTTTTGTTTTTGTTTTTGTGTTCCTGTGTTTTCTTCTCTTTTCTTTTTCCATTATGAGATATACAAATACTGTTGGGTTTCTTGGAACCAGAAAGAGCATCAGATTGAATTGATTGATTCTCTAGCTAAGCAGTTAAGCTGCGAGTATATATTCAAAAAAATGAAGGAATGAGGTTAGGTATTCAGCCTTCGGAATTAAAGTGCTTTGAAATCAAAATATTGAAAGCAAACAAACAGTATACCAAAAAGGAAAGAATGAATTAAAAGTTGAGTTTTGTTTGCTCCTTATATGCATCATGCAATATATATGCATATGCTGCCAAGATCCCAGGAGGTCAACAAATACAATATAATACAATACAGTACAGCACGACACAAACACGATAGAAACACGATAGAAACAACACGGTACGAAGAGCGGAAGGGATCAGCGGATCTTCTTCTTCTCTTTTTGATTTGTTAATGAGATTTGTCTCTTTTATTGATCATTTCTGAGTTCATCGATACCTACCTACTCAAGAATTCACAGAAGAACAATAATATTTCCACATTAATCCCACCCACCTACAAACACCACAAACAATGCACCCCCCCTTCACATTCCACTCCCTCCTCCTCCTCCTCCTCCTCCTCTACTATTTCTCCCTCTCCCTCATCCTCGCCATACCTCTTCCCATCCCTTTCCCCCTATCCCTCCCTCCTCTCCTAGACACCATAATCAACACCACCATAACCCTCTCCACCCTCAATTCCCCTCCCCCAGCACTCCTCACAACAAAACTCCACTCCGAAGAATGTATCAATATTAATCAGGGACAATTACTTTGTTGTGAGGATTTAATTGATGGGGATCAACCTGTTGTTTTGGAGGCGGCGAGATTGTTTGGGTTGAGTTTGAATCGGGATAGTGGGAATGGGGTTGCGTGTGAGTTTTTTTCTTTTTCTTTTTCTTTTTTGTTTTTGTTTTTGTTTTCTTTTTGTTTTTTTTAAAAGGGGGGAAGAGGGAGAGGGGGAGAGGAGTTTTGATGAGGGGGCTTGGGTTTGGGGTATGGAGAGGATGGGGGTTCAGGGGATGGGGTTTTTGTGAAGGAGGAGGGAGAGGTAGGGAGGAGGAGAAGAGGAAGAAAGAAGATGCTTGAATATACACTAACACGTATTTGTGAATACCTAGGCAAAGATTTAAACGATGGCGGATATTGTCCAGCGGTCGAACATAGACTTTGTTGTCAAGTAACAGATTTGGTAAGTCTTACATTTTACCATTTTACCCTTTTACTCTTTTACCCTTACACTTAAGCACCAATATTTTTCTCAAAGAGATAATGCTAATATTTTTGTGTGATAGATGGTTTTACCTCTTGTTAGTCTGGCTATGTGGTGTCATAGTGCGGAGTCTTGAGACGTTTATATCTCCATCACGGGAGACAGTCCTGACGCAAATAATAAAAATCGGAGTTTCTGCGAATAAATGGGAGATGGGGACGATATTCGGAGAAGGAATATGGAATGTCCCTCGGTGAAGAATTATATGATTCATTGGTGGAGATGAAATGAGCTTGATGATATATTTGCTTTACTGGGGCACAATTGCTGGAAACTTGCTGGAAACTTGCTAGAACTTGCTAGAACTTGCTACAATTTCTTCATAAGATTTTTAAATTACTAAAACAAATACATAGGAATTCTACCCATCACAAATTATTACTCCAACAAACCCTCAATTCAATCACTCGTAAGATCGAAGTGTGAACTACTGTAATTATAAACTTAAAATATCCCAGCACACTGGATTGCACCATATATGATATATCTCCATTTAACATACCTACTTTAATATAATATACCTACCTTTATATGATACCTAGAATATTCTGAATTCTTTGAGATGGGATTCTTAACTAACTAGTACTGTAATTTATATATAGTTAAGCTTCAATGATGAATATTTTTAGAAAAATTATTGAGAACTTGATACATCATTATCTTTGATCATCAAGCAATTCAACACTGAAACTTCGATGTGTATTGTACGATATACAACAAACCCGGAATTAAATTTGGATATCTTTGGAACAGTCTCAAAAATAAAAGAACTCCCAATACGTCGGCGCAGCCAGGCCTCAAAGTCTCAATACATATTTCCCCGACCAATTCTCCACTACCATCCGCGATTCAAATGAGTAAGAATACTTATAAGGTTTTATCTACAATTCTTGTAACTTCTAGAAAGGAGAGAACAGACTTTAGATGGGAGAGTTTCTGCAGGGTAATGTAGAAAGTAGGATTTCTTGCTCAAAGAACGGTGGACCCACGGCAAATTTGAACCAGAGAGGAATTCTCGTTAAGTCAGCATGAGATCCATTGTTTTCCACCAATCTCATACCGCGGAAGGCAAAATATCCGTGCTTTAGTTGGAGGAAAGGGAAAAAGAATGGCCAAGTGGTTCGGCTGGAGTTTAAATCAGTTCAAAGGCAAAGAAAAGAACTAGGTCATGTCTACTGGCGATTGCAAAACGTATGCAAGGTGGCGTGAGTGAGATCGAAAGCCATATGAAAGTCTCGAGGCTACCACTCCAGAAGGCAGGAGCTGATGTCTGTGATGTAAAGAGGTGAATTGGATTTGGGAATTCCTTGAATCTAGCAACGGGAAAAATATCAGTTGCCACAAACCCCATCCAAATCCACACTTTGGCCTTGTCTAGCATCCTAGATTGGTGTGGCGGTTCAGTAAAAGTTTTGGCTCCGATCGCAACACTTCCTCTGAAGAAATGATTTCGTGGTTGTCCTCACCTTGGGTCTCCGGGTCGCTTAAGTTCCCTTTTATATTCTTCCAATAGCCGGTCATGAATGAACACGAGCAAGTAATCAGAACTTGCATGATTATCCCGTCGGAGCACTTCATCCCATAATCTCACCACCGCAGCTAGTTTCCGGAGAACAAGTCCAAACCATGATGCGGAGCACTTCCCTCCCACATCCATATGGCTTCAATACCGATGGTCCATCGCCCGACAGTCCAAAAATGTATGGCTCTTACTTAAGATACACAAACCCACCACCATCGAATTACCATCTGCTCCAATCGCATCTATGGTAGCGAAGCCCCACCGAATCTGGTATACTTGATGAATTGTGAATAGCGAAATTGGTTCCGTCTCTTTCCCTTTCTCATTTATTCTCATTCCTCATGGTCCTCATGCTCTACATATTTAGACCACCCCAGCAATCAACTCTCTCTTCCCATTACCATAATAGAACCTGTATATTTTGTGTTCCAGCTTCCTCATCTCACAAAATATTTTACCGCTCTTATCTCTAATCCCACCCTTCAAATCATACCCTTTACTAAACAAATTCCTAACCTCCAATCCCACGCCCCGCAGATATGAACTCATCGACCAGATATAAAATTCCCCGCCGCGAAGGTAAAAATCGTTAAAATGGCATACCGAGCCGCTGATCACTCGAAGATAATAGCATATCATAAACATACCCCGAAACAACCTGCAAATGCCCAATCAGTAGGTTGTTAGCAGCAATCATAATCATCAATGAGTAATATCTTCCGCGACGCGTTTAATCCGCGTTAAAAAACGCGCTGAGTCTGTATATTGATGGTGATAGAACTGTAACTTCAGTACTAAAACCATGAAATTGTTCTCGCCGGCTACGTCTTCGGTAGAGCACACTTGGTCGTATCAATGAGGGTTGAATTCGCACTCGAAGCTGGAGGAATCTCCATTTAATGAAAATAAATTGTGATGTCCACGAGTTTAAGGTCTGAAGTGGTGAGTTTGCTGTTGATGGGTTCGTTTGTGTGGGAAACGCAGGGATCAGTAACCGCACCGTGCATTTTTCAATTTTAACGTCATCTCTCCTTTCTAGTCTTTTGGAGTGAACAGAAAAATTATATATGTTTGAGTTGTCATCATTATCCAGATTTGCTGTGGTGAAGAGGTTGCTAGTAGGTATGTGATATTATTTTGAAGGAATACAATATCGTATCCCAGAAAGATGATGTTATTTCCGTTCTATAAATCCATATTTCGCTATTGATAAAACGGCTGGAACTTATCTCTTCGAAACTCCACATCAAGCTCATGTTCAGTAGCATTCAAGAATTGTTTTCTTGGAGATATACTTATACTCTAGTTCTCTTGGTTCAAAGTCTATGATTGAAATCTTCTTCAAGTAAGAGAAGGACGGGATATTGTATATGGTCAATGTCAATGGGAATCACAAAGCACATTCATCAAAGCAATCACAAGGCCAGCTGATGTTAAGTTCAAACTCCTCCACGAATATCATCAAAACAGACTTTGAAGTCAGGTTTGACTCTACCACATCATACTTCTTATAATATTAATTACTAAATCTCAAATGCTCAAAGCCGAAGAACATCTCTATAAAACATCTGGACAGTCACTTCACTTGCTTCTGGACACACCCCCTTCACTTCAGAGCAAGTGTATCCAATATTACCATTCCCTTAATACTCGAAGATCCAAGTATACTCTAATAGATACATTTGTAAAATACCACATATCGTGCGAATTAATTCAAGAACTTGATGGCAAAGAGACGGAGCTGTATAATTCATAAAGCATCATAAACCTATAGAAAAATCCTCAAGTATTAGGTAACAAAATAATTATCAAAATCCAACCCACCTACCTATCTCCTAGTATATCATCTCACTCTCAATACCTACTAGGGGTCCAATTTACCTTGATGTATATTTAGCTAGGTAGCTAGGTAAATAAATAGGAAAAATTCCAT
Source organism: Sclerotinia sclerotiorum 1980 UF-70 (assembly GCF_000146945.2). Taxonomy (NCBI): domain Eukaryota; kingdom Fungi; phylum Ascomycota; class Leotiomycetes; order Helotiales; family Sclerotiniaceae; genus Sclerotinia; species Sclerotinia sclerotiorum. Next base: position 327,324 of record NW_001820823.1, read on the forward strand.
TGATTAGGAATAAAAACATTTTTGAATTTTCTTTTCAAAGGAAATTTTGGTCTCGGTAGGAGGGAATGCGGATGGGGAATTTGGATTGAGTTTTTAGAGGACGGAGGGAGTTGGTGGTGAGAGTGTCGAGTTTTATTTCATGAGGCTTGATGAGAAGATTATGAGGGTTTTCGGTATTTATATAACCTTTGTGACCATTGAATATAATGAGGTATATTAAATAAGTGAAACATTGTATTCAAATCATAATTATAATTGATAATTGATAATTGATAATTATTATTTATCTTAACTTTCTAATTAATATAAAGTACCTTAACACTCCTCCAAATAATATGTGAAGATTCGATTTCTGTGATTTTGTATCACGGGGTTAGATTTAATCTCAAAGAAGCTTTTCTAGGACTTTTCATTGCTGTGTATTGGGATTGAAAAGCCACGAGATTGAGATGCCGGCTTATATATTCATAAGATGCCTAGGAGAAACAGCAAAATTAGACCATTTATGCTAAAATCATTGCACTTTAAGGGCTTGCCGCAGGGAGGGCTCGATGGAATTCTCAACTCTATCGTTCGGTGCACTCTTCACCAGGATTGGACGTACTACATAGATTCTCAGGAAGTATCGCTTAAGTAGTATCACCTGCCTACATCTGTGAAACTGATTCCGATCCAGTCTCCTTCCTGTTTTCTTTCTTCCACTAAATAACGCTTTTGAAATAATATAAAATTAAACCTGGGCGCATATTCGCGATAAAAACGATGGGTAAGGTAAGAAGACAATTGGTTGGCACTGGCCTGTGAAGAATACACCTGAATGACGGAAATGCCAACGAGGACAGACAAACCAGGCGATGTAGTTATTTTTCTCTCTTGTGGAACTACCCAAGAGCGATACGTCTATATGAAAGCAGGGAATATCTTGTTGAAGAAGCTATTCACATCAAACTGCCAAGATCTTGAATTCCTCTTCGTCGTCGAAAAATACTTGGATAGAAAATAATCTCTACCTGGTCGGAAAAAAACCGGATTCCTGCGGAGAGACTTGTGATCTAGTGGATAGAAGGAAATGGTATACTGCTCCGAAAATAACCCAAGCAAGTGATCGCTTTAGTATAAACTCACAGAGGACTTACAGCTTCATACTTTTGAACCTGATTCCGACGCATGAGGTGGATTTGGATTTGGATTTGTTGCAGAAGTGGAAGATTATCACGAACTCAGCCGTTTAGCAAAAATGGTTGGATCCGATCATCGGCTATGATTATTTCATATAAAGTACCTTGGCGGGCTATCTTGATGATTCCCAAGGTTAGCTACCTTGATGACCTCTATTGCCATGATGTGCTTCCAAACCTTGCCAAATGTGATGACTATCAGCTGTCTGGATTTGACGGTGTATACGCATATGATTGGCACACAATTGCCCTTGAATTCACAGTAAAGTAATCATCGAGTAATGACTGCAACATGGTGAAATGGATGCCGACAGAATCATCTGCAGGTTCCCGAATACATTGCTGGTGAGGCGGGTAGCCATGCAGATGTGGTCCATGCACCTACATGAATCCTCAGCAATTTACACACAACGACTACTTACCAATACCAATCGTTTCTCATAAACTTTATACAATTGATTCATCAGAGCTTCTTCTTCTACACCCCGTGTAGTCGGTGAATAGCTTTGATATCAGTAGATTTGGATGCTGCACGTCGTAAAGTTTTTGTTCACCGCTCGATTTGCCACTCTTCACCGAAAAACAAAATACCAGTTTTGGGTAATTTTAGCGGTGTTTCGACGAATCACATCATTGTATTGCTCATCTTTAAACTTGGCTAAACTCTTTACAGTAAATATCTTTCCTATTCCGACTCTGATACGTCAATGTTGCAAGGCCCTTGCATAAATTGATTTTAGCCAGGAACCGTTGAACCTTGGTGAGCCAGCCAACCAACGCTCTCCCCACAAATCTTGATTGATTATGATTCTTTGCTTTCCTACATAATATTTCCAGGCAGACATTCCAAACTACATACTACATATTGATAATTCACCAACATTGCTTCCATCACAAGTATATCTTCATCCTTCAAATGATATCGATATAAAAACTCTCCCTTAAACCCCTTTTCTCTTGCTTATAAGGAGAGCGCTTACTTGTGAGTGCGGCTCTGGAAAGATGACGACACAATTCGTCCTGAAGCCTGACCAAATGGCGGCTTCACTCAATGTCCAAGGAGCCGTCAATTACAACTTTACTCTCGACTTGAAGGGCGACAATTATTCCTGTAGTCGAGTTTGGGTATGGCTCCCTTTCTTGGTCATCCTCATCTTCAATGCATTTCCGCTGACACAAATTCAAGGATCCTGTGAATGCAAAATTTGAAACTTGCTTCATACCATTTATAGCCGGTATTCCAGCAGTCATCAGTGCATTAATCATTCTTGGATTTTTGACACAATTACTACCAATCCGCCGTTTATCACCATCATGGCTTCAGCCATTTATAGAAGAACCAGTAGAGAAATCTGGCGAGCTTGAAGAAGGGCGTCGACCACACATGTTCACAACCATGACCACGTGTTTATTAGGTGTCTCAATTATTGGTACACTACTACAGCTATCGTCGATATTCTATCCTGATTTTCATCAAAATCAAAATTTCCATATAATGATGATATTTCCTACAATTTCTTGGGCAGTGGCATGCCTCCTCATTGCTATTCTTCAACCAGTGAAGACACCCAAATCTCTACTTGCCCTCTACATCAGCATTTTTATCTCACAGTACTTTGTTTTGGTTGATCGATTCTCGACTTTACAGCCGAAAGATGGCCCATTGGTTCTTTCTTGGGTGGCTTCAATTGCAGCGGCCATCATCATTCTGCGGATGCCCATGCGTGATCCATCTCTTGGTAATGACGGGATAAGTCCAGTCTTCAGCCCACCAACTGACTCCCTTCGAAGTCCGGAAGATAATCTCACTCTATGGCAGTTCATGAGCGTGTCTTGGATGTCACCTCTCATGTCAATTGGAAAAGCTAAACAACTGAATGAGGACAACGTTTGGAGTCTCAGTTACCAGTTTCAACATAGGATACTTCATGAAAAGTTTAGAGATACGCGTGGCTCAGTACTAAAGAGACTTATAGATGTTACAGGTATCGATCTTATTATACTTAGTTCTTTGGGAATTTATAGATCATTCGCAGGTAATCACCCTATACACGTTCTAGAATCATAAAACTACAAACTAATCATTGGAATTTCTAAAGATATTGCTGCACCTTTGCTACTCCAGAAAATACTCGCAAGTTTGGAGAATCCTCTAGCCCCCAAGCAGGCCACACTGACATACTCCTTGATCGCCCTCGTCATCAGGCTAGTATCTGCTCAATGCGATGTATTCTCAACTTGGTATGGTAGACGCTCCTACGAGAGATCCCGAGGAGCACTCATTACTATGCTTTTTGAGAAATCTCTGTCGAGAAAAACTGTTAGTGCTAGCACAAAGCCAAAGGAGGATGAACATACCAATGGAGTCAATGGAAAAAATGGAATTCTATCTACTGATCCGGCGAAAGAACCTTCGACTCCATGGTGGGAAAGAGGATTGAATATGGTTACAAAACCTTTTCTTTCATGCCGTGGTTTGCGAACCAAAGAAGCCAAGAAGCCAAAAGAACCAGCCTCAATGGGTAAAATATTGAACTTGATGAGGTTAGCTTGCTCTTCCATCATCTAGAAATTGAACTAATAATCTTCATAGAGGGGATGCTTATGAAGTTGCCCAGAGGTAAGACCTAATTCTTAAGATTATTCACTTACCTTACTAATATATAACAAAGATTTTGGGACTTTGCTGATTTTATCACGCAACCCCTGGGATTAATACTTTCAATTATTGCTGTATGGAAGCTTCTTGGATGGCCATGCTTCATTGGAGTGATAGCTGTTTTCATAGGTCAAGCTTTTAGCTTTTTCGTTTTAAAGGCACTTATGTATTATGAAAGACAAAGAAGAACGGCTTCAGACACCAAACTCCACAAGATTACTCAGCTCGTTGAGTCAATTAGGTATGTCATCTCATACACTTGAACTATTACTGCTAGTCTTCACTGAAAACTGGTGTTTTTTTAACTAACTTCTTTATAGACACTTGCGTTGGTATGGATGGCAAGATATTTGGCTTGCCCGAATTATGGAAGCAAGACAAAATGAATTGTGGCTGCGTGTTATAACTAAGGCCTGGGGTACTCTTTTGTCGTTTGTGTACATGTTTTCAAGTGGAATGTTTCCCGTGGTGGCATTCTGGGCCTATTGCGTGTGGGCAGGTCAACCATTGCGTGTCGATGTAGCCTTTCCTGCTCTTCAACTTTTTCAAATGCTCGAGATGGGACTACAGACTGTGCCAAATCTTCTAACAACTCTTCTCAACGCTCGAATAGCAATGGGACGTATCGAAGACTTTATGAAAGAGCCTGATAAACCAGAAGTAGAGGCAAACCAAAGGTCAGATGATGGACTTGAGATGAATGATGCCTCATTTGCTTGGCCTGGTGCCAAAGACCCTGTCTTAAAAAACATGACTGTCTCATTCCCATCTGGATTATCACTTATCTATGGAGAGGTTGCATCTGGAAAGACAGCTCTACTACAAGCTCTTCTCGGCGAGCTTGATCATCTTAGTGGCGGATATAAGCCAGTGAATGAGGTGGTAGGTTATTGTGCACAAACACCATGGCTACAGAGTATGAGTATTAGAGACAACATTTTGTTCTCTGCTCCATATCAGGAAAGTCGATACAAACAAGTGCTAGATGCCTGCGCTTTGATCCCTGACATGGTAAATTTCAAGAATGGTGATTTATCCTTGATTGGAGAAAATGGAATTGGACTGTCTGGTGGACAAAGGGCTCGTGTTGCATTGGCACGAGCAATTTACTCTAATGCGAAAATATTGTTTCTCGATGATCCTCTTTCTGCACTTGACCACCACACCGCGGAGTCAGTAGTGAAGAAATGTCTAACGGGCTCGTTGGCGGAGGGAAGAACTATTATATTAGTGACTCATCGCACCGAGTTATGTCAAGGAATAGCACAACAAATTATCAGAATGACAGACGGAACAGCAGAAGTATTTGATCCTGAATCTATCCCGTCTGAGTTACTACACACCATAAATTCTTCAAATTCTGCAGTAGAAGAGCAAAAGGAAGATGAAGATCAAGCAGCCGCAGCAATGCCCGAAAAATTCATGGAAGATGAACATCGGGAGCATGGTGGTATTAAAGCTTCAGTCTATTGGGAATATATCAAATCAGGAAAGTTGAGATATTGGGCTCTAATCATGGTGGTCATAACTTTTCTTCGATTCGTCGATATTGCCGAAACGTGGTTTCTCAAATCTTGGGGAGAGGCATATGAAGGACCACGGAAACCATCCCGAGACCCTTTTAGTCGACTTCCATCACCTGAAACCAATATCCAGCCATGGTTACTTGGATTCTTTCTCTTTGCTGTTGCTGAATCCGTTGCCTGGGCTTTGTTTCAGGCCTCTGCACAACTAATGGTTTATACTGCGGGTAAAACCATTTTTGAGAGGGTCATGACCAGAGTTGTCCATTCGACATTTCGCTTCTACGATGTTACACCAGCGGGTCGTTTAATGAATCGTATGACATCAGACATTAGTGTCATCGACGGAAATCTGAGCTCTCACTTTACATCATTTGCATTTTTAATTATCTTGTGGTTTACATCTATTTTAGTTATCGGATCTCTCACGCCGACCTTTTTAGCTTTTGCAATCTTCCTCGTCATAGCAATTGTATTGATATACATACAATTTTTACCTACATCTCAGAGTTTGCGCCGTCTCGAAATGGTCTCGCTGACTCCATTGATTTCGAATTTTGGTCTGCTTACTGAAGGTCTCGGTACCATACGCGCGTTCTGCGCCCAACGTCGTTTTCAAGACCGAGTAATTGAAGTAACGGACATTTTTCAGAAAATGGATCATTTTTATTGGTCATTACAGGCATGGCTCGCTTTTAGATTCAATATACTTTCAGCTGTTTCGACATTTCTCATGACAGTTATAGCAGTATACCAAAATTTATCACCTGGTCTCACGGCCTTCGTTCTTGCCGCCGCAGGTAGATTCGTGCGGGCAACGAAAGGATTATGCCAATCTTACGGTCAACTACAAATGGAATTTGTCTCAGTAGAACGTGTAGTAGAACTTCTACATCTCGACCAAGAATCTCCCGGCGAAATTGATCCTCCAGCTTACTGGCCACGCCTTGGCGGCGACATCATCTTCGAAAATGTAACCATAAAATACGCACCTCATCTCGAGCCTTCCCTAGAAAATATATCCCTGACCATCAAAGGCGGCTCAAGTACCGCACTCATCGGACGCACCGGCAGCGGAAAATCTACACTTGCTCTCTCCCTCCTCGCCACAACCCTACCAAGCACAGGCCGCATCCTCATCGACGGCATCGACATCTCCAAAGTCAAAACCCAAGCCCTCCGCAAACGCATCACATTCCTCGCTCAAGAACCCGTTTTATTCCCCGGCACCATGCGTATGAATCTCGACCCAATGGACGAATACACCGATTTTGAATGCTCATCTGTCCTTTCCAAAATCGCTACACGTCACAATTGGACATTAGATACGAATATTGATTCGGGTGGTAAAAATTTAAGTCAAGGTCAGAGACAATTGGTGGGACTGGCTAGGGCTCTCTTGAGAAGAAGTTCGATTGTTATTATGGATGAGGCGACGGCGAGTATTGATAAGGAGACGGCGGGGAAGATTCAGGAGGTTATTAGGGAGGAGTTGGTTCAGAGTACGGTGTTGACGATTGCGCATCGGGTGGAGGCGGTTAGGGGGGCGGATTGGTGTGTTGTGCTTGAGAAGGGGGGGGTAAAGGGGTTTGGGGAGGCGGGGAAGGTGGGTAGGATGGGGGTGGGGGTGGAGGTGGAGGGGAGGAGTGATGGTTCTGAGGGTGGGAGTGGAGGGGAGTAGAGTAGGATAGATTAGATGAGGAAATTTATTTTAGGTTAGGGGGAAGTATATATAAAATAATATAATATATAATACAATTGAAGCGTTGAATATATAGAAAATATTATATATAATTATAATATTAAAAGAAAAGATAGAAAAAGAAAAGAAAAACATTATATATTCACGCTTCAATACTCACTTTATTATTAATGATCATTATTAATATTCAAATTCAAATTCAAATTCTAAAAACGTAGAAATGAATTAAAACAGTTTATTATCTCAATAATATATCAATAATAAAAATGTCTCATCTCATCTCATCTCATCTCATCTGAACTAAACAAAAGATACAGTTAAATAATCAACTTTATAACTTTATCCTACATAAAAAATAAAATTCGCTGCTACAGCAAGTGCTAGATAAAAATAGAAGTAATCTAACCCCATTGTCATCATCCCCATCCCCCCCCCCCAAAAAGCCAACTTTTTTTTATATCAACCACAAGTGCATAAGAAAAAAGCAGAGCAGTAACGGAACGGAACGGAACGGAAACTATATAAATCTTTCTCTTTTATCATTTTATTTATAACATCCAAACATCCCTATCAAGTTAAGCCAAAAGAAAGGATATCTAATACGCATAAACGACGACCGGGAATATTTAATTCTAAAGATTTGACTTCGTGTCTTATATCCCACGCTACTCCATAAATATAAAAATGAATATAAATATAAACATAAACACCCTACTCCATTCATATCACCAATTCCAATCCCAATTCCAACCCCAATCCATCCGATCCTAATACCAAGTAAAACCAAAGAGGGAATCCATTTCGCCAATCATAAGTGTCATTAAACGCGTCATAAAATAAAAACGCCATCTGCTTCTTAGAAGAGAGAGGAAACGCACAACACAAAATCCTAACTCAATCCCATACCTTACTTTCTCCCCCTAGCAACAATTTATCCCCAATTCAGCTACTGCTGCTCCCCAAGATACAGTTCCACTGTCTCCTTTCTCCTTGACATAATTACCTAATCTATTAAGCAAAAATTCCCTCATCTTTGGTTCATTAAATCTCTCTCCGTAGATCACTTTTGCGACCGGGGAAATCTCCACATCGAATCCTTCTTCAGTGCTATGGCTAATAAGGCTGAAAGCTAGTTCAACCTTCGTGGTAAGCGGCGCAATCAGCAACTTGGACTTGACAAGAATAGAGTTATCTGATGTTTTTGTGACGGCAGTTGGGCAGATGATGTTCAGTAAATGAATATCATCTACTACTTTAGCGGCCTTATTCCAAGCGACGCTAACGGAGTTTAGGAGAGCTTTGATTTCGGTTTCTGATTGAGGTAAACCTCTCACGTGATCACGGATACATTGAAGGAGGAATTCCTTCTCGGGGGTGAGACGTGATGGATTGTGCTCTCGATTGGCGGCAATGTACCAAAGATCAATCCTTGAGTTTTCTGGCTTTGTAGTCTTGCTGGGATAATTCGACTTGAATGCAGATGCATCAAATACAAGCTCAATCTCCTTTCGGTAGGTCATTGAAGTTGTAGTTCCGGACACGCCAGTGATCGTCCATCCATGTTTCTTCTCGATAGCATCCACTTTTGCTAGAAATTGTTAGTGGGATAATTAGAAAACGATACGAGGAACATACCTTTAAGAGTACTAATTTCACTCGAACTCCATCCACGGCATTCCTCCCTGATCTTCTCCGCTTCACGGATTTCTTTAAGGCACATCTCCTTCTTGGCGGTACCGGCTTCAATCTCCGCTTCTCTTGCTTGAAGCTGCTTCTTCAATTCCTCAATCATGTGCCTTTTGGCATCAACATCCGCTTCAACAGATATTAACTGTTGTCGAGCTTCACTAAGTTCTTCAGGATCACAGCTAGCAATTTCTTCCGCGGCAGTCCTCAAATTTGCCTCCTCATGTTGAAGCTGCTGAGATTTCTTTATCATTTGTGGGAGTACAGATTCCAGAAGTGCCTGTTGTTTATCAAGGATTTCTTCATCGCTGATCATACCTTCAGCACTTCTAACGAGTTCATCCTTGACAGTCTCAAGTAAAGTCGATCGCCATTCATACCACATGCCTTTACTGAGAAGACGAGAATGTGTTTTGACATTCTTGAGTTGATTGTCCATCACAAGCTTCATATCTGCCGGTGCAGAAATGTATTCACGGAAAAGTGGGGGGTTTTCTTCAAAGGTCTCGCTCTCAATCTCACGAACAGTTTTTCGGCCGTCTGATATATACTTCTTGAGTTCATGACAGGCCTAGATATGTTAGTATCAGCAGGTTTTCTCGGAACAAATTATGGCGATAACTTACATGCTGGAATAGCTCAAGCATAGGAATTGTAGCTGCACCTGCAGCAACACAATCCTCAAGAGAAACCTTGGTTTGATCTGACAATCTATTTCTCAATGGTCCATCGCTAGCACGTTTTGGCGCAATTGTATGCCTTCGCTTGGTAGTTGTCAATTCCATGAATCGAATGCTTGTCATATTCAAAAAATCTTGCAACTGTATGCGTTCATCTCCAAGTGGTTCTTCAGGTAGCTCTGGATATTCAACTGGTGCTGTCTCTTTAAATGGGATTGCCACAGGCTCAGTCAAGTTGGCTTCTGCATCTTTGAAACGACCTTGATCACGTGGTGTGGTTACTCTGTCCTTGATGGGCGAAGTAGTGGTAGTAGGAGTAGTGGAAGTGATGGTCGAGTCTTCCATACTCTTTCTGCTTGCGCGGGTTAGACGCCCAGTTGTTGTTTGTTCTTTGGTGGGTGGGCCTTGGAGATGGACGTTCTTCACAGGACTGCCCTGATGATTTTTCAGTCGCTTCATACCACCCTCATCTTCATCTGAGTCATCCTCATCCAACTCAGCAGGTCGTTTACCCAGAAGACCAATCGCTGCGCCAGCGTGCAAACTCTTGCGACCTTTCATTGACTTCTTAGGTGTGAGACTGTTGATCATTTCCTTGAGGTTCAAGGTTGCATCTTTTTCTTCTCCCTCACCCTGATCTGCTTCACGCTCCATTATCTTACGTCCATTTTCTCGATCTTCTTCTTGTTCTCGCTCCCTGTCGACTTCTTCTTCCATGATACGAGGATCTTGGAATCGTACACCACGACCGAGATCTGCTGGCTGGGTAGGTGTGAATGATCGTGCTTGTTCTCCAATCGATCCACGTCGGTCCAATAATGCAGCAACCTTTGGCGATCCTAGTCCTACTCTATCAAGGCCGATGCCAGTGGACAATCGTTTTTGTGGTGTTAGAATGAAGTTGGGTGTCGCAAGGCCCGTATTGCTATCTTTTTTGAATAACTTGTTCGGTGTTTGTTTTTTACTTGAAGCTGTACGAGGGGTGGAAGATGACTCTTTGGGATCAGGTTTGAAAAGTCTTTTGGGCGATCCTGTACGCATGAGAACATTTTTAGAGGGTGGAGTTTTGCCTGGATGAGATGGTTGAGCAGGTTGTGGAGTGATTTGTTTTTGTGGGGTAGTCGGCTTCTTGACTGGTGTAAGCATCGTAGATTTAGGAGTAGATTTAGGTGTGGTAGAGTTTCGTTCAATGCTTCTACGAAGCCCTTTTCCTTTGAAACCGGCTGTGAAGCTGGGACTGCCAGTTTCTGGTGCTACAGTTAAAGGTTGCTGGTTGATAGATTTTGGAGGAGAATTGGCTGGAACGTCTACTCGAAATGGTGAGCTGAAAATGTCTGTTTCCATCTCCATAATCTTCTTCGCTTGGTTTCGATCCCCAGCGTTCAATTGTGGTAGGATACCACCTAGTGCTTTGGTCATTTCCATACCAACGGTCACATCCATATCCATTTCCTCGGTTTCCTCTATATTCGAAGGCATAATACGACCCACAGCAGCGGTCATATCCATGTCAATATCCATACCCATTGTCCCATCATCGGCGACGGAATCTAAGCTCTCGCGATCTCGTTTCGGTTGTGACTTTGGAGCCATGGATGATCGTCTCGTATTCTTGGTTGCAGCCGGTTGTGATAGCACCCGGCCAACTGCTGATGTAAAGTCCATGCTCATATCATCTTCAGATGCCTCTCCTTCATTTTCAGCAGTATGAATGCCACCCACAGCGGTAGTCAAGTCCATAGTCTGCTCGCCGAATGACGACTCTTCCCCTGTCGATATTCTGCGAGTACTTTCATGACGGTCCGCTGCTTTAGATTTTGCTCCAGGTTGGCTATTGGGAATAATTCCACCGAAAGCACGGGTCACATCCATGGAAAGCTCATCATCTTCCCGTTGTTGACCTGGTAAAATTCTGCCAACAGCACTTGTCATATCCATATCCATCGTCATTTCTTCTCCATCCGATTGTTCTGGATCTTCTTGAACATCCGATTTATGTGCTGATGAAAAAGGATTCACATTTTCTTGGTCTTGCTGAGATTCTAGAGGAGGCTTCTTTGTCCATGGAGCAAAGGATGCAACGATCTCATTATCTTCACTCATTTTGGTATCTCCTTGCTCATCAAAGATCATTGCTTGGGTACCAGCTTGGTTTGCGGCCCGCCGTAAAGATTGTTCTAGCATCGTATCTGAGCCAGCGCTGAAGCCTGACTGAACTGATGCCATTGACATATTTGTTGTTTCTCCACCATCCATGGTCATCCGAGTGCCGTCGTCATCATCTAGATCACTAGAAGCAAATTCATCGTCCTCAACATCATCGGCACCAACAGAGCTTCCGCTCAAAGGACTTGACGAGAAAGCATCATTAGGATCATTGAAGTTCATAGGGGGTATGGCCGAACTTCTGCGGCGCTTCTTTTGATGTAGGTCGCGTTGATGTTCTGGTGATCCATTTGCTGTATCATCTTCAATTTGTTCCGGTGGTGTTGATGGAGGCTCTGAAGGATCTGAGCTAGGTGGTCCAGAATTTTGCTGATGCGGGGTAGTAACTGAGCCTCCAGTAACATTCGAGGCCCGGCGGGTGGAATTGGTAGAATTTGATGAAGTTGTTGAGTCTTGGTATTCTACAACGACGTCCCAAGTATGAAGTGTTGCTTCCGGTGCAAATGAAACACGTCGGTTAGCAAGAGACTTACGTCGAGCATCTCGCCTAGAATCGACTTCCTTTTGCATAGCAACCCTCTCCTTCTCTTCCCTTTCTCTAGCAGCAGCTTGTTGTTCTTCCTCCGTTCTCAATGCAACTCGATTATCATTGTTTGGTTTCGGTATATCGATATGAAATGGATCATCAAGCGATTCGGGGCCTGCAGTTTTAGAACCGTTGTCAACGCCGAAATCGATCAATAAGTCAGATTCTGGTACAGGTGGTGAAGGTGTTTTGGCTTTTCTCGGACTCGATCTCCTGTTTGGATTATGCGCCGGGATCTCACGTAGAGGAGGCATTGTAGGTTTTAAGATTGATCTTGGAGGGGGTTGAGGAATTGCAGCCAGGGACTAAACATTATTAGCTTGTTTCTTTGCTTCCAGCTCGAACCAGATTCCTACCTTGCGTCGATTCCCAGTAGTATCTTTGAGAGCATCTAATCCGCCAGGACCAATACTCTTACTTCTTGATTTCCTCGCTGGCTTTGCGGTTGGCGCTCTCTTCCCAGTAAGCGCTCCGAGCTCCGCTGTCATATTTTCTTTATCGGCAGGTATTGCGGAGAGTGACTTTCGTGATTTTGGTCGACGAGTCGCAGGAAGTGTTGCCTCCTCTAAAGAAGACATTGCACATATATTCGAGTACCAATTGTATAAAGTACCATAAAGTGTGTCCTATAAATTAGTTATGAAATCTGGGGAAGAAATCGTTAGAAATCTCTTGATGTTGCTATGCCGAAAGGGTAAATCACAATGTAAACAAACAGTCGCGTCGAATCAAACGAGGATTGTTCGGATTAACCTCGGAGCATAAATTTCAGAAAATCATAACAATTTTCGACCCAATCACATGACCTTCTAGCATTGAGTCTCGCTTAGCCAAATTCCTTAGCGGCACACACATTTCGAGAAAAATTGGAAATTTAGAGGAACATTCAATCGACAAGACAATCCTATCGACGACCACCACGAATTTGCGACCTTCGACCAAATTTCGCAACCATGGCCACCGAACTTACCGTACAATCGGAGCGCGCTTTCCAAAAGCAACCTCACATCTTCCTCAACTCCAAGTCGAAGACCAAGTCCAGCAAGGTTGGAAAGGGTGGCCGAAGATGGTACAAGGACGTTGGATTGGGATTCAGAACCCCAAAGACCGCCATTGAGGGAAGCTACATTGGTATGTGGACTTTTATATGAAATTGTGGAATGGCGGAGGAAGGAAATATGCAACACGAATTTACGACTGCTTTATATTTCTTGTGGGGTTGGGAATAAGGATTGAGGGTCCAAAAAATGATATGAAGAGGATCGCGAAAATTGAATCGGAGAGGGTGATGCTAATAAGAAATTTTCAAATAGACAAGAAGTGCCCATTCACCGGTCTCGTTTCCATCCGTGGTCGTATCTTGACCGGAACTGTTGTTTCCACCAAGATGCACCGTACCCTCATCATCCGCAGAGAATACCTCCACTTCATCCCAAAATACGCCAGATATGAGAAGAGACACAAGAACCTCGCCGCCCACGTTTCCCCAGCTTTCCGTGTCGAGGAGGGTGATCAAGTCACAGTTGGACAATGCAGACCATTGAGCAAGACCGTACGTAACAATTTGCGCAAATACCTATGTTTTATTGGCGGGATCATGATCATATGTCCTTCTATTTCTGCAAAGCAAGCGAGTTCAATTTAATTAACAAAATTCTCATTAGGTTCGTTTCAATGTTCTCCGTGTCCTTCCCCGAACTGGTAAGGCTGTCAAGTCTTTCAGCAAATTCTAAATGGGTTCTTTATCGTACAATGGGTGCATGTGGTTTTCTGGGATGCTGATCAGGAGGGTTGTGATCATATGAATACTGGGAAAGCAGCATGAAAATCATGTGCAGTAGCTACGAGAAGTAAATTCAATGCCACGACGTTCCAGACACAAGATGATGCGTTACTTGAATCTTGATGTGGATTGAATATGACCAAGGAAATGAAATGAGAGGATACAATGCAACTTTACAGTCCAAGAATTGCTCTCAGCACTAATCTTGGTGTACGATGCTAAAATATACGCACATTCTAGATGTGAAGAGCGAGAGATGGGCACGCATTCGGCATTCCACCAAAAGTTATAATTCTTAGTATTGCAAAAGAGTGTTCAATGTAGCAACAAATCTTACCATGGTTATATATCTCTATCGTGAGACACTTCACTATACACTCAGCTCTCTCGGTTTGTACCTTGCAGTGTACCGGGGTTGTATTGACAATTATTGACAACCTCAAATAGACATTCATTTATTAACCATTCTAGATTTCGAATCGACAAAATCAACCCACTAATCTCGAACGCCAAGGTCATTCTTAAATCTTTTTTTCTTGCTTTTTCTTTTACTCATGAAGCAAATCCTAATTCCTCACCCCTTTATTTCGAGGCTGAGGATATCAATACCCGAGAAGAGGTAGTTTCTAGCTTCAGCTCTTCAACCGCCGAAACATACAAATGAATGATGAATGGTTCTATCTATCTTATGTGCCAGCCACTCATACTAACACTAGCCACACTAGCCACACTCAAGAACCTTAAAATCACGCATCCCATCAATTCAACCATCACTTCAGCTATCTCCACCTTTCTTCCGCATTGATGCTTCAAATTACCTAGGTAGATATATCATTATGCACAAAACACCCCGAAAAATAAAAAAAATCCACCAAATAGTAATTCTGAAATCCAGCTTGTTTGCTTGCTTGCTCCACCTCCAGCTGCTCCAGCTCTTGCTTGCATCATTACGGAGTACGGAGTACAGAGGAAACGGATCTCGGATCTCTCGCTGTTCAAACCATCGACCGAGTGTGATGAACTTGTGATAAAGTGGAGTGATTGGAAATTGGAAATTGGGAATTGGGGATATTAATATTGAGACAAAGGACGTATGTATGGATTCAACTTATGTGAGCGAGTCAGTTAAAGAGCCGGTAAAATAATTGATAGTGAAAAGCTCGGTAAAAGAAATAAATGTATAAAATAAATCTCAATCAATTTATTTAATTTATTTCACTATATATTATCTATCTATATATAAGCAATTCCTTATCAATCGATTTCACAAGAACATCTGATCTCATCCCGAAGATTTGAATTGAATCGAAAAAGTTTATATAAAATACCTAGGTAATACATCAGCCCTGACTAATCTAGAAAGACTCCCTAGACTCGTGAGATTGAGATTGAAATTGCAAAAGACTTTGTATTCATATACTTCCTACATTTTATATACGCACATTCAAATATATACATTAGTAATTTGTCAGAAATTATCAATCTGAATCACACAACATTAACGGGGTAAATCTTATAAATCTCACTAGCTAGTTTTCGCATGAATGAACCGACATATATACCTGGATTAGCATAATGAATAACAATACCCCCCTCTTCCAATCCTCAGAATAATAATTATTTCATACATTGATTCTTTGATATTACCGAGTATTCGATCGCATCAAAACTGCTTACTCAAATCTACAACTTCCATCGTTTGTTCCATTCATTCATTCAATCGCATCTCATCTCATCTCATCAGCAACACCTCGACTCAACTCAGACCAAGCGAATCCAAAGCAGCCAACGATCAACTCAACACAACTCAACTCAACTCAACACAACTCAACCCGAACAAACCAAACCAAACAAACAAACAAACAAACAAAAAACAATGTACTCACCATCCACCTCACCCAGTCCACCCCCCTCACACTTCGACTTCGGTACACCACCCCCCTCACCACCACCCACACTAAACTCCCGCTCCTCCTCCAGCACCAGCACCAACACCAACACCAGCACCACCTCAATCATCACCTCCACCATAACCAAATACTGTCGACCGTCCAGCACCTCCTCTCCAACCTCAAAATGCAATAAAAACTCCCCGAGTTCCAAATCCAAATCCAAATCCAAATCTAAATCCAAACACATCACAAATCCGCAATCTATACCCGTATCCCCTCTCACAGATAAATATTCCACGGCAAAACCTTGGTATCATACTACTATTGGTAAACGGTTGGGTCCGGAAGCACGTGAGTTGTTAGAGAATTATAGTCATATTCCTCCTGAGGAGGTTGATGCGCATGTTTATAAGATGGTATGTTAGGGGGGGTTTTTTTTTTTTGAGTGTTTAGTTTTATTTTATATCTTTTATATCTTTTATCTTCTGTTTTCTTTTTCCTAAATTTCTTATCTAGGTTTTTTTATAAAATTTCATTTCTTTTATTGGGGGATGTGATATACACTCTAGTATCTACCATATGGGGGCTTCATCATCTATCCATCCATCATTCCATCCATCCCAATACACAAAAGCAAGATGAAATCCAAGTACATGGGACCACAAAGTCACAGAATCACAAAATCACACCAAGGAAAACCTAACTAACAATCTCCCCCCCCAAAGCGTGATCTCCTCTGGAATCAAACCCCCTACCCCTCCATCGGAAATTTTTCCTTCCTAACCCTGCGTCTCCTGACCCACCCACTCTATCCCCGCATCGTCCAGATTCTTTCCGCCCCGTCAACACCTTCGAATCCACCGGCCCTTTTTCTCGATTTGGGTTGTTGTGTTGGTCAAGAGTAAGTTTGTTCTTTTTTATTTTTTGGGGTTTTTAGTTTTGAACGGAGAAAGTCACTTTCTCTATCTCTATCTCTATCTTTCATTTGCATTTTCATTTTTTGTTCTTGTTGTCTTTTGATATTTTTCATCTACGGGTGTTTTCTTTATCTACTTTCTAATTTTTACTTTCTGCTCCCTTTCCTCGTCTATTGCATTTTCCCTTGAAAATTCTCGCCTCAAACCCTCTCCTCAATAATGGATCACTATCCATCTCAAAATCCACACACATACATACACACACACCTAACTAACCCACCCTAGACTCCGCTCCCTCGCGCACCACGCGCATATCCCCCCCACCCAACTCTACGGCACAGACTACAACGGCAGTTTCCTCAAAACCTCGTACAAAATCTTCCTCGACACGCCCACGCACAGCGCCTTCACCCTCCTGCAAGCCAACATCCTCGACCCGAATTTCTTCCCCCTAACCTTCCGCAACCACATCCACCAATTCTCAATCATCCACTGTTCCCTCTTCATGCACCTCTTCACATGGGAGCAGCAACTCCTCGTCTGTGAAAACGTAGTCCGTCTATTGCGAAATATAGAAGGTGCTTTATTCGTAGGGTGTATGGTAGGGAAAGAAGGGGGAGGAGAGGGTGAACAGGGGAGATGGTTACATGATGCTGATAGTTGGGTTCGGTTGTGGGGAACCGTGTGGGAACGCTTAGGGATGTCTGGGAGTTGGAAGGTGCAGGGTGAGTTGAGAAGGTTGCCCGGTGGGGATTTGGTTAAAGAGGGGGAAGAAGCGGTGATGGATTCAGGAGGGGAGGGAATTGGTCTTTTTGAATTTTCGGTTGAGAGGACGGGTGTTTAGATATTGGGGCCGCAGTGGTTTTTATCTTGGTTTTGTTGGCTTTTAATGATATGTGCATATATACAGCTGTATATATGTATATATGTACATATGATAATGTACACTTAGGATACATATAACTAGGTATGAAACAATTTAGGATAGGAAATCAACCAAAAATCATGAATATAAGAATATAAGAATATAATTCCACAAACAAACTCAATCCCACCCACTACCTGCCAAGTCTTTCACATATTAACTAATTATTGACTCAAGCTTCCTTCAACATTTAACGCAACACACACACAGCGCTACACAACATAATATTATCGCCAAGCCATCACACAAAAAAGACCCGAGTAACATAACATAACTCAACATGCAGATATGTATATGTAGTGATAACAGCCAAATGTTTTATCATGATTCATGATTAATTAACGATCCGAGTCATGGATAGATTATAATACACAAAACCTAGGTGGTTAGTACGTACACACGACTTTGTTTCCGATGCGCATACATACGTGCATACACATGCACACTTGCGCCAAGAATATTGAAGCGGCGCTTAATTTGCCATTTGGGATTTCGGGTTTGGGAGGTGTGGGAGGTGTGGGTTGCTTAGTTCATTCGTTTTGTGACGTATTGTGTTATTGATTAGTTAATGATTAATTAGATTTGAGGTAGGATTGAGTTTGTTATTTTTAGAAGGGAGGATGTGTAGGGTAGGGATAGATAGGGATAGGGATATGGATAAGCAGAGCCGCATATAAATCTAGGAAGATACGGTGTGAGGATGAAGATGAAGATGAGTTGGATATAGTATGTGGTTCCAGTCAGCCACTATGTGCTTTATGCCTTATGCTTCATGTTTGTCTGACATGTAGGTATTCTTTGATTGAATATTTGATAGGGTATCATAGGGTATGATAATATATGCAGGATCTGCAGATGAGGACACGCTTGAGAGAGTAGATGGATGGGATATGGCCAGTAGTTGTTATTGGTGCGTGTGAATTACATAAGATGTAGTGGGGAGGGTGAGATGTGATGAGATGTGATGTGATGAGATGTGATGAGATGTAATGAAGTGAGATGAGATGAGATTTGAGTGGCCTGAGGAAAATAATTTTGTAGAATTTGATGATTTGATTGATGATTGGGGAATCTTCATCATGATTCTATGTATGTGTCCCATAAAAACTTTCGGTCTAAGGATTAAGTTTCGCAAGGAATACCAGTGTAATATTATCTCATTAAGAGCTCTCACCGACAATTCAAATCGCCAAAGTAGATTCATATTTCTCTACATTTTTAATTGGATAGAAAAAGATAGACGATAAACAACAAACTACCCAAGTGCTCCAATCCGTCATGCACACATCTTATGATTGAGCTAACAATCATGCAAAATTATCTCAAGAAGGATGCGGGCTGCTTACTTCCTTCGAGATGGATGTTGCGGCACGGAAATTATCTCATGCCTTAACGGTGAGATGAAAAGTCGGTAATACGACTGCAGGCTTACCACTTGACATGTGGATAGAGAAAATTGCCAATATGTAAGTGGAGCTCATTCTCTGACGAGAGAAACTCTTTTCATATGATGAATCGTTTGCCTGAATACGAGTTTCGGCCCTTTAACATGTGCTTCTTTCCAGATGGGAGAGGTATAAAGGGAAAGGAATGTGTCCATAGTTTGATATTGACCATCCGACATCTCACTTGCGATATCGATTCCTCTTAACAAACAATATGCCAGCTCGTTCAAGTATATACATTGAATTGTATACTCCAGCGGCCGAGAAGCCGGAAGCTCTCAGAATGTCACTACATACTGGAGGACATCGACATGGAGATGATAGGGAACGTGTCTATGAATCGACTGTGAAGTCAAACAATGTTCCTCATGACAAAAGGGGAATTGATACTTCAGCGAATAAAGTGGGGACGATACATTCTTCCAGTCTAGACCAAGAAAAATCGGTGGAAATCAGGGGTAGTGCTTAAGACTCGAGCTCGGCCTTGTCGTTCGATCGTGCCCTATACGTGGTGAAGACGGTACCGTGGAGCTGGAACCATAAAATTATATGGATCGAAGGGGTTAAAGCTGGCCTCGTTGGCTCGAGCTCTATTAGAGACTCAAGGGACAATCGATACGGAATGCCGAGAGATAAAGGTGATGGTTTTTTGTGGATGAGTGAAGGAAAGAATGCTCAGTCATCAGCGCGTGTGGAAAGAAGCAATAACTCTTCACGTAAGTTGCCAACAAACCACCTACTGAATCATGCTCATTTTCTGTAGGGCCAATGACAAGGCCATGGCCATGGATAGAAGATTTCCCATGATTCTTGTCGGTTTGGGGTTGATGGTTAGGAAATAAAATGCGGGAATGGCTGGTTGGTCTTGCTTCCGGTGTCCGATTATGAAGCAACAGGGTTATTTCAAGGATATTAGGATCCTTTCATTCCCAAGTACACCGTATGAAATATTTGTCATTGCTCATTATCCATTTTGAGGAAACAAGTGCTTTGTTTGATTCGCGAATATCGAGTCGCGATCTGATGATGTGTTGTGAAGTGAAATTTATTGTTCGGATCCAAATGGTGAAGCAGAAGATTCAATGTAAACACGCAAGACGGACACGAGCCTTACTCTGACCAGGAATCATGTTGTCACGTGATATTATTGGAATAGGATGCTACTTCTGAAGTTCTCTTTTCAATCAGTTCTAGCTTCAAATTTCATGAAATGGTCGTTTCAACCAAACCAGGTGTGATATGTTTTTGCGACAAGATGTCTAAAGACCTTGGGGGAAAAGTTGCTTCATCCAGTCATGTGACACTTTGATGCACGAAAATTACTGCATTCGCTCAGCGGGGCAACTTTCTTTCTTTGCTTTAGGCTCACCGGTTACTCCCCCCGCGAACCTTATTTGACGCAGCAATACACAATACACTCACCGTGTTAAAGTGATGCTAAACCAAAATTCTATGTTAGGATCTGATCTTACAACACATTTCAAATAACACGATATACCGAGTTTACTGATACACAGAGTACTAGTTTTCGTGCAAAATGTCAAATCTGTTCACCCACAAATTTCATATAAATTTTGACGTCCACCAGTCTGATAGTCTTCCATGATTTCATCGCCGGCGCGCCACAACCCTTAACAGCCACGCGAACCCTTGTTATAACCTAAAATATCCAACGTCATAACACTCAATCTCAACCCTGAATACGAGTATCCCAATCCACCATAAAACCAAGCAAATTCTCTACAAACTATGATCTTGCTGCAAAATAAAACCAAGTGTTCTCTCAATTCCAGCTTCATCCATTAAATCCATCCATCAGCCATGTATATAACCAACTCCCTTCTAACACTTTTCCCCCATCTCATCTGCGCACTTACACTCCCACAACAACATCCCATCGCACCATCTTCAAATACCTTATCAATATCCTCTCAAATCCAACCTCTATCTCTATCTCAACCTCTAATGGGTTTCGGAACATGGAATCTAAATATTTCACCCCTCGATCCGCACAGAAACTGTTGCTTATGCAATTGAAAT
>NW_001820823.1:348650-498545 GCF_000146945.2 Sclerotinia sclerotiorum 1980 UF-70
TAATTATTTGATCCAACAGTCATGGAGATTACGAAAATGTAGAATAAGGATTAAATCAAACACTCAAAGATCTCGGACTGGACTATTTGGATTTATATCTCATGCACTGGCCTATTGGATTCGCACCTGATGGAACCAAAAATCTCGACCACGTCCAAGTAAATTCATCTCTTTTCACTCTCTCACCCAAAAATCTCCCCAACTAACCTCAACTAGACCTACAAATCCCTAATATCTCTCCCCAAATCCCGCGTCCGCAATATCGGCGTGTCGAATTTCTCTCCCCTCCAACTCAAAAATGTTGTATCAACAGGTACCATACCATATACACATCAAATGGAACTCCACCCCTATCTCCAACAATCAGCCTGGGTAGCTACACATAAAGCCCTAGGAATAAAAATGACAGCTTATTCCCCACTTGGAAACACCAATCCCACATATCACTCCTCCTCCTCCTCCTCCTCTCCCTCTTCCTCTTCCTCATCAAAAGACCAAAAAGAAACCATTCCACCCCTCCTCCAAAACGAGATTCTCAACGAAATAGCACAATCACGAAACTGTACTCCAGCCCAAGTAGCTCTAAAATGGAATATCGGGAGAGGTATCTCTGTAATTCCTAAAAGTAGTCATAAACAATGGATTGAAGAAAATTTACAGGCTGAGAATTGTGAATTGACGCATTCGGATTTGACGAAATTGAGATTTGTGGGGAGGAAATGGTTGAGGAGATTTAATGATCCGGGGGAGGATTGGGGAGTTAGGCTTTTTGAGGGGTTGGAGGGGGTTTAGTTTTTTTATTGGAAAGTGAGGGGGGGAGGGAGACGATTGTGGGATTTTGTAAAGAGAGAGAGTGTTTTTATGAGAGGTTGGGGGTTTATAGTATGGATTGGGATAATAGGATGGGAGGGGGATGGGAATTGATATTAATTGCAGGAGTGTCCTATAGTTAGGTACGGACCTATATTCCTACCATCTTAATTGTCTTTGAAACTAGGTATCTATATACAGAATATACATGTAGTACTCAAAAAAACCTTATACCTACCTAGGTATACTATATACTCCCCAGACTAATCACCTAATCTAAATCCAAATCTCCTCTTCTCTCCTCTCCTCTCTTTTAAACTATCTATCTATCTACTCGTGCTGCCAGAAAGTATAAAGCACATCCACTTATAGGTAGGCATTAATCTCTTTGTAGTTTACCATCTTGTAATATATACTTAATAGTGGAGTGTTTTATACTTACTGATTGTACGAGTATCTATCTATCTATCCATCCAAACAACAACCAACCAATCCAATAAAAATAAATAGCATCACCTCCCATCCCATCATACCCACCAACCCACCCACCTACCTAAAAAGAAGCACACACCACATTAAACCTCCACCCCCTGCATCAACTTTCCCTCCCCCCCTTGCCCCACCTACACTACCTGCACTATATCATATAGATATATTACTACATATCATCTATTGACCGTGTTATATTTAGATTTACTCGGATATACTCTATATATCGTATCATAGTGGGTAGTAAAGGGAAAGAGAAAGGGAGGGAATATTTCGGCTTTATGTAGTAAGTATTTAATTTTATTGGATGGGGGAGATTCTTTGGTTGGATTGGATTGGGATTGGATTGGGATTGGATTGGGATTGGATTGGGATTGGATTGGGATATTTGTCTATGTTTGTACTCGGCAAAATTTTTAAAGACGCATAGGCCAATTCACCTCTCAAATCATATAATTTTGATGTTTTTTTGACTTTAATCTTTAATAACTTTCTGAATAATGAAGATATAAAAATAGCAAAATAACCAATCGAAAGCTAATCTTTCAGTTAATATACTATTCAAATTTCAAAAAATAACACTCAGATTCTAAAAAGTTATTGAAGTTTAAAAATAAATTAAAAAATTATAACGTAACTTGATGTAACGATACTATACTAGAGGCAGCGGCTGCCTAAGGTTTCGTCTGGTTGGTAGTTGTGGGTTAAGGCTTTATCACTGGTCTTCACTTGGAAGTGAAGTCGTTACTAGATCAAGTAGAATGTAGGTAAACTAATTGATAACTAAGTTGAGCACGAAGCTCCTTAACCACGAGACTAAATGAATGTTTATATACCCTATATCATCTTTTGAGGACCCTTGGGACCCTAAGGTCCAAAAGGTCCTCAAGGTCACGTGAATTAATGAATCGTGACACTTGACTAGAAGTGGGTCATGTCATGATATGGGTCAGGTACCTTTACACCAAAATTTGTATGTAAAGATACTTAGAGCGAATTTTTCTAACTCTATAAATACTAGAGATATAGTTTCGATATTTTAAAGTATGATATATTCAATTTAAATATTTAATATGATAAAATATTATAGAGATACAATTTTTTTTAATAAAGATATTAAAGTTTCTTTCAAATTTTCGTTTTTGTCTAACAAAAATTACTATGTATTAAAAGATTGGGTGGAAGAGGCCTATATATTGACTATATTACTACTGTGACGCCTCACACCTCCGGGTCACGTGGCATGCCCCGTTTGTATTTAATCACAGGAAAACTCTCTACTCTTGTTTTCCTTCTTCTTTTCTCCTTAGCTTAGTATTTTCTAATACAAGATACTTTACCCAGTATTCTTGAGTGTGACAATAAAATCGGCAGGACATCTCATCTGTAACTCTATAGAGGAAGCAGCGATTCGGAAAATTTTAAGAAGTCCGAACCTGTCAAAATCTCAACATAGAGAGACTTATTATTAATATACCTCTGTTTACGCCCCGCAAACTTTATCATAACCCCATACAACTCCATATAATGTATTAGATCCTCATTATACCGGACAAATTTTATACCGGAAGCCCGCTTATATCAATCGTCATTTGCAAAACCTCGTGTTTTTGTATAAATATACCGGAAATTCCGGTGTTTTGCATATGCCGAACAAAATTTCAGACTAAAATCAGATTTATCATACAAATTTATTACTTCCCTCAATTCCTAAGCCTTGATATACCAAAAGCTCGCTTGTACCGGATTAAATAAGCCTGATTTTCTGTGTCCGGTATAACGAGGTTCTAAACATCTATGTATCTCTTCAATGTCTTACTTTGTAATCGAGCTCTTGACTCGAAGGTAATGACAATGTGAATAGTGTATTATTAAGTATAACTTAACATACAAATAAGTATATATATATAAACATCCCCAACTATCCCAATGCAAAAATCACTTCTCATCCTCACCCCTATCCAGAACTCCTCGACGTCTAAACAAAAAACATAATGACAACCTCCTGTTCACTCTCTACAATCCCCTCTCCCTACATACCAGGCACATCTTTCCTCTCCCTTGCCGCAGACTCCTGCTCACTCTCTACAATCCCCTACCCCTACATACCAGGCACATCGTTCCTCTCCCTCGCCGCAACCCCCGTTACGAACTACAGCATGGAAGTCCCACAAAGAGACTCCCATTTCGCCACAACCCTCACCTCGCTTAATTTCTGCAACATAACCCTCACATACACACATCCCGGACAAAACGACACAATCAATGTGAAGATATTCCTCCCAACCCCAGAAAATTGGAACGGACGATTCATCGGAACAGGAGGCAGCGCCTTCGCAACCGGTGGATTTGACTACTCGCTCACGGTTCCAGTATCGCAGGGTTATGCAGCAGCGGGCACAGATGGCGGACATCATAGTGATGACATCGGTATTGGAACACCTGAATTTCCGATAGAGAGTTGGGCGCTTCTTCCTTCGGGAAATCTAAATCTTTATCTTCTTCAGGATTTTGCTTCGGTGTCTCTAAATGAAATGACGATTATTGGAAAGGAGATAGCGACTTCGTACTATGGGGAGAAACCGGAATATGCATATTGGAATGGATGTTCGACGGGTGGAAGACAGGGCATGATGATGGCACAGCGGTATCCGGAGGGATATAATGGGATTTTGGCTGCAGCGCCAGCTATTAATTGGGTGAAGTTTGTCGTGGCGGATTATTGGGCTCAATTTGTTATGAATACGCTAGGTGTATATTCTAGTCCGTGCGAATTCGACGGTATTACGAATGCTGCAATAGAGGCCTGCGATGAGATCGATGGAGTTGTAGATGGCATCGTGAGCATGCCTGGTCTGTGCAAATTCCAAGCAAAGGAAACGATAGGAAAGGAATTCACATGTCCGGATGGAAGTTCTGTGACGATCTCCGAAGCAGCAACAAAAGTCGCTCAAGCCGCTTGGGATGGACCCAGAACCTCGGAAGGAAAATTCCTCTGGTATGGACTCAACCCTTCTAGTGACCTCAGTGCCCTCGCCGGCACTACCTGCACGGACGGCAATTTAAATTGTATAGGAAGCCCCTTCCCAATACCCGTGAATTGGATAAAACTATTCATTGAAAAGAACGCTACGTTCCCCCTCCAAACAATCACACATAAACAATTTGACCGGATATTCCACGCCTCCGTCCAACAATTTACATCAATAATTGGGACTTCCGACGCGGACCTCTCTCAATTTCGAGATGCTGGCGGGAAAATTATTTCGTGGCATGGATTAGATGATCAAGTTATTTTTCCGAATGGGACGTCCAGTTACTATGAGAAAGTACAGGAATTGGATGAGAACATTCGGGATTATTATAGGTATTTTGAGGCGCCAGGTGTAGGGCATTGTTTGGGTGGTAATGGACCGTTTCCATTTGAGGCATTTGATGCGTTGGTTAGTTGGGTTGAGAAGGGAGAGGCGCCGGAAATTTTGAAAGCGAGGAGTTTACCTGGTGTGAATGGGACGGTGATTGAGAGGAATTTGTGTTTGTATCCTTTGGTTGCGAAGTATGTTGGGGGTGATCCAATAGTGGCGAGTTCTTTTGAGTGTAGATAGTGTGGTGATGATTTGGATGTTTGGTCTAGATGGAAAAGTTTTGCTTTATGTATTAATATGAGATCAAATATCGAAACTAATATATTAAAATCGAAATACACCTAATCTTACAACACGGATACTGTTACACCTGTTGCGATAGAATGTCACATGACCTTGAAAACACGTGATGGAACGGTGAGGAACGGACGTTCCTAGGAACAATCAGGAACGCCCGCTCCTAGGAGCAACGGCTCCTAACTAGCCATCGGCACAAAGGTCTATATAATCAAGATGGATTTCCTTTCTATAGAGCTTCGTGCTCAAGATCAATCATTTAGTATACTCTACTATTAGTTACGAATTGCATATCATTATTGTCATTACTTTAAGTCCCTGCTTGACGCCTAGTTATAAACGACCTCGAGAGCCTAGAGCACTTCCACGTGATCTAGAGGGCAAACCTCGTAACAGATACCGGCAATGTGATAAGCTCCTAAAGTAGGGATGGGCGTTTTATGTAAAGCAGAGCTGAATTACAATAAAGCATAATAATGGTATAGTGTGACGGAAAAGTCGTAAACGGAGTCAATTCAATTACTTAGAATCTAAAACTAAAGAACTAAGAAGATTCTAAGTAAGAAGGTCTTTATATACAGGGCTAGTGCACGTGAGCCACTAGTGGGATAACAACCGTCACGTAACATATAGCTTCATTATTATATACTTTATTTTCTAAGGGGGCTAATCATTATAAATAACCAATTAATATATTTGGTAATTTAATAATTTAATATTTACTTTAAGAAAAATTCCTTTTCGATTTTCCTAATCATATGTTTTGATTTATTTATTCTTTTTTTTTATTAAAAGATTGGGTGGAAGAGGCCTCTATATTGACTATATTACTACGTGTGTAGGCATATTAAGATCTCCTCTTGGTATCCTCGGAGGGGACCAATATGCCTGCTTATGGTTCATCTAATCTAGCCTGTTTAGGTAACCGTATTACTAATCACGACACGTGATTAGTACCGGTAACTTCTATTCCTTTTAACATTTTTCTTAAAAAAAGATGTTAAAAAACTATATTATAATAAAGGAAACTAGACTATTATTAAAGCGAAATGAGCTGGATTATTGTGCTTTAGGCAATTACAAATTTCCTATCTTTATCTTAAAGTTTCTAAGATAAGATTCACTTCCAATTCATCAATATCACACTACTCTTTTCATCAACAATCCAATTGATAAGAATTATCAATTTAGAAGTTGAAGGCTTATTTTCAGATCCCTGCTGGTATATTTTTACTTAAAGATTGATTGTATAGATCACTTGATATATTATATTTATATATACACATAAATAGAGAGAAACATAAATGTACCTGAAATCTTATATTTGGGGTCAATTATATATATCATGGGACAAACGGACGAAGAATAAACAGATAGAAAGAAAGAAATATCATCAAATCAAATCCCGGGGTATCATATATATGAGTAATCATTATATCATTAGAATTATCTATTCATCCATCATCCATTCATTGTCCATGGATTCCCTAATCCTTTCCAAAAACCATTACTTGGCTCCAGCTAACTTCAAAAGCTCAGGGAAATTAGGAGTACCAAATCCAGTCGCTGGATCCCAACCCTTTGTAACTGGGAATCCGGGACCATCACATCCTACTGCACTTCCGCCAAGGATATCAGTGAATCCCTTGTATCCCTTGGAATATAACCATGGGTTCAAGAATCCGAGAACTGGTTTACCCTTGGTAATCAAAGCATCGTTGACGAGAGAGATGATACCGGACATGAGGGGTGTGGAGGCTGATGTTCCGGAAATGGAACCGTAGGTTTGGTTCCAGACGTAAGCGAAGTAGAAACCTTGGGCTGAGATATCGGGGTAGGCGCGGCCAGCTGAAGTAAGGTTAGTGAATGTTGATAAAGAAATAGGGTGGGAAGTGGGAGAAGGGAAGGGAACTTACATTTATTATAAAGACCGTCAAAAGATCCATTGAGGTTCTTGACGTAAGCAGAAACAGTCTTGTCTTGATAACTAGGTCTAGCAAAGTAATTACTGAATCCACCACCAGTAGACCAACCACCATGATAAACACCATTAATGGGATCAATACCAGTAGCACGATAAGCCGCAACTTCTGGCTCAAAGAATTTGGTTGCTCCAACGGAAGTAACGTAAGGGCAACTGGTTGGAAATTCCGGAATGAACATTGTGGTGCTCTTTCCATCGTTGCTGAAGCAGGTACCATTACTTCCTACTCCAGAGTCTCCACTGGAGAATAATATGGAGACACCACGTGCACCAAGTTGAGCAAGTTGTTCGCAAACACGCTTGGCGTAAAATTCGGGAACTGTTTGTTCGTCATCACCATAGGATGTACTGATGACTTGAGGAATATCCGAATCGGGCTGGGCCAAGATATAGTTTAACCAATCAGCGTATGGCTCATTGGTGTTAGAATCCTCAGCAGCTGATGCATTGAATGGTGGTTCTCCAGCTGTTGAGTAGGCGGTAATTGGTGTTGGGTAACTAATTCCAGAAATAGCTGTAAGATCAAGATTGGCCTCCTTCCCTAAGCCATTTTCCAATTGATCAGCTGTAAGGGTGGTGTTTTGAACTGGGCCGCCATTGATTGAAACATATTTAAATTGATAGGCAGAGGCTACCGCTTCTGGACGGTATTTGAGTAAGAACAAAGCGTCATCTGGTCGAATTGGGACTTCTCCAAGGAAATTGTTGAATCCAATCTTGTTCTTGCCAGCGGATTTTACTTTGTAATCTCCTGTTCCGTAAAGAGCCTGGAAGCATTGAGGTGAAACTGCAGCAACGTCACATATTTTCGAGAGTGTGGTATTTGATGGTGGTGTATAGCCAGCTGGTGTATGATCTGCACTAAGTTGACCTTCAATAATGTTGTTGTGTCTTGGCAAAGCCTTAGTTTTTCTTGGGTTGTAGCTGGATCTTGGTGCAGCACGCATGAATGAAGTTGTCGGCTGGATAGCATCAATGTGCTTATGAAGATGCATAGGAAGTGACCAATTTGGTGTACGAATAATTTGACCACCAGCTTCATGTTCATAAACGTGATATTCGGTGTTGAGCAAACGTTCAGCAACCTCCACTGGTATGGAGAGATGAATCCAATCCTTTGCACTGCTGTAGCTTAGGCTTGAAGCATCAATTCCATTGTCAAGAAGCCATTCGTGAGTAGAGTCGAGAGTCTGAGATGATGGTCGAATCAATTCATTGACTTCATCGGAGGTCAAGTGATTACCGTATTTTTGATGAGAAGGATCGGAAACTGTAAAGAATAATATATTAGTCATGTTGATTGCAATGCAATATCTTTGAAGTTTGCTCACCTTGATACAATTGTCGCTCAAGTTCATCGAACTGACTCTGCTTTAATGCGATATTCAAATTAATGATACCTTCAGCAGGAGCACGAGCTACTCTCTTCCATTGTTTAGGAACGTAATGTCTCTCCTTAACTGCATAGTTAGTTCTCGAGCGAATGACTGAACCCGCGAGAGCTGTTTGAGCAGCCAAAGCTGTAGAAATGAGAACTGAAAACCCAACCATGATCACAACTTTAAAGAATGGTGCGAATTGATGAATGAGTAGTATGATGGGATAAAGGATATCAGAATATGAGAAGTCGAGGGTTATGTAGTAAAGGTCAATGCCATTAAGCTTTTCATTTTCAGGTACCTCAAGCCCCAACCCCGCAAGTTAAACCTTAGCTGCGGTAGGATGTCATGTACTTTAGCATGAGTGTAACCTAAATAGGAAGGTGATTAGATGTTATACGACCTCACGATAAGACGGAAACTAATTCATTGACATTAAGTAATGAAAGTCTTGGAAATGTTGAAATGAAAGTAAATCGGATCATGGAAGTAAATATTATGTTTCGAGTAGATCCATACTTTTCTGTTCTGCAGATTGGCTGTTGAATGTTGTGATGGGATGGGAAAATGATGATGCTTATCCGAGCTGACGGGAATTCTTCCGAATAGGAAGGTGGGGAAAGGGTTGTTTGTTGTCATCCATGTAATCCAAAATAATCCGTGATACAAGCCGTTATTTGATAACATTTATATCCTTAGTTGATAAAAGTTAATAAAATGATTGGCCAATAAGTCGGGAATCCTCGAATTTCTGCGATGCTTGGTACCTTGAACATATCCCAGCCACTAGCAATTTAGTCAGGACGAGACGACTTTCTAGAGTCTAGATGTCCCATGAGAGTGGTGTAACCATGTGGCAAGAAGAAGGTTCTGAGCGGGACAAACATCGGAAAGAGATCCGATGGTTAAAGAAAGTAAGATGTGATAATGAGATGATATCGTGTAATATGTATGTGACATACATGTCTCAGTTGAAGGATTTCCCGTGGGGATTCCATTTGTATCATTCAGTTGTCCACCAGAAGGAATATTACCGTTCTGCAGTCCTTTTGGATTTGCCAATTGATGGCCACTAGATATCTTTCCATGATTTCAGTGGTAACCGTAGCATTGATCATTTGGAGATGATAAGTCTTTGCCTTCAGATGCGGAGGTTATGCAGCAATTGCACAATCTCAGCCGGCGCCATTAAGCGGTGTCATGAGTGAACGGACCCAACTAATTAACCCTCAAAGCTTATCAAAGAATCCTTCAAGGAAGTAAGAACTATCTGATAAGTATTGATGATATACAACACTTTTCCAAGTTGCAAGATTGGAAGATATATTGATATTAAGTATATGGAAAAAGCAATCATAGGAGTGAAGATAAGTGTGCGAAAATGGATTCCCATTTGATTTCGCCCCTTTTTTTTTTAGAAGATGATTCTGCCAGAATTCTGTCAAATGTCGACTGCCACGTGAGCGGTGAAAACTGGCAGAACTAATTTTGTTGCACATCTAAAATGTGTCCGTTAAAACAACGGCCTCCTTCCTTCCCAGTTGATGAGCAAGCAAAAAAAAAACATAGAGAATTCCATCGACTGGGAATGAGGAGGGAGTGAGTTGTCTTTTCATATTTATCACCGGAGTTTCCAAGGTCGAAGGTTGCTGACAATAAAAGGGCGGTGAGCTCAATCTCCTCGTGCTCGTAAAAGCTTTTGCTGTTCGAAGGTTGAGCTCTTCAACGTCACATCGCGAAAACAGTCCTTTTATAGTAGAAGAATTGGATTCGTTCTAACAATGGAGTAGAACTCCTTACTCATGCAAAGCTCATTCATTCGTAGAGCCTTCTGTTTACGCCTCTCAAATATTCATAGTCTTTGATATCTCAATGCGGACACACTTTGCTTCTTACAGCGCACTCAACACATCACTCCCTGCAAAACGCAGATCCAAACATGCAGAAAGTAACTTTCTCCTCTCGCCCGCGGGAGTCTCACTCCCCGAAGCCGCGGTACTTGAGTCCTAGATCGAATATAATTTGTGGGGTAGTTTAGGTTCCTGGATTCCTCGACTAGTTGCCGTGTCTCGATATCTAAAAACAATGAACAGTTGATTTCGCGATGGAAGAAACTCGCACCTGTGTTTCAATTACTCTCACAAAGGTAGCGCAGAGAAGCTATGATTTACTTCTCGCATTCGAACTTGCAGAAAGATTATTCCTATTGCTTTTACAAAGTACACATACCAGACACATATGCCGAACAACCAAGCGGCTGAGATGACTCCATAACAATCTTGCAGATCATTACCGCGAAATAGCACTGCACATCACAACACTATATTTCATGCTAACCTATTTCATATCATCTCTACCTTCCCGCCAGTTCAGCTTTCATCGGATGATTTAGAGTCTATTGAAAAACTCAATAATTCGAATCTTTCCCTACCCTGTGTCATCTCTTCAAGTGGTGAGATGCATGGGACTAGGGCCAAAATTATTGAATATTGAAAGATGTCGGTCCAAAGTTGCAATCAACTGACGATCAATGTATTGTTCTGAGCTGGCTATCTCTTCATGAAAAAGTTATTATAAAAGTTTATCTCCTCGCACATTTCTTCAGTCCTCAGATTCACAGTTCTCATCAGTTTTCTCGATTCTCCAAATCATCAACCTCAAAAATATATACACATCAATCTATCAAATCTTATACCTTACCCTACCACTCAAAATGCTATTCATCAAGAGCCTCATGCTATGCGCATCTACCGCATTAGCCTTCACAACCGTCTCCCAAGTGAACATCGACATCACAATCCTCGACAAGAATGTCCAAACCCTTACCGCCGAAACTGCCATTTATACCGGTGGTCTTGCTCCCGCCACCACCATTCTCGGCTCTCTAGTCACTGTCTACACATCCCTTGCCCAAGGCGCCGCAGATTGCGCCCTTTTACCTCTTGCTCTTTCCGAATCCGACGCGATATCGCTCATCGAGCATGTTAATGCAACACTCGCAATCGATAACACAATTGCTGTGGATACTCTAAAGAGCAAAAAAGACCTTTTCAAGGCGGAAGGATTGGATGGCGCTATTGTAACCTCGCTAAGCTTGCTATTGAAGGGGCATGAAACTTTTGCGGCATATGTGCTTCAAAGGCTTCCAGCAGATCTGGTTGCGGATGGACAGAAGGTTACAAGCACTATTACGGTGTCATTGACTGGAGGAATTGCATTTTTCCAGAGCGCATGAGGAGAAGGAGGGATGGAGCGGAAATGAGGGAGGGTGTTAGGTGAAGGTGGGGTGTGGAGGCTGGGGGGGATATGAATGAACGTCTTCTAATGAGTTTTGTTGGAGATCTGAGTTGTAATAATTTCTTATGCTTGTTGATACAAGTATGGCTGTGGCATTTTTAATAATATATTTCATCTGCATCAATGATGCGCAAAGCTTTTGATTACAAGAATGTTAGAATTGATACGGGATTTGAAAGCTATCTACTATTTGTACCGTCGACCAAAATTATAAGATCTTACATCATTCATAATTCAAGCACTCATCTAATCTTTAAATTTACATTTTCATTTTTCCCGTTCCCTCTCCGGTTCTCTTCCTCTTATCCCCTCTCATCCCCTCTCTGTCTCCCAATAATACACATTACACACCACATTACACACCATATACAACACAACCACCCAACAAACCACCCAAAAAAACCAGCAAAACTTCCCCCAATTCCCCACCACTCCTTCAAAGTTCAAATCCTCCCTAATTAAAACCCTTCTCTCTTCTACCTACCCACCATACCATCACCCCATCCCATCCTACCCATAACCATCATCATCTGCTTGTTAATTAAATATAATCATGCAAATCACATAAACACTCTAAGGAAGGAAGAAACAGTGCCACCAAAAAAATATATATATATAATCTAATCTTATATTAAAAAGATCAAAAAGATCATTACAACCTACTTTCCGTTGCACATCTAAAAAAAAAAAACATTTGTCTGCTTTAGATATTTGGTAGAATCTTTAATTTGGGGTACTGTTTTTATGGTGAATTATATGGATTTTTTGTAGATGTACTTTTTGGAGTGCTGTGCGTTGTGAATAAGATAGAGGTTGTGAGGGGAATGGGAGGAATGGAATATATTGATGGATGGATGTTGTTTGGTTTGAACTTTGGGAAGGTTAGTTGGGGATTTTGGGGGGATGTGGATAGGAATAGGAATAGGAAGTTTGAGTTTATGAGTTGGAAGGAATTATTAATTAAGTGATTGGAATACTAGGTAACTCGATATTCAAAAGTCGAAGAAGTGGGTAATTGTAGGTTTATAATTATGTGGATGACTTGATAAATATTTAAAAAAGAGATCTCACCCTTTGATGGAGCCGACAATTGTTAACATACTGACCCATAGTTTCTATCACGTACGAAAAAACTTTAATAGAAAATCATGGCTGCACTAGCATTGCTCGTAGTGGAAGATGCTAAATGTAAGTGAGATAAACAGTTGATAGCCTGAGTATGAACAAATCCCGGATATTGCGAGACCTTGATTGAAATCTGAGCTATTGCATAGTTGACCTATGAAAACGAAAAAGAAGAAGAAAAGTCAACTTATACAAAATTAATAAAAATCTTGTGTAATGTCGAAGCGGGAACTAGAAATATGGATTAAAACGCGATAATTATTTACTGACAACCACCTCTTGTTTGTCGTGTCGCATTTTATTAGATGCAAGGACATTGAGTTCCCTGGCCTATGATTCTTTGCTGAAGATAGTTGCGGAAAGAGGTACCTTCCTTATCTGTGCTGTTGAAATTTCACAACGTATGTTTATGATCCTCGCCGAGAAATCTCCTCTGTCTAACATCTATTTTGAAGATCTTGGGATCTGAAGGACTGTTAACCTCTATCAAAAAATAATCCCTTGAATGAAACCTCTAAAATGGCGGAAATCCGGAAAAGAAGAAAGTTCATCATTCACATTGTGGAAAAAAGTGTCCGGTTGACCTTCGCCATATTCTCGGTTAAATCGTGCCTTCCCCTTTTGTGGTGCAACGTCAAATACCAATATTTTCACCTCACAGTTTGGAATCCTACATCTCTTAAACCAGACAGAAATATTCAACCCTCATTTCACAATATTAAACAGAAATTATTAGACCATCATTAAACGAACCTCAAAAATACAATATGGCACCCTCATTGAACGAAAATCCCACAGTCAACGCACCGCGGCGGCCACGAGTCTTCTTCGAGAAACTAACTTGGCTTCTAATGAAGAATTCAGGACTTGCAGACTACAAATTCAGAGCCAAGTTCCTTGAACTTGCCAAGGATGCTAAAATCTCACAAAAAGATTGGTGTGAGGATATTTTGGAGAAGATTGATTCGAAGAAAATATTCAAAACCATGAGAGTTTCCCCAGAAGAACGTTCGAAATTTATTGGACTTTGTGAGAGACAACTCCGTCCATTGTATTCCCCTGAAAAATTGGGAAGTAGTAGTCTCTTGGATTTGTCGACTCCACTTCCGAAGAACCTCAAACCGTGGCCTAGCGTAATAGGACAAAGATACATGTCGCTTAATCAAAAAATTGTACCTGAGTATGATGTGGTCTCGGAAAATAGCAATGACTTGGATTCCTCGGTCAGACTTCCCACTCTCTCGCAAACGGATTATATGTCTTCGAAATTTAAGCATTCTGCCAAACATGTAATATTAATGAACCGAAGAGTGTTAATGACTGCAAGGCCAAACGTGGCAGTAAGTTCTAAAAACAAAATAGGTATCTGCTTTCATGGCAGCAACATATTAATGAAAGTTGGCTACACTGCTGGATACGATAGCATGGGTAAAACAGTTCGTGTAGCAGGTTTCGAAGCAGATGGCAGGCCATTTTTCGAAACATCCCCAGAGCTTGTAGTCCGCAGTGAAGACGGCAAGCGGGTACTTAAGATAGGATATGATGCTAATGGAAATCCGATTCATGCTCGTTTTGACAAGTATGTAAACTTTGAGGGCATTTATGAAAATGGTTATATTTGGAGCAAGCCGACTGAAAGATTCGAAGGTTATGTTGGATTCGATGACCTTGGGGGCAATGATAAGGGCTTTCTGGTCGACGACATGAGATAAGTCAACGGAGATCGTTAGGGCGCTGGAGAGGAGACAACTTACCATGCGTGGTTCGGTTCGGATATTAGGAGCAGCGTTGAAAGTCAGTGTAAAACACACAAAGCGGTTTATTTTTAGTATTAGTCCAAACGAAACATTCTTTTGCTTTCAATCAATACAGATCCATGATATCGCATTTTTTTATTGGGCATCTAAAACTAGGGACCATTGATTTGGTAAGTCTGATTGGGACGTTGAAGAATGTTGAAAAGAATTTACGGAAATAGGCTACAAGACTGAACATTGGATGAGATATGTCTGTGGATTTGGAGTTTCTTTTTATAAAAAAAAAGTTATTGCTTGGTAAAGTTAAGGGGCAAACAGGTGACATTGATGGTATAAACTACAGCTAATATTATGATGACAGAATAATAATCAAATGTATTGAGTAATAGTCAAAATAGATGTTTATGGTGATATGATATTGTGTCTAGACGACACCAAAAGGTTTCATTCCAGTTCTACTTGAACCTTCAACCTTTTTTGACCACGAAACGTAAGATCTTACCTTTCTGTAACCCAGGAATAGAGAAAGTACGGTGAGGGAAAGGTTTTCTTTGTGTAGGAAATTGAAATAGGATGAGTTGATTCTCGATGCAGCATCCTATCAAACAAGCCCTTTCCTGCTCTCCATAAGAAAACAAGAACATTTGACTCTTCTTTACACACACAACTAAAACGCAGTTTCGCTAGATGGGTAACACAGCCATGAAATAAATTTCGACATAGGCACCAACCCGGAATTTAGTGGTAGCTTGTTGCGAGCTTTTGAAGATGATGAAGAAGGATGAAGGCGGAAAGAGAATTGGGGTTAGAATGGGAAGCGCGGTTATTTAGACCCTAGAGGTAACTTCCCTGCTGGCCAGAAGCTACGAGCATCACCGAAACCGATGCTAGTATCTCAGTTATTACGTTGAGATCAATAATAAAAAGAGGTCTGGCGAAGTGCAACAAGAAAAACTTCTGGAGGTTATGTGAAAATAATGGACTTTAGAAATAATTCTGGTGATTGCGGCAAGAGCGTTCCTTCACCTGATATTTTAGGGACAAATAGAAGAATGATATTCGACTCATCATATTATGAATTTGATAAAGTAGCTAGAGTAAAACGACAGATGTATTCATACATTGGGTATAATATAATCGCTCCTCAGGTTGTTGGAATGTAGCGTGGTTTTGTGCATAAATAGCCAGAAAGGAAAACACGCACATGGCGGTTATTTTCCTGCGAACAAGTTGAGATAAAGCTAATGAGCCGGGTTGCAGAAAAAATGGTGAAAATGAAGGAATAAGGACTGAACAGTATGCACATATACCTAGTCTGGCATTAGTTTGCCAAAAATTAACACAATCGTTGTTCCTTCCCAAAGAAGCGAAGTACCGAGCAAATTTACTTCAGCTTTCTCATAACGAACCCGCAACTTGCATTTACCGCAACGACAAAATAAATCGCAAATGGAATCTAAAGAAATACCTTCCGCGAGTTTCCGACAGCCACAGCAGACCTGCTCAAACTGTGCCATTAACGAGCATGGCTTTCGCAGTATGAAAGGATCCATGCAGACCGATAGGCCCAAACCTTGGTGTGATAAAGCCGTTAATACGCCACATCAGATTAATGATGAAATACGAGAAAACAATGTTGGAGCATCTGACGAAGGTGTCTCTGTCGGTGATAGAGATATCTCGACTTATGCCATGATGCACAAACAAGGCTTCGATGGGATGAAGGACTTCATGGAGTCTCATGGCCTCAGGATTTGGAATGATGAATATGCACAGACAGCACACGAAATTATTGAAAAGATGAGAGAGTTTGACGAGAAGTATTACCATCTTTCAAAATCCGCTCAAGAATCTGACAGCGACGACGTTCGTGGAGAAATTATCGAAGACGAGTTGAGGGGTCAAAACTGGGTAGAAAATACGTACGCAGGATCAGTCTATGAGAATGAGAGGAACGTACTGTAAAGTACAAGATTTAATGATCTGCAAGATGAGGAACTCTTTAATGGGGTAGATTATGCACCAGAGGGATTGGAGAGCGGTGGAATTGGTGGTAGTGATGGGTGCTCTGAGAATATAAAGGAAGGTTTCAATACCCTTGGTTTTGGAGGTGAGGGGGGTTACAGTAATAATGCCTTCGACGAGGGAGGATACATAAGATATGATCATGATGGTGGTGATAATCGATATGATTATGGTGGAAATGATTATGATGGATATGATTGTGACGATGGATATGATTATGATGGTAATTACGATTGAGGGAGTCATCGGCTTATGGCTCAAAGAACATAGTTGTATTGAAAGTTTCAGTAGGGTCAACATGCACTAATCAATAATGAGAATGTAAATCTTTTCGATTCGCTTCTAAATAAGGGGTTCTACCAGGATAACATTCGTGATCAAGCCTGAATCTCTTACCAGTTCCCTGGTGTTGGCTTGTCTTTAACATTTATACTGCAATTTTATACATTGATTAAACAGATTACATAGTTAATGAATAGTAGAATTCAACAGTAACGTAAAATCATCATCTTATCCTCGCATGATGGAGAAATTGATTTTTGTATGCCGTCGTTCGGGTATTAGAAGCCGTCTTCCGATTATGACAGGTTTCAAACAAAAGACTTCACGAACAAGCATTACTTTGGCATCTTTATACGTCGAAGAGTTCTCAAAGAGCCGTAAGATCAAAGTTGCTATAAACTTTTGAACAATTGATGAAAGAGAGGATTAGCTAGTCCTGGCAGAGATGAGAAAAATAACATGAAATGAATTAAAAAGGTCGAGGCTCAAGAGTATCACAGAAAATTGATACAGCACACATACAAAATATCTGCAAGAGTGCGTATGGAAGACTTGGAAGCCGGTTACTGCAATAAGAGAAATCTACTGGTTCTAAGAGTCTTAGGGATTCCGCGCGTGGGTTTGGTTTTCCAGCTTGTATAAGTAACGGAATGGAGCCTCCGCGACTATTCTACTTTTCTCACAATTCTCAAGATTAAGAGAGAGTACAGGATGTCTTTCTAATACCAAACCAGGGACGATGCAATGAGAAATACATGTCATGAGAGCAAAAAGTACCATTTTGGTGTCGAAAACTGAGGGATTTGAAATTCATCTATCTAATAGAATTGCTGAATTGAGAAAGAATGTCGTTGAGGAGCATTAGGAAAGCACTGTGTGGAAGATACAGTGAATTCGAATATATACAAGGCAGTATGTAGGTGCGAAATGAGCGGTTTCTACTCTTGCATTAATCACTCACAGAGAAACGCGAAATTTACACGCCAGACCATTCGTCTAAGTATCCTCTCATCTTCTTCTGTGTCAATCCGTTAAAAATATCATTTAACCTTAGGTGCCTAGCTAATAATGGAGCGATGTTTGCTCCTGCGAGAAGGAATATTTGAAAGTGCCGGGACTTTGGAAGATTTTTCATGATAAATTGCTCTATTTCAAATCTCAGACAAAAGATTAGTTCCTTCATTTTCAGGGGGTGGCACCGTGGTAGTAGCTGAACTAGGGATGGGATTTTTGTAACTGTCCAAAGTATAATGATCTAGCTCATCTTGCTTTATTAATAATCTAGTTTCCTTTATTATAATGTGGATTTTTAGTATCTTTTTGAGAAAAAAGAAAACAAATAGATTAAAATACA
Organism: Sclerotinia sclerotiorum 1980 UF-70; assembly: GCF_000146945.2. Taxonomy (NCBI): domain Eukaryota; kingdom Fungi; phylum Ascomycota; class Leotiomycetes; order Helotiales; family Sclerotiniaceae; genus Sclerotinia; species Sclerotinia sclerotiorum. Next base: position 366,815 of record NW_001820823.1, read on the forward strand.
TAATTGAACAAATCAAAAGGGAATTTTTCTTGTAAATCACCAAAAAAATTTGTAAGTTATTCATGATAATTAATCTCTTTAAAAAACAAAGTATATAATAATAAAGATTTATCATTATTATAAGATAACTTTACAGAAATCTAGCTCTGCTTTACATAGAGCACTCGTTTCTAAGCTGGACACAAAAGACAATGTTAAGTATCTTGGTTGCAAAGGAATTGATTGACTTTGAGTAAATTATCAATCTTTCAATTCAATACTGATAAAGAATTCGATGAGGTTTTAAACTAATGATCAATGAATCTGGAAATTGGCAACCCTGCCTCACTATTCATCTCTCTGTCTATTTATACAGAACCTGCTTCCTCAAAAACTCTTCTCTTCGAAAAATCTATCCATCTCCAAACCAAACAAACCCCACACAGATATCTTGAATTTTTTTCCGTTGTCTCTTAGCACTTGTCCAGACCAAATAAGTTGCGCAAAGATGAGTTCAAACGATAAGCACACAGTCCGATCATGCTTGGCTCAAGAACAATGGTTGGGAGTCGATGTATCACTTTATGCTCTCTTATGCGATTAAACCCTATGAGTACGGCGCCTACGAAGAGGGCAAGGCTATCTTGAAAGCCATTAGAGAAGTCAATGATGGAGAGAAAGCAGCAGCTAGGGGTGGGGAATCTAGTAACTCCCAGAAATCCTACCAACAGGCGCAAACAAACGGTGCAATAGGTCGTGTTGTTGGAGGTTATGTGCACATCCATGGTGCTCTAGAGAGAAACAAGCCTTCTGATAGTGCCAGTATTCTAAAGGAGGAAAGACCCGATGATAAGAAGTCGTCGGGTTGATGGGTACTTAGTAAGTATGTTTGCTATGATATTAAAAGGTACCTGTTGTGACTAACTTGTGCTATAGCCATGTCAATATTATGGCCATGGCGGATCAGTGAAAGATTGAAGAGTGTATCATTGTTGAATGGTGATAATGGTGCAGGACGGGCTGGGTATGAACATCCGGAAGATCACACTTTGGGATACAAGTACGAGGACAAAATGTGAGCTACGGATGGTGTTGGCATCAGTAGAATGGAGTTCTTCATAAGCTTAAAGGTCACCGTAGAAAACAAAGTGATTTGAATGGTCAGCTCCTTCTCTGGCATACCTGATTGTGACTGCCCTACTTAGCTGACATCTTCACAATGAAAACCATCTTTTTTTACCATCTCTGCTCACATTAATACCATCACTAAATTTTTATGACAAAAAAGGAACTTTTCCTTCTTCTTACATTTGTATTATCACTACAGTTCTATCAGCATATTTCATTAAAATTTTTGTAACAATCAAGACAAAAGCATCTTCTTATACAGAAAGCCTCATCACAACATGCCCCCAAGCAAACATTCGGAACCCAGCACTAAGGCCTTGCTTTCATTATTGGCAGAGCGTTCCGTGATGCCTTTAACATTGGAAGAACAGTTCTGGTTGGGAGATTATGGTTGGAATAAATTCAAAGCATTGCTAGCGGAGAGTGGCTTGGATCCCCACAATATCAAACACGTTACGGGAGCGGCCCGTATGATACGAATTAACGGAGACCGGTTACTCCCCAGGCTGGCCGAAAAGCTAGCTGAGAATACTATTGTTAGTCAGTCATTCAGCGTACAAGACAAGAAAAAGGAAGAGGTTCTGAGAGCAACTCCGATGAATGAGAACCACGTTCAGCAGCCGATTGACTCAACCACGGAGAGACAACCGGGTTTCCAAAAATATGCTCAAAATGGAGAGAACACCGTGAAGCCCGAGAGAAAAAGTGGACTGAGTATATTCGTTAGAAGTGGTTACGAAACACCTTTCTTTGTCGTCGAGCCAAATGAGCAAGAACAAAAGAAGCTGTATGTTAAAATGGTAACCAACTCGGGAAATTCTATTTTCATTGAGTATGAGGAAGTTAGTGAGAATGAGCAAATAAAACAGGGAACTGAAGCTGGTATGTTTACTGTACAAGACGTGATTGACGGAAAAGTCCATTCGGTCCGGCCACCTGAAGGATTATGGAGGCTGCATCGTCTGATGTCCAACAATGATGGGACATACTCTTTTGTATCCCTAAAAAGGAACAAAAAGGTCATCTATACAAAAAAAGATTAAGAACAGAATCCAAGACACTCGAGACACCCTTCAAGATGATAATGGACTAGTAAGTGTTCCTGAAATACTTCAAAATGGCCAAAAAGAAGAGAGTGAGCAACAAGAAAAGTCGCAAGAGAAGTAACAAGCTCAGTCAAAAGTTGCCCTCATAACAGCCATCTCGTCTGAATCATCAGGAAATGAAGGCTTAGATAGAGATGCAGAGGATCCACTCCCTCATGAACATACTACCGGAAATGCGAGATTTATGATAGGAAAAGTGATAGAGATTGTAAGAGCAGAGCGACAGAAGGCTTTGAGGAACGGAAGCGTTGCACTTTCTCGTCAAGAACATTCGGGTTAGGAGCAGTATCTTTTGTAAGCAACAACATTTCATGGTGTACGGGACTCTAAGAACTCTTAGCCAGCGTAGTAGAATTATGAACAATTCAGCGTAAAAATATGACTATTTAAGAGTGCGTGCAAAGATCAATAGATGGATGCGAAAATTGAAGTTGATAATGTTTCATGGATTGCATTGTAGCCTCCATGTATCTTGTCTGGTTCTTAGCGACATAAGAATTCATTTGATTCGAGGTCTACCGTTGCAATGATAGATAGATTGAATTGTATCGAATAAAAGGAGTTAATATTTAGTCCCTAAGATAGCATCTGATTTGACTGAGCAGTGCAACAGTTAGCGGGCTTTGGGTTCTTTTCAGTTTATGCGTTTTAGCTACATTTAAATCAGCACAATGCGCTTTCAAAAAGGAGAGAATCTCACACAGGACAAGACCTCCAATCATATTTATGGTAAACTACAGGACCTCCTCAATGAGACAGAACATAACTTCATGTCCTGCATACTTCGGAAGCAGATTTCTATAGTCAAAGGTCTGCTGAACATGGGTTGGGATAAGTGACCAGCCTTTTTGATATGGAAGAATGAGAACGGAGAGTTTGGTGAAACATCTTCCACGCTCGCCATATAGTCAAGCATATATCTTTACCCACCAGGGATTGTGTGAAATCAAGGAATTTAATACTCAGTTTTTTGATAGCTAGTATGGCCTTTTGAGCCGTATCAATAGCCATATTTACGAATTTACAGATCAAAAGAGGCCCAGATAATGGCCACATGTCCCGGTAGTATCTAATGGAGATTCTTGAGTTGTCTGACCCCTTTTTACCTATTTCCAAAGACTATATCAAGATCTCCTCGAGGTTTAAGTGTTCTTAGATGATATCCGTTGAAGTTGCTTTTGTCAGACATTGGTGTTGGTATGGCAAGGAGGAAAGCACGAAACCATGGGCAGTCAGGAGTCAGGAGCCATGCTTACCCTAGATTTTCGACGATTTCACTCGGTATATAAAGCCAGATCCAAGAAGTGATAATGTTGGAGTGTATTTGTGGTGTGGGGTAAAAGGCTATGATTTGGCAGTAGTGAGGGGTAAACATGATCGTATTTTCCTTGAAATGAGGAAACGATTTTATGGTTGGAAATTATTCAACGAGGGGTAGTACAGCATGTCTTTTCATAAGTTCCTTTTTGCATGAGAAGGCGACACATTGCGGCGCAGAAAATTCACTGCGTGATACTACGAGCCAAAAAGCACCCGTCAGTATGGGAGCAGTGAACAAATCCGTAAATATATTTCCCACTCGGCATAGAACAATCATTGTATGAAGCCTCAAAACCCTACATGAAGAAGACTATAAATAGATTCTCCTCGCTCTGCCATGAGGCTAATCCATTGCGAAGCTAATGTTTACGTCTTAAGTCTTACTCGTGTAACCTCTTATATGTAGCGCCACATAAGCGCAGAAACGACCCGAACTTTGCCCCGAATTTCAACAACATACCATCTGCTCATTATGTCTGATCTTGATATGACTCCCGCAGCACTGATTGATATTGTCACTCTATAAATGTGATGCTTTTCTTTAGCGTGCCTATTCTAACGTCGCATATCTTTGCCGGGAATTTGGACAATTGCTTGCGGCTAATTGTCGGTGTCTACATTGATTAGGACTTGCAGTAGTAGAAAGATTGAAAAGAGTGAGGGGTGTGACACAAATTGCTGATGTTAGCAGGATTCATCTAAAGCTAAGGGCATGGGGGGTTTGTACTTGAGAAGTGCAGGAGTGGGAGTGGTAGTTGACTGACCCGAATGATCAGTGAATATATGAGTTGATACCTGGTAGAAAAAATAATGCTGACTGACCTAACTCCAGTGCAACAAAAAGCCAGCGGAGAAAGTGTGAGCAGAGTAACGGGGGAATAAGCTGACAGCGTGGTAGGATTGCATGTTATGCATCAGTAGTAAAGTAAATGTGATATTACAGAAACGTCGTGTTTCATTATGCATGTTGTAAGATCTTATTTATCCAAGAGAAGTTGAAGATATTCATGAAGTTAAATACTGGCCAACATCGAGTGATTATGCATGCCACCCGCTGGATTTCTGTGCTGTGCCGTTGATCTTTTCTTGTCACTTTGCCCTGCCCCTTCTTCCTTCAGTCACCGAATTGATGTTGTATGTTTAGTGGAATGACCGTTCTTTGGAGACGGATATCCAAAGGAAAATAAATACGAGTACTCTCACCACTGTCACATCTCTTGCACCTTCTCTCAATAATTCAAATTTGTTGTTATATTTCGTGTTGCTCTTAAAGGTATTCATTTTCTTGTAGCTTGAACCGAAAATGGCAGAGATATTTCCAAGGATTAATATAGGCCCTAGTTCGCCAGATAATGATGAATTGATTGCACATGCAGGTCGAATTCCGCAAAGAAGTTTTGAGGTGTGGCTTCCTACAATCCTACTGATATAAAGCAATGTTTAATAACGATGTTAATATCAAAACAGATATCAGCAGGTGTGCTATTCGGAGTGGCAGTAATTACAGTGATATCACGCACCGTGAAGAGACTACTAGCATTTGGTTCATTGAAGCTTGACGATGCTTTTCTATGGTTCGGCCTATTATGCCTCGTCGCTGCGACAGCATGTTTGTACAAAGTTCTATACGTCACCATGCTATCTCTTGCTATTACCACAGACCCTCGGGTCATTGTCCCATCGATGATATTAATCAATTTCTTGATCCAATAGCCTTCTTTGATGCATTCATATGCACTATCTGAACTTGTACATTTGCGGTAAAAGCCTCGTTCTTGACTCTGTTTTGGGGTCTCATCCAAGGTGTCTCTAAACACTTCAATATCTATTATTGGCCGGTTGTCATCTATACATTGATAACGTGGCTGTTCTTGGTGGCCGAGCCTTTTATCCTTTGTCCGCATTTCGGACTAGATGCGGGTAAGAGATCAGACAAGATGCTTATTTCTAGGCGGAAAATGACTTGACTGACTCAAAGATCAGCAAAATGCCTTCCGGAAAACAACTATTTCAAGGCTATTTTTATTTATACTCTTGGTAGTGTTTTTGATATTGTCAGTGACGTCATGAGTAAGTGTAGGCCATACCATGTTTGCCATTTCCTAATTCAAACCGCAGTTGCCAGTATCCCGATACTTATCCTACGGAAAACACGCATGAAGCAAACGCAAAAGCTCTCGCTTGGAGTTTCCTGTGCCTTTCCTTAATCATGGCAATAATCGCTCTGATTCGAGCGTGTGGCATCAAAATAGGCCCTATGATAGACATCTCCTGGATGATGTACTGGCAATACATCGAGGGGTGCGTTGGGTGTATAATGATATCTATTATTCCATTCAGTACCATTTTTGTTACATTTGGGCTCCGCTCGCCGCGCAAGAAGCAGAAGGGCCCCTCATCATCCCTGATCTACTTTTGGAAACAACGAAAAATTAGTCTCTAAAATGGACATTGGATTGAGGTGACCAGCGGCGCAAATAATCTGCCCAAGCCACCTAACCCAATTCTATCGGGCATGAGATCGTTTATTAGGAGGAATAATCGAGATGATTCAGGGGATGCCACAACTGTTGATTCCACGGCTTTGGTTTCCAAGAGCTTTGGTACTGTGTTCGTGGAAATCGAACAAGATTACCAGAAATATCTTCGGCAGACTGCAGACAGCGACAAACCTGAGGTATGACATATCTTCTTCTTCGAAATAGTTTTCCGAGGCTAATAAATTTAACAATCTCTAGGGCCATTTACAACATGCCTCCCAAAAGCAGAGTGCAGAGAATATTGTGTAGGTGAAACGCAGAGGTTGGGCTTAAAGGGCTGTGGACTATTAATAAGCCTGTCTAAGTTTTAATGAGCTCAGTTTGCGATTATGAAGCCGATCTTGGCTTGGTTTTGAAACCTCTCCTTAATTTTGAACGATAAATTATGGGTCTTTGATGATTGATTAGCATCGAGCTATTCTTTCCTTGGAATTTCTGGAAAGCCTTGGTATCTAACATGGATTTCACACCGCAAAACTTTACTCTACGTAGTGTGATTTAATTATGAGGTTTAATACGACTGTCAGCTGTTTCCGTACATTAATCGTTTGTAGAACAAATAGTGTACAACGATGAAGTTCTCTTGTCAGCCGTACAAATTTACGTAGACTAGCTCTAAAAAAGAGCGTCTAATCCCTCACTCGTACAGCTAAGTCAAAATATTAGAATGTCAGTCAACAAGAAATTATAAGAAATCAGAGTCCTTCTCAAAGCACATCTCTTAAAAAGCAAAGATAATCATTAAAATGCCTACCTTACAGCAACGAGAACATCAAAATAGACGGAACTTGATTCAGCGCATATCTCTAGGTAATTCCATAGTCCAATACACCAGCAAACTCATTCAAGAACGATTAGCTCAAAATGGATAAGCCATTAGAGAGAACCAACTCGTCCCGTCTAAACTTCATCCGGCCACACCGCTCCCTAATTCTAACAATCACCTAAGACCACTTGAAAAGACTCGATATAATCGGTCCTATAGTAGTTTTCTTAAAGTTAGCACCTCTACTATTTATAAATTATCACCTAGTAGGCGCTTAAAGGCAAAAGGTCAGATTTAGAAACTAGTTATATACAATCCACCAACTAGTTATTCAACTAAAGCTCTTGGCAAATTTGCGAATTTTGATGAGTTTGAATAAATATCAAGGCAACACCACACACATCTACAAAGTTCAGAGCCTGAGATGCCCTGGCACATATACTAGTATTCACTTGAATCATGCTTTATGGGATTGTTTGGGATTCTGTAAGATGAGATAGATAGTACAATGATGAGAAATGAAGTGAATTTAGCAATTCAATAACATCTAAAAAGTTTGAAGCCTACTAATTTAAGTTTGACATTTTAATTTATATTAGGCCATAGGAAATTTCCTGATATTGATTCTGGCAAATTTGTGATCTATGATTCTATTTCTTGATGGGAGTAGCCAAATCCATCCTTCGTTCACCTCCAACAGTGACTTGTATACAGAAATCTCCATCCCAATTAGTCAATATCCTTTCAATACACCTCCGAGGTTTTTGAAATTATGCCCAAAAAGCCATCGCCTATCCCCTATCCAGCAAATTTCCACAATCATCATACTTCCACACCAATTCCAAACAACAAACAATCAAATCCAGACACCCTAAGAGATCCAACATATAACCACCGATTTTCCTCTGCAAGAATGCTTCACACACCTAAATTTGAACTCCCACGACTCGAATGGCTCAACAAAAGAGGATGGAAGAACTTTCACGATTTCATGGTGACCTATGGTTATGATCCTAGGAGTGCAGAGGACTACATGAAAGCGGAAGAGTTGCTTCGTGATTATAGAGGTAGCGATCCATTTGCGAATAAGGAAGAGGTTGATGGGGTATTTGATGACGAGGAATTGGAGGAACTTGAGGAGTTGGAGGAACTTGAGGAGTTGGAGGAGGGTAATGGTGAAATGAATGGAATGGATGGGATAGATGAGGGAAAAGACGGAGAGCAGGAGGAGATACTTGGTGATGCCATGATAGATGTCAAGAGTGTCTTGGAGGGCTATCAAGATGATGGTGATGGAATGGAAGGTAATAAGGAGCGCAAAGGCGAAGAAGAAGAGAAAGACGAATGCCCCGCCGTCACAGAGAAAGACGTAGGAGAACTCCAAATCGCAGCTCGCGAACAAGAAAGACTCGAATCAACCTATAGAATCCGCTGCGAAGATGAAGGAATCCACGAGTGGCTCATCAGTCACGGATGGTCTTGCCTTGAAGAATATATGCAGTATGTTGGGATGAATCACGGGAATGATAATGACGTGGAAGCTGTCGGGAATTCAATCAAGGTGGATATGAGTCTCAAATCACGAGATATATGTGCTGGTATTGAGGATGATACCGAAGAAATGGACATAGAAGATGATACGAGATACGAGAATGGACGTAACGCAGAAAGAGAAGCACTTATTAGCGAAGGAATGATCGACGATGAGGACTTTCCACGACAAATGCAACCTGCCAATTTTGACGGAGAAAATCCTCCAGGAAATCTCTCCATGACAGCTATTGCAGGGCAAATTAGGAATAGCCGGGAAACCGAAGCTTGGCTTATTGAGCAAGGATACCCTAATTTATTTTGGTTTATGCAAGGTCATGGGTTAGATTTCTATGATGATGAACTTATTTGTGTGGTGGGTAATCAGGTCAAGACGATTATTGAGGATGGGGTTCATGATGGATTGGAAGTTTTGAACAGAGTTTTAAGGGGTTGGGTATGGGTGATATGCGAAATTCAAAATGGAATACGAAACGAGACTCTGGCAGTGCGCTGCGATGAAGAAAAATGTAGCACTAGAATTTTATGAATGAAGGACTACTGCAGATATTCTGGCCTGAGGGGAGGTAAACACTCAGAGAGCACTTACGACTACTGCAAAGTATTCTTTACAAGAGAGGTCATTTATTATCAGGTCATTAGTGTTACAATGCATGTTTTCATATAATCTATAAGTTGAGTACCCCACTTTCGGACCACCCCTCTTTTGGACCACCTAAAAATATATATATATATGAATTTTAAACTTCAATAACTCAACCACTATTCAACTTCAATACAATCCCCTGTATTGTCAGTTTCATAAATACTATCAGAGTCTTTTATCTCAATTTCCCGATCACCAGCTTCAATTTGAGCTTGATATATAGCTTCTATCCCTGCAAACCTCGAATTTGGACTAGTTTTTACCATCCTTCTTTTTTTAGGTATAATCTCTTCTAATTTTTGCTCCAATTGCTTTATTCGTTTCTTGGACTGTACAAGTTCATAGTCCTTAGCATCAAATCCTTTTTGAATCTTTCGAAAAAGCAGCCGGCGAGTTGGAATATCGGTCTCATCAACTTTCTCCATTATATCAGCATATTTTCGAATATCACTTCCTTTTTGAGGGGTTTTCCATGCAATAAAAGATGAATGTATATTCCATTGAAGCTCGGGATCATCATCTGAAACAGGATTTTGATATACAACCTCTTGATTACTGTTTTCGAGCAATAATCTGGACAAAAGAGGTTTAGCGCGGTTTTGAGGCCATAAACCTGAAGCCTTCCACCCAGAAGTGATATTTCGAAGTGTTAAAGCTTTTAATCTAGCTTTCTGATAGCAGGCAAGAAAGTTTCTTTTGCCAATGGGAGTAGAATCCGTCAATGAATCGAGAGTATTGAGGTGGTATCGATATTCTTTTTTCAGAGGTGAAAATATTGATAAATCAAGAGGTTGTAGTACATGCGATGTATGGGGTGGTAAAAATAAGAGGTGTATATTATTCTTGAAGCATTCAAGCATAAATTGAGTGGTTTCATGGCTTCCATGCCCATCCAAAACAAGGAGTCTTGCTTCTTTCGGTCGAGTTGGTGCTGATTGTGGTATAAACACCTCTTTTAGCCATTCCAAACCTGTAGAATCCGTAGTCCACCCATTATCTGTAGCAGTGAACTCCCACCCTTCATAGTTATCAAGTTTAATGGGAAACCATTGTTGTTGAAGTGTTTTACCTTTGAATATAACCAAAGGTAAAAGTGCTCTTCCCGTAGCTGAGATACACTCAATAAAAGAGGTCCACGTTCTTGAACCGGGTTGCTTTTTCTGAATAAAACGTCGCTTTGAACTCCCAAGTACCATACCATTGAGACCTTGGCCTTCCATTATACCAGCTTCATCCATATTCCATCTGTTTTCGGGCTTGATATACTTAATTGCTGGTAAATCCAACTTTTCAAAGAACTTGCTTATAATTTCGGTAGTTGCACCATTGATACGGGCATTATCGATTTTATATTGCCTTTTAGTCTTAATCTCTGGGTTTCTTTCCAAAAAACTATGTATCCATCGCTTGTCAAGAGATAAATCACCTCCTTCGAGGTTGAGAATGGACTCTCCTAATTCTCGTATTTGACGATGGGTAGGGCTAGTTCCTAGGGCTTCCTGTACTAAAATCCAATTTGCTAGAGCTCTCTCCTGCACAGGAGCTATCTTCTGTAGGTTTTGTGCACCTTTTTTATGTGAAAGGTGGCCATTTATACGGTTGTGTAAAGTGGTGCGGGGAATACCATATTCTGAGCAAGCCTTACGCATAGACATGCCTCCTGCAATCGCAAAAAGTGCTGCAGCAATATCATCTTCAGTATAAGGCTTTGTCATAGCTTAATTGATAATGTATTAAAATCTTATATCAATTGAATAAGTGGTTGTTGATTTATTAAAGATGAAGTTGGGAGGTAGTGCTTAAAATGGGGTAAGATTTTAGGTGGTCCAAAAGAGGGGTGGTCCGAAAGTGGGGTACTCAACTTATTGATAATGCAAATCGGGCCTAGCCGCTTCTCTAGCTTTTATATGCTAACAATTGACTATCATGACTTGATAACTGTAGGTACCAGGCCAGACAAATAGCAGTCTACAATAGCAAAATGTGTAAAAGACGCAAAGGAAATAGGCAGTTCATGAAATCCATCTCGGCATTATTCATCATTGTACCAGGCATTGCTTGGTAGGCCGCGCTCGATGACAGGAGGATACAGAGTCTCGGCGGGCGGATGCAAACTAGCACGTTTCCAGGATATACTGGCCGAGACCTTTTTTTCCAAGGTGGTCTTCTGTACCGACATAGGAGCAGGCGGTGGTATGGGAAATCTTGTTTGGGGAGGTGAGATCCACGTCAACGTTGACTTAGATGCATGCGACGCAATTTTGAATGGCTTTGTTTTTGTTCTCCACCTTTGTGTTTCGGTTTGAACTAGTAACGGATGAGGATGTGCCGATGCATATTGAATTACTTTGGAATTCTTTGAAAGGCGATGATGTGTATGTGTCATTCTGGGCAAACTCGTCAAGCGAGGGTGAGGTTCTATGATAATAGTAGGTGGAGGCATCGTTGCTAATGTACGATGATGTGTATGGAGCTTTCTTGTTTCTATAGAAGTATCTGTTAAGGTAGACGTGCTGGCACTTGACGTTTTAGGTACCGACGAATCTATCGCTGTCACAGGACCTATAAAATCGGACGATGTGCTGATTGAAATGAACATTGTTGCGGTTGACCAGCTTGGGATGGATGAATATGTAGCTGTCATAAGACCTGTGGTATTTGACGATATTGTTGTGACTGCATCCACAGCCAAAGTGGGTAGAGGTATGAAGCTCTGCCCGTTGATGGACCCTGCTACCAAGAGAGGAACCGCACGTTTGATCCTCAGACTTCTGCCGCTCAACGGCAGTTCTACGCTCCTTTCTTGAAATGATTTCTTGATGTTGGGAGAAGGAATCAAGGGCAGGTGAATGGGATTGACATCAACACCCGCAGCATTGGTACTGCAACCGACATTTCCTACTGCGTCTAGCCTCGGTGGAATTTGGGGGTTAATGTCGACTGAAAAACGTTAGTTTTGTTTTCACTGAAGAGATCAGAGACTTCTTACAAGGTTTTCCTTTCTCGGGCTTAGATATAGGTCTCGAACATGATGATTTTGTGAGGCAGAGAATGGCCAACGCAAATGTAGTGGTAAAACGAAACATGGTGGGAAAAAATGATTGTATGAGAAAGGAGCTTAGTGTGTTGTACATCCATCTTCAATGTATAGAGCCCCATTTTGCCTCCCAGCTTCATCGTTTCACTTTGTGTTGATCAATCAGCAAGGTTGGTGAAAGATTTGAGGTAAGAGGAATGCGTTGCGCTTGATTATTGGTATAGTGTGCGTACATTTCCAAAGAATGTAAGCCTGGCAGAATCTGTAACTCTAAAACGCCATACTACGAAACACAAAGCCACCTAGATAGATTATGATTGAGGCTTGTAAGGGGTATTGTAGCTGGGTGGCGGGTGCGAGGAAAAGGTTGCCGTCGTGTATCATACATGTAAGGGCTGGAATGGAGGAATGTTGGCACGGGATCGTCCATCATGCTTTTATTTCAGCCATTGAAAAACTTGAATGGCGTAATTATTCTATCCTAGGGTATCGTTTTTCAAGCGTCGCGTCCTAGCTTTTTAGCTAGTTTCTTTTGATCTTCTGGTGACAGACACTTTTCGTCCGTTTCTCTCAGGGCCTTCCCTATGGCCAGAGTAGTCTTTACCGACTTACTATCCACCCAAACTTTTCCATTCCTTCCTACGGCAATCTCAAATGAAACGCCTGCCTCCCCTAGCTCCTCAAGTATCGTCAAACCGCCTTGATCGGCTGGGCGAGACATCATCATCCGTCTTGCCATACCGAGGGAAACGTCAAAAAGCATCCCTCCTTCCAATGGCCCCAAACCTTCCGATTTACCAGTTGATGCTGATACACATTCTAGTTCCGGATCCATATGTTTGTTGGCAAGGGTAACTCTTGCATAGACCAATGAGCCTTTCTCAAGCTGCGGTCGCGTTTTCTTCGTAGCTCCCTCAAACGAGAGTACTGGTAGACTGGCGTCTGATGTGAAATCGCTAAGATTTGCGTAATAAACGTCTCCTGCTGACTTTTTAATGGAAGCAATTACGAGGTCTCCTACTGTTGGAATGTACTGTGGAAAATATTAGCTCTCGAGGTACAAGGAGTTGTGATTTGCTCTCTTACTCTGCCAGCATTGAATTCAACCCATATCGCGTTCTTCCTCGAGTCTGTCTGTAACTGCCCTGCCACAGTTGAAGTAATTGTATTTGGAGGAATATGTCTTAACCCGGGGCCGAGCTTCAGAGGTAAACTTGGGTGAGAAGGTAATAATTCTGGAGCAATATGATCGCCCGGAAGGACGAAGGTTTCTGTTGACATTGTGATGTTGTAAAGGGATGATTATATCGGCTTGTAAAACTCTATGACCATTCTATAAGTATCGTCGTTGTCTTTGATATTCTTGAGTTTGTTGTGTATTGACTGTTTTACTTGAGTACTGTAAGGTTATATTTCACTCCGAGAAATAAATGTTGCAGTTTTCTCAGCCTTGCGTCTGTCAATGTGGGGGCTTAACCAAGATGGATGTGGCGCTAGCGAAATTCTCTAAGGTTATGCGATTTTGAAAAAAGTAAAAAAGTTCTGGATCTCATTTACGTTGGACATTTACACAGAAAGATATCACCACTTTGATTTTGGGTCAAAGTCTTTTCTTTGCTTGAATATATTTCTGAATTTCTTCCATATTCCTTCATATTTCCCAAAATGGCCGCTGAAATCCCTGCATCAAACGGCACTGCTGGAGAGAGAAATGCCATTGGTATCTCTTTCGGAAACTCCAACAGCTCAATTGCCTACACTACCGTTGAGGATAAAGCCGAAGTTATTGCCAATGAGGATGGTGGTAAGTATTCATGCCACAAGAACAGACAAACCGGAATGGAGGGGACAGATTGATTAACTTCGATTGTAGATCGTCAAATTCCTTCCATTTTGTCTTATATCCACGGCGACGAATATTACGGCCAACAGGCCAAGCAACAACTCATTAGAAACAGCGGAAACACCGTTGCCTATTTCAGAGATTTCCTCGGACAAGAGTACGTAATGCATTATACTTGCCCTTTTGGATCCTGGCTGTACTTTCAAAAATGGTGAAAGATGGCTAACATTTTGCCCCGCACTACGCACAGCTTCAAATCGATAGATCCTACACACTGCCATGCCTCAGCACATCCTTTGGACCACGACGGCACGATCGCATTCAAGATTCAAGATAAAGAGGAAGGCGAGCCATCGACTGTCTCCGTTTCCGAAGTCGCAACCAGAGTAATCCGTCGTCTCGCACAATCCGCATCGGATTTTTCTGGAAAGCAAATCAACTCAGCTGTTATCACAGTCCCAACAAATTTCTCAGATAGCCAGAAGGCAGCATTGTCAAAGGCTGCAAATGACGCTGGTCTTGAGGTTTTACAACTCATCAACGAGCCAGTAGCTGCTTTATTGGCCTATGACGCAAGGCCAGAGAGCAAAGTCGCAGACAAAAATGTGATCGTCGCTGATCTTGGAGGAACTCGTTCTGATGTCGCAGTCATCGCATCAAGAGGGGGCATGTATACCATCCTAGCAACTGCACATGATTATGAATTCGCTGGTGTTCACCTTGATAAGGTCCTGATGGACCATTTCTCCAAGGAATTCATCAAATGGAACTCAATCGATCCTCGTGAGAATGCTCGAAGTCTCGCAAAACTCAAGTTGGAAGCCGAGGCTACTAAGAAAGCACTTAGTATCGGAACAAACTCCAACTTCAGCGTTGAGAGCTTGGCAGAAGGTATCGATTTCTCTTCTACCATTAACAGACTTAGATATGAGACTATCGCACGCAAGGTCTTCGATGGATTCAACAGATTAATTGAAGGCGTTGTTAAGAAGGCTGGATTGGATGCACTGGAAATTGACGAGGTCATTCTTTCAGGTGGTACATCGCACACCCCAAAAATCGCATCCAATGTCCAATACACATACCCTAACGCCACAGTTCTCGCCCCATCCACTAGCCCCACTGCGATCAACCCATCTGAATTGCAAGCCCGTGGAGCTGCGCTTCAAGCATCTCTCATTCAAGAATTTGACGCCCAGGATATTGAGCAATCTACTCACGCTGCCGTCACCACTGTTCAACATATCACAAATGCCATTGGTGTCCTTTCCATCTCTGGCGAGAGTGACAAGGGTGTCTTTACACCAATCGTTGCTGCCGAAACTGCTCTTCCAGCCCGCCGAACCGTCGAAATTGCCGCTCCTAAGGAAGGTGGTGATGTTTTAGTCAAAATTGTCGAGGGAGGATCGCACATCAAGGTCACCAAGCCAGAGCCAAAACCTAAATCCAACGGAGCCAAGGTAGAGGACGCAAACTCGGATGATTCAGAGGAGGATGAGAGCGAAGAGGAAGAAGAGGAGCAACGTGAGAGAATCTGGAAGGTCGGAAATGTCCTTGCCGAGGCCGCGATCAAGGGTGTCAAAAAGGGTAGCAAGGTCGAGGTCATGATCAACATCAGCAAGGATTTGTCAGTCACCGTGACGGCACGGGAAGTTGGACAGAAAGGAGGTGTTAAAGGAGTTCTCCCAGCTCCTTCAAGCTAATTTTTCGAAAAGTTATTTCGATGCTAAGATATTACATAGATCGTTTATAAGGACTATAGAAGTACGGCAACCTCTGGTTTTTACAACAGGTAGATAAAACTAAAATAAGAAAATTTCTCAATCTTAGGCGTACGCCACTTCTAGATGGTGCTCAAGACTTTTTGGACTCTAACTTAAAAACATTAAACATGTGCATGGAACGAATGTGTTCAGCTGTGTTATAGTTCGGATCTGATAACTTAAGATATTGGCCTTTCAAGTGACTGGAAAGCAATCAGCGCGGATCATCTCGTGGCTGAAGAACTATGTAGAGCAAAAGCTTCAATAAACATCACAAGTCGGAAAGCCTGTCTAGTGAGGTATTGCCACGTCTATAATATTCTTTGCCATCACTTCGGCTGTGGCAATATGCATAAAGCACAGTCTGCTCTTCACTTGAGCATGCTTCGAACGTATTGTAGTGAAAGTTTTGGCACTTATTTACGTATAGGTATGACTGATTTACTCCATACGATAAGAAAATCTCGGTATGGCTGATGTTGAGAATCTGATGTGTTGCCGTTATTTCGATGTGGTTGTTGGCTTCTTTAATAGTGCCAAAAGCGAAGGTTAGCTGCGGAGTTGAGAATATTTTCAATCACTGAAATTTGCTCTAGAGTATAGAGAAGTGTGTGTAACGATACTGTACTAAAGGCAGCGGCTGCCTAAGGTTCGTCGGTTGATAGTTATAGGTTAAGGCTTTATCACTGGTATTCACTTGAAAGTGAATTCGTTACTAGATCAAATAGAATGTAGGTAAACTAATTGATAACTAAGTTGGGCACGAAGCTCCTAGGGCTCCTTATCACGTGATTTCTGATGGTGCGTGCATACACGATCTTCAGGTGACCAAGATCACATACTAATTCGATGAAATCTGATCGTGTTTGCACAAGGCCTAAGCTCTCCTAATTAATCAGTTTGCTACCATCGTAACACCATCAATCCTAATGGTGAATCGTGACAGTGTGGTTGTCATACTCATTTTTTCGAATTTGCAATACAACTTCTGGAAAGTTCCAATATTCGCTTGAATTAGTTCCCCAACGCTTCTCGCAATACTGTCGTACCCTTCCCATGAAATCAGCTGAGACAAGCTGAAAAAAGTTCGAGTAGTTAATTCTACTCTGATTTCTGAGCCCCTTCGGAAGCGGATCCGCCGTAAGGCCGACCTTTTAATGGGAAGGAAATAATGGATTTAGATGCTGGTAGATAATACGGCTAAATGGTGTGCCTGTCTGTACTGCTGATTTACCTAGGCTCCATTCAATACGGTTGGAATGGCAGATTGTGGTATCATGAATGTGTGCATGACTACAGTAGCTGCGGTACCTAGTGCTCGGGACGATTGTGCCTCAGTGATGGCAATTACTATATATATTGACATACTTGCAGACTCGAACTCCTTACCTTAAGTTCTCGTCATCAGAAAATCTCATACCACACCTAGAATTCGAATTTTATTGATAAATTATCAGCAAAACGTACACGATGGGTCAATCACCTTCAAAGATTTCAACTCATGTCATGAGAGAATCAACTGTATCAGAATGTCTCGCCGGAATCCTTTGTGGAACCCAACCTGCATCAGATGAATTCTCTCAGCAAGAAGAAGAGGAGCATTACTATCCACATGCTCTGATCCTTCAAGGAACCGACCCAAAGGCAGATAAACTCTCGACCAGACTATTTTTTCGTCGACCTTTGACTTTGAACAACCTAAAGCTCTTCAAACATCGACCCGCAAGTCTCGTTGGCGCTGTCTGGAGGTATATCGAGCCCACTGGTCCAAACTTAAGCGATATTCAAAAAGAAGCCATTATGAGGTGGAAAGAGATAGATATCCTCAATTCCACTAATCCAGATCAGCTTTCACCAATCAGAAAAGTCCTGGAAAAATATTTTCACATATTCGATGGCTTGTTCTTCGGAGGCACCTTGGAGAGGCACGTCATTCTTATCGTTTCCAAAACATGTGCCGCTACGATACCTGGTTGTAAGGGTCACACATCCGAAGACTCCAATGCTATTTTCCAAAGGGCTAGAAATGGTCAGCTACAATGTCGATTCAATCCGATTAGCACAATCACTATCTACATTAACGAGAAGCTCGAGCCCATGTCAGGAAAAGTCCTGAAAGGTCTGTTTGGTGTGTTGGTTCATGAGATGTGTCATGCATTCTTCCATATTTATGGTTGTGTTGGAAAATGCTGCCGCGACGGATCTTTAGACTTGGGAACACGAGGCCACGGAATCATGTTTCAGGAAATCACGTTCAATATCCAAATTATGGCGGCGAGTGAGAGTGTTCTGGGCTTTAACCTCAATATGGGTAGATATTTTAGTTTAGTGCAAGAATTGCGCGATAAACAGGGTTGGCAGGAGCAGATGGATGTGAGTAGGTGGGGTTTCGATGAGAAGAAGTTGATCAATGATCTGGTTAAAACCAATACTTAAGGGTGTGATTTGATCCCACTTGAGGTGAAAACACCCCAGGAGAAAGGATCATGGCAACCTAGCCGCATATGTCCCTATGCTAGTTATATTTATTATCGATCTAATAAAACATAATTATATACTGAATGATATATTATTGGTAACTTTAATTTTGCTTTATTGGTGTTTACAACTGTAAATGATTGAAATATTTGAGTATGTGTAAATACTTTAAATTGAATATATAATTAAAAGACAATAAAATAATTTTATAATTCTTTCAATTAATTCAATAAAGTTTGAAAAAGATTAGATGAGATTAAATTTTGATTTGCTTTTTATAATAAAATTAATAAAATCTAGTAATTTAAAATAATAGAAATATATCAATCAAAAAAGAAGAATTATGTTAAAGTGAATGGTTCCTGCGTAGCACGTGCACAGGGCACTAGTCCTGTTAGGACTAGATTGAGAAGCTCTCTTACAGAGAGCTTCGCACTTCCGTAGAACTGAGAAGAGAGATTAACCTACTAGACCAATATTACCTCAGTTCTGCCCTATCAGCTTCCCACTATTCCCTGTTGTGACGGAAAAGTCGTAAACGGAGTCAATTCAATCACTTAGAATCTAAAACTAAAGAACTAAGAAGATTCTAAGTAAGGTCTTTATATAAAGGGCTAGTGCACGTGAGCCACTAGTGGGTAACAACCGTCACGTAACACCTGTGTGAGGTCATTCCTTTTAACAAATTATATAAAAATAAAAATTTCCAAATTTTTAAATTTGAATTATTAAGAATTTGATTTCAAAACTTATAATTCTTTCAATCAAAATAAACTAAAAGAGTGAGTTTTGGTGTAAAAACGGATTGTGGCCAATATCAATGCACGGTTGCTAGAAAGCTTGGGAAGCTTCAATTTTAATTATGTTGCCAGACCAGTATTGTTACGAGGATAGCCGTCTATATCACGTGGAAGTGCTCTAGGCTCTCGAGGTAGATTTATAACTAGGCGTCAAGTAGGGACTTAAAGTAATGACAATAATAATATGCTATTCGTAACTAATAGTAGAGTATACTAAATGATTGATCTTGAGCACGAAGCTCTATACAAAGGAAATCCATCTTGATTATATAGACCTTCATGCCTATGGCTAGTCAGGACCGCGCAGCGGTCCTGGACAGCCAGCGTTCCTCAGCGGTCCATAACGTGACTTAATCACGTTACCTTGGTTTAGTCATGTGACGCGGCGTAGAAGATAGCCGTCGTAACAAGTATTTTCTTTAATCTATATAGAGTTAGATAGATACATATCGAGTATTCCTTGTAGATAAAACATATACATCATATAGTATTTAAAATTCTTCTACTTCTTCCTGCTTTATTGATCATTGTGAAACTTTACATTCAATCATTTGGATTGGGGAGGAATTCTACGCAAGTATTTAAGCGAAAGTCCATCTTCGTTTATTTGCAGTAGGCAGCTCATCATACTATCATTTTTCTATTAACTGAAGATCTCTCCGTAATTCTAGTCAATTATTTCATTGCAATTGAAGCCATAAGGTTATCCTAGGATTTTCGCTTGGGACCATCCACAACACGGTATCCAATAATCTGAATCAGCAGATTGGCTTTAGATGTAAGCTTTCAAACTTTGGGAAATTCAAGTGTTCAATATTAGATGTAAACGTTTTCTCGAACCCCTTGTTCTTTGACGCCAAAAGCGTCCCGACTTCATCAAACAAAAATGAAAGCTCCTCACATTTTCTTGGAATGTTTGTCAATCCCCACAGAGGATTTCCACTTTTCAAAGGAAAATCTACACACAAAGAAGCGATTAAAGTTCGACAACCATGCCTTTGACTTGAAACCAATATAATCAAGCGAAAAATCTTCGCGCTCATCACCAAGCAGCTACTCACTTCTTGAAGGTTCATCCCTCGATCCATTTGGGTCAGATCAATAACATCAACTTGAAGGTAGCCGTAAGACCATAACCTCCAATATATCATACTCGCATTATCCCCTTCTTTATGGCCACCGTAATCCATAGTCGTCGAGGAACTGTCACTCGATTGAGGCAACACAGCCAGAGTCCAAGTGACTCTGATGAAGATGTGTACACAGCTCCCCTTACGCCACCTGTTTCTCCTCAATATCCTTTCGGCCGATATCCTAGACAATGGAATCTAGGACTTCAACTCAAAAATTTGATATTTTCAAGATTCGGCCTTATAATCGGATCGATTTTGACCTATTTTGCCTTATTTCGCCGAGACGAGAGTGTCCTCGGAGACACTGGAGACATTTCAGGAACCGATCCGAAGATTACATCTGCAATTCCGCTGTTGCAAAAGGATGTCGTATATTATGCAACCAAAAGGGAAGGAAATACACTTAAAGGACACTTAGATATATTCCCGGGCGACACGCTTTCGGTAGCCCGACGTTTTGCTAAGGAGTTACCAGACATTCCACTAGCACACAAATTCTTAGGTCTGTTTGAGGATTTACAAATTACTTAGGACCAAATATATCACGAATACATAGATTATTATGATAGTATCCGTCGGCACGCGGAGGACGCAATGATACTAACAAACGCTTTAATCGAGGACTCAGGGGGAAATGTCCGACATCAGAATTTTACGGATGGTGCAACTTTTTCAACCGATTATTTCAGTCAGCATACAGGCAAAAGCTCCTATTGGTGTTACATTTTTGCTTGCGGTTTTGGAAGAATGGGAATTGAAGCCAATTACCTCGAATATTTGAAAGCATTACGAGAAGGATACAACCTACTCGACGAGTATCTTCTGATTCACAGATCTGTAGGATTGACTGAAGCTCTGACGAGAGGTGTAAGACTGATGAATTTATTCGAAGAGGCCAAAACTAAAAGTGGAGTGCTCCAATCCACAGTAGAGCGTGGTACAAGTACATTGTCCTCGGATGAAGCTTCAATGTCAGCACCTGACACCAATCAACGCAATGGAATAATTGGGTATATGCAAGATTGGCTTGAGAATGATTTTGAACGAGGTCGAATCGTGTGTGAAATCGAAATGCGCAACTCGCTTCACCAAACCCAGCTGGCGTTAAAAGATATTGACAGAAAGATCAGAGAAGTTATTAATATCTTATTGCACATGGATAATTACCTCAATGATCATTGGCATGTAGATTGTCATACTGATGCAATGGCAAAAGCCCTCCACAATGTTTCCTCTTATTACAACTTCAATCATCCATCTCATCCCAGGTTAGTCTGGGGGATGTATTATAGTATCTGGGGACGTGAAAGTGCGGGGCCATTGATAGACCCGGCAACTTGCAAAAACAA
Organism: Sclerotinia sclerotiorum 1980 UF-70; assembly: GCF_000146945.2. Lineage (NCBI taxonomy): Eukaryota > Fungi > Ascomycota > Leotiomycetes > Helotiales > Sclerotiniaceae > Sclerotinia > Sclerotinia sclerotiorum. Next base: position 388,254 of record NW_001820823.1, read on the forward strand.
AACGCAGTCGTGTAATACGCAGGAATAGATTGAGCTTACACTTGGTTAGCTAGAAGCCATGGGATTGGCAAGTATCGAGAGATTAAAATCGATTGAATACGAAGACGGATCTGAACCCCTTTTTACACCATTAACGACTTTAAAACTGCTTTTGATATTTATATTGAGTTATTATAGGTCTAAAATGGAATGCCCGTCGACTATCTAGTCCAAATGCCTCAGGTTTTGGAAAGGGTTCATGCTAGTCCCAGGTGGTACGCGGAGAAACCCTGGGCTTAAAAAAGGAAATCTCCGTGGACTAGACTAGTTTTCTGCCCCTTAAGGGCTATGAGATTGGTTTCGATTTAGTATTCAGATTGTCCCTTACTGAATTCTTGAATATGCCCTTTCATAGTTCGTGTATATGGCAAACTTCCACGGTAAACTTGTTCACTTGATTCCCTTTTCTGCTATCCTATTTGCTCTTTAGAACTATCATGCGTAGTAGCCGTAGCTTTCTCTGGCATTATTGAAAATCAATAGGGCTATGTCTGTCAGTTCGCCCGAGGATTTATGTTGCACTATTCAATGCAATTTTACTCAGAGGGGTAGACGCTACCGTCACGTTATATTCGACGTGCTATTAACACTTGACACCTATCCTAAGTAAATGCACCTTAAATATCTTGTCTTAGTAAACAGAATATTTGAGAATCAGGGACTTGGGTAGCATAATGATCTGCTGCTATACTGTTTTAATGTCTCAAGCTAAGTATACACTAGCAATTAACGTCCTCTATCGTTGGGTATTGCCATGGAGCGCAAACCAAAAATGGATTAATATTACCGGCACTCCGTACTTTATTTCTTAGACTTCTATGATCATCCAACACCTCCCATATTTTCCACTCCCTCCATGTGCCCCCAAATCTATATCTAAGTTCTCCCTTAAAACCCATCCACCTGTTTCGTAGAACTTCCGAGCTTGCGGCATGCTGACCAAACATATTTTACTGCTTTGTTTGTCTGCTATGTCAATTCCCCATTGCAACAGCATCTTTCCTATTCCTAATTTCTGGTATTCTGGATCCACAAAACATAGATCGAGCACTAGATTATAAGCACTGTAGTTCAAAAACATCAGGGTAAGAGGAATGAGGAGGGATAAAAATCTAGCTTACTTATGTCTCTTTCCGCATCATAATCACGTTGCTTGCACTCAATCGAACCCTTCACCTTTCGCATGAATAGATCAAAACTCATTCCGGCAGGTGTTTCCCAACCATCATACATCTTCTGTTTGATCGGAGCCGTGGCACTTCCATCAAATTTCTCAATATCAACGCTTTTTTCCTCTATTTTGCCATCAACCCCGTTATCAGGTTTAAACGCTGTCATTTTTGAGCCAACTGGCAAAAGCCACCGAGCATACCCCACGATCTTCCCATCAATTTCTACTTACCACGTAACTTTTGTATCACTCTGCAACGGTTTGAATAACATCAGAGCAGCGGCATCATGAACACCGGGAGCAGTATTTCCCCATATAAGAGGAAATATGGTATCGCTTGCTTCGAAGGCCCGAGTAGTGATAGCAGCTAAGCGAGGCGTATCTTGAGGCTGTGCGAGTAGAATAACTGGATTAAAATTTGGGAAAACCATCTCGGAATCGAATTCAGGGCACTGTGAGTTCCGACGAACATAAAGGAATTAAAGCATGGGCGTGATCCGAAGATTGTTGTTGGAATATAAGCTGATGACTAACTCCACCCTTTCCAGCCACCAGGCAGCAGTCCATCCCACTTTATCATAAATCACATGTTTGCAATCATTCAAACTCCTATGAATTTTGAAGCAAAGTTACTTCGAAGAAGGATGCTCTTTTGACTTTTTCATAAATGTTCATTGTCAGCAACAATTTCTTTGCTGCTAAAAAAAGTCTATTACTTTTATTCAATATTGAGAAAAACATTTAATATTTATGTTTATGAAAGAAAATATAGATTTATAAAGACTCTATTTTAAATTCGAATTATATATGGGGAAGTAGATTCTAGAACTTTCAGCTGGAAAGTATTTTCGATGGAATTTTACTTTTCCTCCTTTCATTTGACTACCAATACTTCTACCAATAGTTACAAATAATTTCAAGTAATTTCTGGCCCTGAGCAGAGTGCTTGAGATTTTCCAAATGCAGGAAGCTAGAGCTACTAGAGCTCATATGCACTATGGAATCACACAACTTTCCCTCAGAGAGGAATATGTCCAGATATCACTATTAGACCCGTTTAATACATCAATCGAGTAGAATCAAGGAGAATCAGACAAAGAAATTATTTCTAAATATTCAACCGTCGTGTAGTTTTTGGATGCGGCACTAATTAATCGGTTGTTACGTATAGTTCAAAGCGCATGGTTGAACAAAAGTAGGAAGGTCAAGAATAAGGGAGAATACTATCCCAGTTTTGCTATCATTTCGATCCAAAGCACTAGGAACCCTGTGTTGATTCGTTCTTGGCCCTTGCCCTCGATCGCGAACTGACCCCCTACAACTCACTTGCCTTACATGTAATGTCAAAATTCGGCATACAACCCGATCTTCTAGCTCTCTCTAGCATCTAAACAGAGTTTTTTGAATATTTGATGCTCCAGAATCAATTAATTTGATCACATAGCGCGACTCTTTAGGCAGTAGATAGATACCTAGTAATAATTTTCTATAAAATCAAGGGCTAGAGCTAGCTGAATCGGGATTAAATGCATTGTGAATACTTCCAAGCCATTTAATATTGTACAATCAAAGGTGCATCCCATAACTTTGCCTTAATATAGTTCCTTGCCCTCGGGTGAAGGATTTGTGTAGGAACGAGGCAACAGGACAGTGAAGAATGGAACATTTTCAGTCATGCGTAGCATTCAGAAGCCGCTATTTAGCCTATTGGGTTATTCAAAAAGCTTGTAATTTCATAACTTCAGCTCCTAGACACCACCAACGCTACTGGAAATATCAAAGCATTGAAAGCGGCGATGGCTTCCAGCCTTTCTTCTGGGTCCAGGAAGTGCTATACACGTCAGATTAGCTGAACCATTGTCAAATTTTGTCAAATGCAACCATAAATTTGACCAAACATTTCAATTCTCATACTATCTTATCTGATGACAAGCGTTGATAGCTGCAATAATTCTCTAATCGTAGTTTTTCCTTCTCGTAAGCAAACAAAACGTGATTTGTGCAGATGCGCAAATCGTGCATAAAGTAATTTCTTAGATGTATCTTGACTTCCTCAAAATTTTGCTACGGTGCCTCTCTTATGCAAGGCTATCATGCAAATCAGGATGTAGATCAATATCTCCAGATGAAATATACCGTATTGCAAAGTAAGGTCGCTGACCCAGCAGCCGTAGAAAATTTATCTCTATGCGCATATATATAGTTTCATATTGACATGTAACAATGACAGTACTTCGAAACTACTTACAAAGATTCATCAATAAAACTATTCTGAAGGTCTCCACATACATTCGAACAACTTCTTCGTCGGAAATTCAGACAAGATCTGATAAAGACTCTCCAAAACCTACAAAGAAGGTTGATCATATTTCGCAGTACACCCTTAATTACAAACTTCCGGACATATGGACAGCAGCATGGCATCCGACCAGCAATGGGGAGCGAAACAAACTCTGCAGCCACCACCACAGTATCGTCGGTCTGATAATTATGTTGATCCACACATTACGGCATGTGGCAATGAAGAACCACGATGGCTAGACTTTCCAGCAACATCACTAACCCAGATTCCTCCATTGGACGGGCAACAGTGTTATTCTTTGGCTAATGGTAAAGAATTTGGCACATCTTATCCAGACGTGCCAGATCAACATAGTAAATTCCGTGATCTTTTTACTTTAAAATGTCTAGCTAATAACCATATAGAGCGAAGTGAACCCTATCCTGTCTTAGATGGCTGGAATGAAATGAACGAGCACTTTCCAGCACAACAGCCGGTTTTCGAACAAAACACATTCCCTGAGCTTCAATCAAGCGAGGAAAATACCAGAGACCGTCGGCGTAACATCTCTCCGAGTGCGCACCCGTCCTGGAACACCAACTCCAATTTCGAGGACATGGATTCAGAAACGTTGAAAGAGGTAGAACCAAAATTGATGGCCAGTTTGAGACCTGATGCTCCCGCCTTACTGGTGCAAGCCCCAACTTTCCAGGTTGCCCGTACTGCTCCAGTTGGTCCTGCCACTGAATTGCCCATCACGGTCAACAACTTTGGTACCAGCGAAAGTTTTGGTACTACAGGAGGTCAACACATAAGCAAAATCAATTACCGAGACCAGAGACAATCAAATCCAATTTATTTTGGTATAAATACAAACAATTCTGAAGATGCTAACATCAATTTTGGTGTAGCGAGAGATGGAACAGGAGCAAACGCAACGGCGGTGGCATTTCGGAGCCCTCTTTACGACCCAGGAATGGCATGTACAGTCAGGGATGGATCTGAAATCAGTAGACATATTGAGAATTCCCAGTATTGTCAGCATACTATGGGTCCACATCAAACTCCTGCACATGTCTACACAGAAATGGAATACGAGCCTCCGCATGAGCCTCGGAACGATCACTTAGAAGTTGGGCCTGCTGATTCCAGAAAGTGGATCCCCATGAGCCATGCGCAAGACAACCAATCTTCGACTGAAGGAAAGCGCGCACAAATCAATACATCAGAAGATCGTGCATTTCCTGCAACACTTGGCGATCTGAACGTCGGACGTGTATACAGGCCAACACCTGAAGTTTTTGGGGAACAGGAAGTCCAGATGTTCGATCAACAGGCAATGAATCGTGGCACCTTTGATAATATGAATCGAGAACATCTCCTTTTGCCCGAGTTTCAGTCGACGTTCCAGGGTTTCATGAATGATGATTTGGCCCTGCCGCCAAAAGGGTTTTATGACCCAGCTTTTAATTGCAGAAAGCACCAAAGAACGGAAAATCTCAAGCCACAAAGCGCAAAATCATGCGCTCAAAACGTCAAGGTCCGCGGCGCGATTCCAGCACCCAAAAGAGCTAAGAATGGTGAGCCATCTAAGAACGGGCTTTCAGCCTATCTCAACAGCCACGAATCAAAATATCCACGTGTTACGATTACCGAAGAAGAGATGAAAGTCATTGATCCTTGTTATGAGAGTCGTCCTCGCCGAACATTTCAAGGTTTAAGAAACTCCTGGAATACCTCCAAGACTTGTCGAATAGACTGGGATCAAGTGGAATTGCTAAATGCGTGAGCATTCTCTCAAGCTCCATCATTAAAACAAATTAGATGATCACTAACTACTCTCTAGACACCGCCGAAAAGCTAGGCATGATGAAGAAGAGCGTCAAAAGCTTTGTAGCCCCGGCGAATACGTGCCAAAATTCATTTCTGCAGACTACAAGCCTTCGGACAAACTTCGAAAATACCAGAATGCTTGGCTAGAGGCAAAGAAGGTGGGGGTCATCTCTGATGCCTGGATGAATTGGAAAAGTAGAACTATCAATCGTAGGTAGAAGCCTAGGGAGAGGCAGAATAAAAAGGATGGTAGATCTTTTTTAGAACTCGAATCATCCACGGACATAAATTTCCTAGGTTATGGCCAAATGCTGAGTTTGCAAAATGATGCACCCTCTCCGTGGTCATACAAACCAAAAATTTTCAGGTTCAAAGAGAGATTTATTTAGTTCTCAAGAAGAATTCGGGGAATCCGACACCGAGGAGCCACATACACGGCGAAGCAGGGAATCGGGTTTTCATTAGATGACCCAAAATTTGTGGTCCGCGCAATGAAGTGCAATGCAAAGAGGTAAAGACATTCGGAGAATCGCTCCAGTTATAATCCCTTAGATAGCATTGTATAACAGCTCTTTATTTCTTTAATACAAACTTACATAAATTACTCCTTGTTTCCAATTTTTTGATGGTTTGTAGACAAAGGACGGGAAAATGATGTGACAATACTCCAACATATTATAAACTTACAGGCGCATGTTTTTGAGGTTATTGCCACTCCATAGATGTCCTTGTTCTATTCAAGAGGCTTTGATCCAAGATCACCTAGAATTTGAGATCACTATCGAAGCTCACTGCCTACCAGGCACTTTTCTCTTAGTATGTAAAGTACCAGATCCGCTCGGATTTATCTGCGATAAGGTTGAGCCAAAAATGTGTCAAAAGCAGTTAGTCAAATAGAATAAAATGAAATTATACCAAAAATCTCGTATCAACTCAATAACATTCATAATCATGAACATATAGTTATTGCGGTCTTGAAATCAGATACCTTGGAGTCTAACATGCAGGGGGTCTGTAGGTCAATATTGAGCTTTCGATTCAAGGAGAGCAAAGGTAAGATAGAGAGATGGTGGTTTTCTCTCTATACATATGTATAAAGCGCAATATCCGCCTGGAGCGGGTATCAGATGCAAGTATATACATCTTGCGTAATGACTACTTAGCAATGTTCCCCATGATATCACTGTCAATATAGCACATTTCAAACGCGTTTCAACTTCTGGTAAAGATATTGACGAGGCAAAATTTTTTGGCTTTTCATGAAAGCTCCTATATCAATAAGCAGTACCAACAACGTGCAAAAAACAGATAAGCCACTAGAAAGTGAATGTTCTAGCATGTTTAATGTTCTTGCAAAATTGCAGACAAATTCGGTTACCGGAGACTTTAGTTCCGGAATAATGTGGGGCTAAATCTCGGTTGACCCCCTTTACTTAAACGTCAATCTGTTTGCTGCGTGTTGCCATGAAAAGTTACCTCGATGACGTAATATCACGTTAGTTGTAATAAGCTTCTGCTGTATAGACCATTGGTATACAGCCTATTACTATCAACTGATGTACTAAGCGCGCTCATCTCCGCGAATTACAAATAGCTTACCTGCGCGCGATGACTTTTATCCGGCCGTGTGAATCAAGCCTAGGACGTAGAAAACAATGGGAACAATGTATAAACACGCGTTCTAGCTACAGTATAGGGATGATGGCTATTTCACGCGTATACGTTGCAATACAGCCTGCTATGTTTCTTGATGAGTAATACAATAATACAAAAGGTCCCGCCGCCTCCATCCACAATCCTGCTTCTAGAGTTCGTCGCAGCAAACTTTGAGTTAATAGGGTTTCTGTACAGGAAATTCAAGTCCTAGGATAAGTTGACAACAATTATTCGGCAATACATTTCATAGTTCACATGACATCGACAAACTCCTACCAACATTAAAACAAGAGAAAATGTCCAGCCCACAAAGGTTTCCCAAAAATATGAAGGAGGCAGGTGGAAAGGTTCCGAGGGAGCTGAATAGAACATCAAAATTCGTAGCAACAGAACAGCAGCTGAACTATCCTACGTACGAATCCGATGATGTATTATTTGTCCAAGTGACTCCGACAGATAGACTTTGGGAGAAGATACATCAGTCCGACGGAATTGAACATCACCCCGGGAAAATCATCCATAATGAAATGGAAACCGGGACTCAACAAACGTCCGATGACAAGAAATATGAGTTGGGCCAGCACCACGCAGACACATCTACCACTGTGCCAGACAATGGCAATGACATGGCAAGAAATAAAAATAACAGCTTCGAGCAACTATTTACCATCAACACCCCGACACAGTGGAACATGAACCCAAAAGGTCCCCATAATCTTCTCCGAAACCTTCATGGTGAAGAACAAATGTACTCCGGTGATCAATTGGAGGTACATAATAGCAATGTTAGGTTTACAGACACTAGAGAAGATAAAGTGACATCGAACAAATATTCTTACGATGCCAACCATCGCACAGGTCAGAGCGAAGGAAGAATGCAAACTGTTGAGATATCCAGCCAACAAATTCGTCGCAGTTCTGACCTATCATTTCCCCTTGGTCCATTAGCCGAGGAAGACCTCGGCGAATTTTTGATGATGACCCAAGAGGAATATGAAAATATCAATAGGCTCATCGATGAATCATTCGACGAATTGAGCAAATCAGTACTTGAATTCACTAAGGCAGATCAAGCCTTGCTAGCTGCCATAGAGACAGAAAATTCGGAATCAAGCCTTACGAAATATTCACACCAAGCAAGTTTGAGCGGGGATTCCCTTCAGGCCACTTTAGTTCCAACTGCTCAAGATCCCCAAATTCAGAACATCGATTATTTGCAGGAAACTGATACCATATACTACCCATTACAACATGGTGCGGGGTGTCCAGGTCTTCCGGAGAATCAGCCAGTTCCTAGTCACCATTCACCAGAAAAGAGTGCAACAATGTCATATCCACTTGAAGCAATGGTGGGATCGACTACGATGAAAGATGGAACAGCGAATTATCATCCAACTTACTACCAGGAAGGCTCCTTGTCTCCAATGTGCGCTGATCAACCATCGCCCATGAATCATAACGGTCAAATCACTGGCCATTACCAGCCATCGGCACCATTATCAAGCCCTGCAACCCACCGGTCAATACCTGACTTGGACTTCCAGATCCTATCAGCTTCCCCGAACGTAGCTGAGGCGGCTCAAAATACATTTGAGCATGGCCCATTATACAACAAATCAGAAAACGGTGGATATAATGGAGCCGTACCCTTTCAGGCCAATGACATTTGGGCATACCCTACACCACCATACGATAGCTATACCCCTGCTGAATCGCCACGTCCCGACCCCGCGATGACACATTACGCTGAGAATAACTTCGGAGCTGGCGGAGAATTGCAACAGACGTACTATCATCCGACGAATGCAGAAAAGAGTGTTCTCCACGGTACCAAAAATGGGGTGCCGAGCAAAAATTGTGAGAGGGACCAAAATGGTAAAAGCGTTCCGAGGTCCAAGAAACGACCCGATTGGGCAACGCGGCCTGACGCAGCTAGACCTAGGGTGTCCATGACGGAGGAGGAATATCAATGGCTACGACCGGGAAAACCAGCACGGGACATCTTCGCAAATTCCAGGAGAAAGGCCGATGACAAGAGAATGAGAGAAGAGGCCATGGCAGATGCTATGGAGAGGGCAGGCAAACCTAGGCCAAAACCAAAAATGCCGATGCCGATCAAGGGAGGTGTGCACATCGAAGAGTGGGAGAAAGAGAGACTCAACGAGTAAGTTCCCGTTATTATGTCTTGCAGAGATACTTAGTCAACATTTACTAACTGTTGTGCTTTAGATACCGCAAGAGCCGAGGTATGTCGGGTCGGTCGCTATTCATGGCGAAACCTCAGACTCACGGAAAGCGAAAGGCACGTGAAGTAGCAGAGCCAGATCCACAGCAGGAACCAAAAAAACAGAGGCTCTCAGAGAATAGAGATCATGGTTTTAGCAAGATGAACGGCGTAAACGAAGACATGTCTGGCGGCGAATCGAGAAATGAAAGACGTGCCCCGCTCTCAACGCATGCATGGCCAGTGCAAAACAGGATGGATCCTCAGCTTCAACCTCCCCGACAACCACAAATGTTTGAACCAACTGTTAGCCCCTGGAACGGACTTGATCCTGCGCATTCATTGGTGGGAAATGGTGTTAGTGGAACCGTCTCATGGTTACCCGACTCCACAGACCCCTCAAGCCGAGGCCAAGAAATTCTGCAAGATTTCAACAACTTGATTGATCCGAGACTACTATCCCAGGCTCAATTCCCGCACCTAGAGGAATAGGTGCACCAAGGAGAAGTCATGGCGGCGACAACTACTCTGATTTGAGGGAATTTTCGGTTAGGAAGAGAACAGAATAAAAGAGCGCGAGCCCGCAAACAATATACAATGGATGCTGTGTTGAGGGGAGTGGACATTTGACTAGATTTTTGCCAGAAATTTGGAGGATGGATCTTTGCGCTTTTGAATTGTATGGGGAGTTTTCCTTAATGATACCAGGGAACAGCATGGCGTTTTTGTTCTTTTATGGCATGGTATGAAATACTTATGAGCAGGGACGGAATACCCAGGTAACATGGAGTTTGTAGCGTGGTATTACATTAATATTAATAATCTTTTGTCCTTAGTATATTAGCAAATCAAATGAACTCATTACTGATACTGACCCGATATCTCCAACATGTGAAGAATGATATTTAAAAAATAATATGAAGGACCCTACTTCAAGCCTTTGTGGTTTTGATAGCTACCATGAAGGAGCGGCTGATACTCCATCTACATCCATCTTCAACCCATCACCTAATTTACATCTTTAATATGGACACACCTTGAATTTACAAAATACTTCATTATCCCAGTTCACACTCCTTTGCCTACCATGAAACAATTTTTGAAGACATTCAAGCTGTTTCTAAACCCTCTTAGTTCATTAAAACTAAAACTACTTTCAAGAGAACGTACAAGCATTGCCAGCCACTTGGCAGCGCGTTTGCGATGTCAACAAGAAGGCAGGAGTGTCCCGAGTTTCCAGAGCACAGACTGCTTTGTTCATGGATCCTACCCTGACTGTTTTTTGGGGGGGGGGGCATATCATGCGCAAATATTACGACCGTGATCTCAGCGTGCCTATGGATTCTTTCAGGCTAACTGGCCGAAATAGATATTGTGGCAGAATGTTCGCTGGCTCCATAGACTTGTAGTCTAATGAGGTCGAAGAATAATGATTTGTATGAGTGCGAGTGGGAGGATGATCAGCTGTCTCATATATGGTGGTAATGAAATAGCATGCAGTTCGACGCATGGTGGTGAAAAAAATTAAAATGGATGACATTAAAACAACCAGGATTTCGTGAGCTCATCGGATCCCGTTCTTGGTATGAAGCATGGAGACCTCACTAGCCACTTGTATTTTTATAATATTTGAACGCCTAAAATGAATGCCAGCGCAAACCCACAAATCAAGCAATGCAACGACTCTTCATATAGTGTAAATAATTCTCAACAAAATTTTAAGATATGCCGATTAGGGTGGGCATAGACAGCCATTACAATTCCGACACCCGTTTCTACTAAAATGCTTGGTTGTAGAATCAAGGAAATGAACGGCCTGTATCAGCAATTACTTCTGTTTCCAGGTACCCTTCATAGCTCCTAGTATGGGACACTAGCGAAACAAAATGATTTAATGACTGGCACCACACCCCATAGCAATACACCTCTAGCTAGAGGGACCTTGAGTCAAATTTAGGGAGAAACAATCCCAAAGTAGTGAATTGCCATTTCTGCGTGTCGCGAGCAAAGCAAAGAGACTCCTCAGATATAAGTTAAAACTAATCTCATTGCTTGCTGAATTTAGCAATCACATGACGTGAAACATGGAAGGGGAATACACGCGTATTCTACTTCATGTTGAAATATTGAATCTTTTCACCAACGGCGAAAAGAAGACTGCAAAGGAGAGAGCCCACTGTCCCATATCACAACAGCCTTAATCCTTCTGGTATTGAACACAATAAGAAATCGTCGTTTTAGTCAATGATCATGAACTAGGGAAAAGGAATACATGAGCGTTGGTGGAGTTCCGCAGCATACCTAGCTTTCGAACCCAATAACAACTGACGTTAAGGAAAGTAGACACAACGGCATGAACCCCAGTTCCGGAGCCGCTGTTTCTCAAAGCAAAAAAGAAGAAAAACCAAACATCCTTATTACCCCGAGAGCTATAATTCCACATGGCGGCTTCGCGACCTGATATTTCAATATCACGTTCGACGACTTGTCTGGTGCCTTGATGCCACTCATTTGCCGGTGTCGATTTTTTTTTGATTTTTTTTTTGCACACGATATGCCATAACATAATTATAAAGCACACGAATTCATATCAGCACTGTAGCAGGAGGAGCAGGATATTCATCAGCAAAACCCGGAGATCGCCAACGAAATAAAGAATACTCCCTAGGTGTCCGAATTCATTTTGAAACCTAATTGTCATGGATCCAACGATAGCATGCATATCTTCCTGGAGAGACACATTCCTTATTTCCGTCCCGCCTCCACCCTGTTTGTCCCCAAACGACAATTAATCCCTGCTGTGATTTTCAAGCCTCAAAAGTGTCCGTGTCATTGTTATCCCTTCGCACAGCCTTGCGATGGTATTTGCGTGCCTTGAAAGACTCCTTTCTTCCACCAATTTATACGTTTTTATCTTTCGTTCCTCTCTAGATTTTTTTAGTTGAATCAAAGGCTTCCGTTGTTCCTTTGTGCCGGCTACCATTAATGGGTGCGTTTGCGTAGCGATGGTGATGGAAGCTGCATATCCTTCAAAAACGCACTAGAGTGACCTTCAATTAGGTAAGTACTCAGTACCAGCACATGATGCAAGCCCAATTTCATCTGATGCTCGTGAAGCTAAGGAGTATATGGGACCTTCGGCTTCTTGCACATCTCGGAGATGTTGACAAAAGATCTGACTTCGCATTGAGGTTGAGAAGAGAAGTTGTAGTTGTAGTTGTAGTTGCTGATAAGATAAGCCCTCGCTTGGGCTTAGTCATCCCACACTCCCCTCAAACAGCGAGCAAACGACTTTCTCCTCTAATGTTAGTGTTATATCCGGAAGTTTCGTTTCAAGCTAACACAAGTTTTGCTAGAAGTTCTGGAGCCCTTTGGGAACGAGGGTTAGTTGGAGGCTCCAGTGACCGCGCAGAGTGCAGACGTATTTGCCATTTTCGTGATCTTGCTTTTGTCCATTGTTCACTGCCTTTGACTTCGACTCTTTTCCAGGAGTGTTGTAGGTTAGTTATAGTCAAAAACTATGTTTTATGCGGTCTTGTTTAATTTTAATATGCTCCTGCTAATATCGAATTTCGTTGTGCTAAATCTATTATTTGGCAACCTTTTGTTTCTTTATATTTAGTCAGTAAGATCTCTTCAACATCTCTTGACCGACCTACCATAAAAGCCTTAATATGGAAACTCGATGTCCAGGTCATTTCAACGGGGCGAAATATTCACGCCAGACCGTGATTGCCCTTTGAGAGTGCCTTAAACGGTTGCTTGGCCAAATTAGGCTATCAGTGTAAACAGCCGGTCTCAAAACACACCATTAGAGAGCCAACTGTGATGCTTTATATCTACAATGGTTAAAATTGAGAGATCTCGAAGCTGATTCTAGATTGTATAGGAAATGCTCCTTGAGATTTCGATAATAGTGAGCATAATTCTTTCAAAGTACGGGTTAGCAAGCTCCATGAAAGATGTTCCTAGCCCCGTTTATGTTATCCTCACCTTCTAATTATTGAATGGCAAGAGTCTGCTGCGAGGAAGTAAAGGCGGGGAAGGAGTGAATTTTGGCATAATATCAAGCGAAATAATGCGACGACGATACTTACTGATCCCACAGAAATTAGGGAGGTTGGCAAAGCGATTGAATGTTTCTTGATTCAAAATTCCCGGAAACTTTCTGTAGTAGAATGCCGTTGCTATTTATTTCAATTGAATAAACTCAATATACGGCTTACCTCACTAAACGAAATGAAAAGTAACGTGAACTTTGAGGGAATTGGTTGATTAATGCAAGATTTTCGTTATAGGGCTGGCATCTAGTCTGACATCGTATCAAAAGTCTGCGAGCGAGCCACACGGCTTATACAAAAGTATTGGAGACCAGCATTGCTGGGACAACCATCACATCTTAAATTTATAAATATTATGATACAGCCATGTTTCTCGATTCAAACAAAGGATACTGTTATGGGCCAAATACATGCGGACATTGAGCCGAATGGGGATGCAACGGACCATAGAAACCTCATAGAAAGCTAAAGAATAGGAATCAAAGAGCTGTATTATGGAAAGTTTTAGCTGTTTCTCAAGTCATTTGGAAATAAGTTCTATTATTTGGGTTGTTAAAAGGCTGTCAAAAGTCGTCTTTGCACCTTGATGAGAAGTGGTTTCGGAGATTTAGACAATCTAATTTCACGACCCGAAGCTAAAAATTAATACTTCATACTTAAACGGGTACATATGTATTTCCTCACCACGATCGGATCATATTGGCAAAACAGCTAAAGTTAGCACAAACTAGTAGGTGGCGAAAAAAAGTAAGGTACACCTCTTGTAATTCTAATCGGATTAGGCGCGACAGACATTCAGCACAGATAAAAGCCAAAGCTAGAAGTACTACCAAATCTACCCGCTCAGCATCCACCCCGTTCAATTCTAATTCGGTGTTCCCCGGAGATATCTTGGATGTCTTTCAATGGTCGCATTCTCAGTCGTACTGCAATGCTCATGGGAGTCGCTGGGCGGAAGTCTCTTTGCTTGTCTCTACAATGGCGGGCCTGTCGCTCTTGTTTGGAAATTGATACTATCTATTATTGGGGATATTTCCAGAGCTGCTCTTTTGCAGAGTTAGGTTCAATGTGCTTGGAACTTCAATGTGCTCATTTCCGACTATCCTGGCTGAATTTAGCATCTCGGTCGCTGGAGGATAGTATAATTGGACTTTTCATTTGATCCTGTGGCTCCACAAATGCTGTCTTCGTTGCAAGGAGAATACTGTGTCATCTTCTTATTGATTTCAAGGAACAATGCTAATTGCATTCAGGCTAGTTAACGGCAGAGTCATATTTCCAGCTTCAAATTTCACGTAAAGTCTCTTACAAAATTTATAGATATTTGCATGCATTAATGCTTGCACAACAGCTCCATTCCTGGCTGGGACCGAAAGTCAAAGGCTTGTTATCTTGAGCAACAAAGAATATGTACCAGAAACGTTGGCACGGGACGTTTCTCCTCTGGGCTATCACGGTTATTCCTTTCACTAACATATATGCCCGACGATTATTGGGCCTCTTAAAGTGACCGGTGGTGCTTTAAATTTGGTTTTTCATGCCATATTTTTAACGACAATAATATACGTCGGAGAAGCAATACATCTGAATTTGTTTGGACTGAGTTCGTTACAGGGTTTAGTGGATGGGATAATAAAGTTATTTCGTGGTCAATTGGTCAACCTAGTATGTGTTTCCTGTGAGAGATATGTACTAAAATAATGCCTGGATATTATTCTCGATGAAGGGATATGACGGTGTTCTTCATATGTCCGAGGGGGCCAGACGAGCATCTGGAAATGTTCTACTTGCTATGGTTCTCGAAACCTTCATCAATGGCATTGCTGTACTTTGTAGCATACGGTCTCTCGAGAACGCAGCAGAATCACCTAGTGGCTATTCTATCATTGAGATATATTATCAAGCTACGAAATCAAAAGCAGGGACAAATGCTCTGATGAGAACCGGTATCATTGTCGGATTTTATGCACTCTTCAGTATTCGGCAAGCATGACAAGGTTGATCTGGGCTTTTGCTAGGGATGACGGGTCACCATACTCCCGCTTTTTGCGAAGATAGATTTCTTCCTGTAAATACTTTAGTTCTCCATGCCCGAGAATATAGTTTGTCTATGTCGTCGCCTAACAATGAATATTCACTCAGACCTTGCCAAACCACAAAATGCCGCACCAGACTCTGTGCCTCGCCACAACAATCGTTCTACTTTTGTCTCTGATCAATAACCTTACTCATCATCCGTCGCTTCTCCTCCAAATCCACTTCGCATTCCTTCAAAACTGTACCACCATTTAATCTTGGGAAATATGGGTTGCGGATCAATCTATGGGCCATAATTTATGGAAGTTATATAATGGAGGCTGCCCTTCATTACTATATTCCACCTCTCCATCCTTCCAGTTCTTAACTGTGGGGAAGCGGAGAATATAGGAGTCATCAGAGAGAGGAGGATATGGGATTTCAGCAGACAAATCAAAGGCTTTGCTGTCGGCTCAAAGCTCCCAATCACCGACATGGTGTTACTTTTTGAAAACGGGGATTCCGGACCCCACGACACAAAGATGTTCAAGTAAAAAGGTGTTGAGATAAATTCATTTTGCGCCACTTGCGAATAAATGGCTTGTTGGCTCTTCGATATGTTATAAACAATCAATTAATTATGTAAAAGATGACAGGAAACGACGAGATTTTCTATAATTCGGGAACTCTCGATCTTTATTAAAATAGAAAAAATCATCAACACTTTTATTTATACATATATCTGACTCCGAATACTTGGTAAGTACATTCACAAGAATCTGGAATCTCCAGTCATCCTACGCACAATACTTAGATTTACCAGTCACTGTCAAAGCACATTCGGGTCATCGAGAAGACAATGGCTTCTCGCTTAGAGCTGATTGCTCTGCTCAAAAGAGTAGAGTTCTGCATCACTCTTTCTTTTCCCAGACACTTTCTCTTCAGATCCACAACCATCAAGAACTACAACTTTCACATTCACGCAGCAAATTCTCTGTATTCAAAACACAATTTGAGTAATCACTCTGACCTGTTATGACATTAATGACTACGATTTCCGTTCATAATCATTACACTAAGCATTCCATTCATAAGTCACCCGCTCCTCCAACCTCAAAATGCGTCTCCAACGTTTCACACCCATGATCGCTTTGATCTGCGCCCTTCCTCTCTCATTTTCCTCCGTCATCGGTCGATCCAAAACTTCACCAGAAAACTCTGAGATCAGTGCGCTTGAGCCACGAAGCACGTATGTTGGAAATTTTAGGGCATACCTGGGTAAATCCTCTTACTGTAATCACAAGACATAGATAAGGGGCAATTTTGTGGTCGGGCATCTACTCGATATCAGTCTCAAGACCAGGGATAAGAACAAAACTCCTATCGAGATAGGAAAATTTGTCTCCCCATGCGATGGAAGTGGACTTACACTCAGCCACGCGAACGACAAGTCAAAATACCATGCCCTCGATGAGAAATTCGACCTTAGCACCAAAGGTCCGAAATCGAGCTACGCGAAGGTCGAAAATCTAACTCTAAGCATCGAAGCTTACGGCAACCTGCTTGGAACAGCACATGCCCCTACCATCAAGCTTGGAGATGAAGAGTTGGCTGTCACAAATATAACAGACATGCCAGACGATTTGGCGGTGCCAAAAATAGGTGGTAGTAAGATCATGTGGGCGGCTACTTATCCTTGTAATAACTTCTAGATGTCTTTTAGGGTTAACAGACTGGGGGGCAAATGCGGTGTGTTGCTTAAATGTTATTGATGAAACTGTAATTGTATATTTGTGCTGGTCTAAGGTATTCATGAAATTTCATTCAGAAGATATGATCGCAGAGAGTAGAATTAGTCGGGGGACAGTTTAAGGATAATAAGAACTTCGTTGCTTTACATAATTTGAGTTTCCTTTGCATATGAATTTAGTTTAATTCAATATTATAATCGCTATGACCCGTCAATCGAAAGAAAAGAGCTTGGCATACTTGCAAGTTCAAAAATTACTTCACACTAATTCAACTATCATTAACAAAAGGTGGCTCAATATCTTCTAATACATTTAAAATAGTCACCATTCAGATATCTATAAGAGTCCTAAACCAACACAGGGAATAACTTCGTAGAACCAAAGCGCCATATTGTATAAAAGGATAAAACTACAAAGATCGAGTTTCCCAATCCATCAATCCACATCACTTAACCCCGCATCTTCACCCCTCATAAACCACCCCATCAACCACCACAAACCCCTTCCCCGCATCACAGTCCACACACTCAAACCCACTCCATCTGACCACCCTCCCCTCAAAATCCTTCGGAAAATAAGGTAACCCCTTTTCATCCACCGGCAACTGAAAATCCACAAGTTGACCCGAATACCAAATCTCATTATACCAAGTTTGATTCTGCACCTGAATACTCAGATTACCAAGAAGAAGCGTAGCTTCGGTATTTATAGAGATATTTTTGTCGAGAGGGAGAGATGGGAGTGTTAAAAGTGGGAGACTGCAGGAGGGGCCGAAGATGTTGAGGGATAGGGTGTTGGGGTTGGTGGGTGTGCAAGCGGAGGCTGTAAATTGGATGGTGCAGAGGGAGGCGTATTTTGGGGATGTGGCGGCGGGGGGACAGGGTGGGTATGTGGGTGGGATGGTACGTGGGAGATGGGATGGTGATGGATGTGGTGATTTTGAGGGGTGTGGTAATGTGTGGAGATTGAGTGAGTGCGGTGGTGGAATGTACGCGCTCGCAAGGAGATCATTGCGAAAGTAGGCCAGGGAGATGCAGTACCCCATGAAAGCAAAAGCTTTTTGGAAAATTTTAGAGTTCGGTTGAGTTAAATGGTTATGGTATTTTACAAATTTGTTGCTGAAAGTTTAGGATTTGATATCGTGGTAAATGTCGCCGTTTTGTAAAAGTTCCTGTAGAGGAAAGGCAGTACGACTTTTTGAAATACTGTACCTACGTAAGGCAACTTTGGAAGAGGTTGATTCCTTGACTCGGTGGAATGAGAATACTGATTCATACTAAACTTGGACAATAACTCCTTTGCTGTGACTCGTGAGAGAATAATCGACTCATATGTTGATATTCACTTTCTGAATCTCAGCTTGTACACATATCCCGATGCTGAAGGTTGTAAGACTCTCTTCCATCATGACTCCGAGACATTGAATGATTTTCTAGTATTACACTTCAGGAGTAACCGGAATTGTTATTTATTTTTATATACAGACACAAAAAAATAGCACATCTACATCAACCAATGAAGTAAAGTTATAAGTTTAGTTAGGCAAGCAAATGGAATGGCAACGAGTTTGATTCCTAAGTTATGTGTTCCATAGCTACGTAATATAATCCCAGATCATATAAGGTTAACCGACTCCGCATCACGATGACCAGCATCACAACCAAACTTCCCCACCATAAACCTACGGATTCGACTTTCCTCTCCGCAAATGACAATCAAAAGGCGCAGTCCAAATCATCCTGTCTCCCTTATCCGCCGATCTCCAAAACATTTCTTTTCCATCCGCTTTTATCCTAGCAGGTTTGTCATCCGCAATATACTCCACTGTGAATTTTGTAGTCGGTGATGTCTGCATGGGATCTGTTTCGATATCGTCAGGAGTGGCGTTTATTGGTAGATGCTTCTTGCCTCCTATTCCGTTCTCGCAGTTGTTTTCGAGGATTTGGATGCTGAGAGGGAGGGGGTCTTTGTGATTGATGATGTATGCGATGGTGCATGTTCCTGCTTGCTCGGTGTGGCAATACGTTTAGCCTACTTGTCTAGGAGTGAGAGATGTGAGGGGTAATGCTGCGGAGGTTGAGGAAGACTCTGGAATATAGACACCTAGAGTGAGGTGGAACATTCCAGTTAAGATAGCCGTGAAAGTGATGTGATGTTTCTTGCACATATTGAGATATGTTAGCCTGTGTGATTGTTTTGTGATTCAAAGTGCCGGTCTTTGAAAGTTTGGGTATCGTGTAGAGAATAAGGGTTTTTGTTGGTGTCCGACTATTCGAGTTTGAGTGTGTGACTTAATGGATACGGAAAAGCAAGTCTGTAAAACACCTTTACTTGTTCACTGATGAGTAGCACATGGAAATCAATGGTGACATAGAGTCATGGCAATGACTCGGGGCTTTATAAGAATGATGGTTGCATGTTTGAGGTCAGAAGAGTGAATCTGCTAGCTTTAGTCATACCACTACACAACACATATTGAATATTCAAAATCGTGACTTAGTTGGGACCGTTCTGGGAGCGAGCCATGGCGCCTTCGGCAATCAATATCTCGGTACAAGTTACCAAAAATAGGATTAATGGTAACCTGCTTGCTTTTGTTTGGTATATACACAAATATCATACGATGGCGAGAGCAGCCAAAAGTATTCGATAGTCGGACCATCTGGCAGACTGCTTTCGATACCTGCATGGTGCATTTTGGTAAGCAATTCGTTCTTTCATATCGCCATCTCCTGATACAGACAAAGTAACTTCTTCCACTTTAGGGTAACAGATACGAAGGCCTAAACGAGCCTAAATCTCAGTAACGTAAGGGTAATTTCATATGACTTGGGTTCCATAGTTTCTCATCCAGGCGCATAGTAACCCTGATATTGTCTGGTCGCGTGCCACTGCACGAATACTTAGCATAGATATTAAAACAATATATAAGCAGTGAGCACTTCACACTCCGCGGAAATCGGAAAGAAAGCTTAAAAATAACATGGATAGTGACTGATAAACATTTCCCTAAGATGATAGTTAAAACAGAAATAACGTTCCCGCCGTCCGCTAGACTATAGTTGAATCCTCGGCATCACATGAAGAACATGATCATGGAACTTTCCAACTAAATGAACAGAATCAGTCTTCTCGCAAATCTAATCGAATTCCACAGTATTAATAACATCCGCTCTGCAAAAACAGCTCGTCAAAAGTGCCTTGTCTCCTATTCGCACGTGCCACAAAAAGTTTCCGACCCGCTCATGACGACCCCTGAATCCGCTCCACCAACGAGCCGCCCTCTCGGTATATGTCCACTAATGAGAAACGAACACACTTTACCACCGACCTGTTTAGCGGAACCCTCTGCAAAGTGACCACTTAAATATGTGAGATCTTACGATCCTGAGTTCACGCTATACTCGAATGTGGTAAGGTGGATGACAAATCCACCCGGAATACAAACTCGCCTTCCAATTTGCAGGACGAGATAAACGGAAAATTCGCTGAGCTATTTGATAGTTAATCTAGCAATGTGTATTGAATTCCAGAGATTATCGATTGGCCGTCAAAAAGGAGAAATTTTCCGAAAGATCATCAATCATGGAGATGAATACTGAGCCGAGGGTGGTTACTACACCAACTTCATATATAATTGAGGAATTGGGCTCTTATGTAGACGCAAGAGAACCGGAACTAGATGTGAGTGTGCTTTCCAAAGAATAGGATGCTCGGGTGTGAAGATTAATCAAATCGGAAGTCGGGGTCTGATACGGATTCTGCTCTTGGCGGGATGAGTTTGAGGTAAAGATAGATGATACTGGATCTCTAAAATGTATTTAACGACACATAAAGGAGTTCCAATTTCACCGTTGAGTCGGAATTATACAGACATATCGAAGAGAATGGACGAACTTATCACCGCTATAAGCATGGTCGTAAGTGGTTCCTTGAAAAATACATTCTTATAGGCGGAAGCTGACCATTCACCCAACAGAATATCCGCTACCAAATGATGCAGTATGTCAAGTAATGCAATGTGGAAATAGCACTAGCTGATAAAACGCATGAAATTCAGCTAGAACAAGATAGGCTTGGTACTTGCTCTTGTATCGCCCGTGTTGAAAAATGACCAATCCTGATAATCGTCTAGAATTTCAACACAGATTACTTCGTATGACCATCGACGGAAAGTTATTTGTGTCACCACTAGACACAGATCGCCCAATAAATGTGCTAGATGTTGCCACTGGTACTGGAATTTGGGCGGTTGAATTTGGTAATTTCTCTGATTTTGGAATGATTAATTTTTAACGATATGCAGCCGATGAATATCCTCAATCAACGGTAATTGGTACTGATCTTAGCCCCATTCAGCCGCAATAGTAGGTATTGAGGGGTCAATCTCTGAATACTCCGAGGATCACTGACCTGGAACTAGTGTCCCCACAAACTGCTCGTTCCGAATCGAAGACGCTGAAGATCCTTGGACTTTTGACGATCTAAAATTCGATCTTATCCATGGACGCGTCTTGTTATCCTGCTTTTGCTCTCCGAAGACTGTTTTCGCATCCGCCTTCCAGGCTCTCAAACCAGGAGGATACCTTGAACTTCGAGATCCGATCTTTCCCTTTAGATATGCGTCCCCTCCTCCCGAAGACTGTGCGTTGGTAAAATGGAATAATATGATAGTGGAAGCTAGTACGAAGGCTGGAAGACCATGGACAAATGGAGCATATTATAAGCAGTGGATGGAAGAAATCGGCTTTGTTGACATTGTGGAGAGAAGGGAGTTTGCACCCATGAGCCCGTGGGCAAAAGGCCAGAGAAACAAAGTCTTGAGCGTGTGGGTACAAAAAAACGTGCTGATGGGTCTGGAAGCAATGAGTATGGCCTTATTCACAAGAGTTTTGGGAATGGAAAAAGAGCAGGTGAAAGAGTTGTTGGTAGCAGTCAAAGCAGACATTGAAAACAAAAGGATACATTGTTACTCCGAAGGGTGAGTAAGAGCTTCTTGCAATACCCATTTCCCTTCTGCTGAATGTAACGATCAACTAACATACGTCTCATCCAGAGTCCTAGTGTACGGTAGGAAGCCGGGGGGAGATTCATAGGGACTGACTTCTGAATGTTGAGATTTTCGATTTGATTTAGTTTTTGGACAATCCCTACAGGGTCATTCAGGCGCTGATTTAGCAGAGAAAAGATGGATTAGCAATGGCTCAGTCTATCAATGAAAGCTTGGATATCCACCGCAGCATTACACAATTTCATTTGTATAGAATCCATTATATAATATTGTGCGAGCCTGCTTGATTTCAAGGTGGGCAGTCTCAGGAGTGATCAGGGTTGTTCAAAGGTACGTAAGAACGAGTCTCGCTTGGCGAAACGTCGTACTGGTCAAGTGCGAAGAGAATATTCCCCAATTTGATGGATGGATATCGCATCTACAACGTGGATTGAAATAGTTTAGGTACCATACGCGACTTCATCACGTTCGTCATTAGGATTAAGAGCATGCTAGGAAATGCGGCCCGTCCAAACTGGTAGGTACATGGCTTCGATATGGCAAGGCAACTGAAAGTCGACAAGTGGCTCCTTTTGTTTAACTAACTCCAACTTCTTTAGGGCTATGAGCGATGACAATTCCCTATTAGAATATTGTTTCTTCGGAAATATGAGACGCCAGGCAATTTGTTGTATTTGATTCAGGTAAAAGGCGAATCATCGCAAATCGTGTAAAGATAGATAGGCTGAAATATTATCTTCTATTCTGTTCTCGGCGATTCTAGCAGGCGGAAGCACCACATCGATGCTGGAAGTCCGGGTGACAATCCCAACTTCGCCCTAGTTACTTTGAAGGTCCAAGTTTGATGGCCCCGAAAATAGACAAAAAAGCCATCAATCATAGCATAGCTTGCATGCCATAGAGCGCGATTGAAGAACGGGAGGCATGAGCAATGATTCCCCTGACTCCGGGGTTTAGAGAACAAAACTCGGCTCGCTCAGATCATGAAGCCTTGCCAATGAAATCGCGCATTCCTTATCATTGGAGTCCAATATATCGATGCAATCCCATCTCAGTATGTTGAGGTCGATGTCACTGTCAAATGGCGAGTTCAATTGACGTTGAGTGTGTATAGTGTGTATTGAGTGACGATGTTCTAGAAAAATAATACGAAATGATTAAGGTTACCCCGCACTTATCGAAATTAAGCTAGTCGGATAGTTGGTGTAAATTGAGCCTATAATCTATAGTGTAGACCTCTGATCCAATAGTGACAACCAAAATTACGATTTACATACAGCCTTCATCATTCCTTCCAAATAAACCATCGAGATCACCAAAAGAGATTTTCTCTAGCTGTTCATCTACAAAATTTATACAACAATAAAAATAATCTGAGCGCTACAATACACAAGTCCCCCTTCAAACAAGGTCATTAGACAAACTCTTTTTGGGTTCTGCAATATTTCGCAGGAATGGAGTTGTCAAATCTTCTATTTATCTCTGAATCTCTGAATTCGAAATCTCAATTGCTTTTGATCGTTTGTATCCCCAAATGAATTCTATCTAGCAGTATAAAGATGAGTTTTATTTAGTTCACGTAGAAAAGATTGATCAAGTATGTAATTCCATACAATGGTTAGACTATGAAAATCCCAAAATTGGGCTGTGCAAGAAATCTATGAGTTGATCGGCTCTAAACCTTACAGCATGAACTGTATATCTCATTAACCATTACCCAACTTCCGTGGATTTCAAAGCTTCACCTCCTAAATCCAACCATCCATGCACACTTTTAAACCCGTCCATCCACCCTCTCAACATGCACACTCATCACATTATCACCATCCCCCTTCCCCAACATCCCATCATCATCCTCCCTCCTCATTTCCCTCAACTGATTCGACCTCCTGTATCTCGGTATCGTATCCATAAAAGCTCCTTTAACAATCTCCCCCTCAAAAAGCGTATGAATCCTCTCCAACGGCACATTCATGGTCTCCGGTACACAAATGACCGCATAGACGGTCATCAACAAACAACAAGCTCCAAAAAGCAAGAAAGTGCCATAAGTAATCCCACTTAGCATATACGGGGTAATTTTCGAGATGATAAAGTTAAATAACCATTGCACGGCAATAGCAAGCGCCATGCTGAAACTGCGGAGATGGTTTGGAGAACATTCCGAGCTGAGGACGAAGGGGATGGGTCCCCATCCGAAGGAATAGAATACTACGAATAGATATACGCAGATGATTGCAAATATTGAGTTTCCGTTCAATGGGGCTCCATCGACGGGAGGATTGACGGCTTGATTGATTCCAATGTAGAACATGGCGAAAGCTTGTCCGAGCCCTCCAACGATTAAACACCACTTCCTTCCGATTTGCTCTGTGGCAAACATGAGTCCCAGCGCGGTAATACACACCTTCACGACACCATAAATTCCCGTTGCGAAAAGCCCTGCAGATGTACCAGTAAGACCCACCGTCGAGAAGATTTGCGGTGAATAATAATTAATACTATTTGTTCCCGTCCACTGTTGCCAAAATTGCAGTATAGCAGCCATAGAGACGGCATAAAATGAAGCTTTGTTTGACATTGTGAGTTTCATTTGTCGGAGGAGAATTAATCTTTCTTTTCCGTGGAAATCAGCGATGATTTCGTTGTATTCGCGTTGGATGAGGGGATCTGTTGGGGAACGACGACGCACGTGTGAGAGGGCTTGGAGGGCTTTTTCGTGTTGGTCTTTTTCGATGAGCCATCTAGGACTTTCGTTCTGGAAAAGGAGCCCGAGTCCGAGAAGGATGCCAGGTAGCGTTTGTAGGGCAAATGGGATGCGCCACTTTAGGGGATTATTGCCGGCTACGTTTTTGTTCATGCCAAAATTAATGAAGTAGGCGAGCATGATACCTGTTCTGGGGTGTGTTAGTCCGCCTTGTCTTCTTCTTCCTACGAAACTAAGAGTGATGAGATTAGGAAAAACATACACATTAAATAGTTGCATGCATCCCACGCATCTTCCTCTAATCTCCTTATTCGCATTCTCCCCAATATAAGTCGGCACAACTGCACTCACCAATCCAACCCCAAACCCGCCAATAAACCTTCCTACATAGAGCTGACCTAAACTAGTGGTATTAACCCCGCTCGTAGTTTGGATGATAGATCCAACGAGAAAGAAAAAATCCGCCACAAGCAACGCCTTTTTACGTCCAAACACATCACTAATATAGAAACTCGACATAGCGCCAAAGAAACATCCTCCTTGTAGAACAGAAACAATATTCCCAGATAGATTTGTGTAAGAGGAGGATCCTTCGTCGAGGCCGAAGGAATCTTGGAAGGAGGACATGGTGAGGATTCCACCGATGAGTCCGGTGTCCCAACCGAAAAACATGCCGCCAAATGAAGCGACGACTGTGAGGAAATATGCGTTGCGATTTATGGATATGTCATCTATGATTTGACGATAACGGGAAGGTTTAGATGTGGGCGGAGTTTCTAAACCATTTTGGGAATTGCCGCTGGGGGATCCAGGGGTCTGTGATGCGGACATAGTAGCGACAGTTCGTACACACTATCGATAGATTTTCAAAGACGATACATTCAAGATAAATTTATATAGTTAAAACAAAATGTAAACAACAAAAATCCAACTACTCAGATAAACACAGAGAATTAACAATCAGCATTCGATGGATGAAAAGTGAGGGGTACTTCCTTCCTCTCCCTCTACTTGTACACTTAGCAAGTGGGTCATCGAAAGATCAATATGCAATGCAACGCTCCAAGCAGCGATATCGATTCCCGTCGTCAACTCCCGCTCCATATCACCCCGCGCCAACAAATGATACGAAGATCTGGGTTGAAAGAAGGTAAAGCGAAAGAGGGTAAAGCCGCTACAAGATAGATAGCGTGGTTTCACTACCAATACGCGTAAACCCACTGTGCTGTATGCGGAGGGACGACGGAAAATACTTTAATTTGCTGCATAGAATCAAGTGGTTGACCGCGTGATATGATTTGTGGTGAATTTTTGTTTGATGTTGGCGAATGAGTGGGTTGTGGAGCGGCTTTCACGTCATACCGCGCCGGGACCGAAAATGTGGGGGCTGGATTGTACCCCACGGGGAGGAAAAATTTTATCCGAGATGCTTCCATGCTTCCACTGTTCCATATCGAATAAAGAATAAAGCAGGACGGAGGATATAATCATTATTGTTCCTTGAATGATTACTACGATTCTCGGTACCAATCCACCATAAGCAATCAATGGAGACATTAACACAAGCCAGAAGAACATCTATCACCAGCGTTTGCAGCATTCATTCTACTACCTGATTAAGCCACGGATTATCAATTAGCTGTCTTGCTGTCTTTCTATCCTCGGGACGCTATTGAAACATCCCTCGCCTGAATTCCAAAAACGTATCCTGATTCTTCCCTCGAAGACGCAGCTCGGATTTCTCCAAACTCTTATCTTCCATGACTGGTATCTCAGCTATCCATTTCCCTACACGCGTAGGGGATTCAGTTAAGGATTTGGATTTAAAGAAAAAGTTTCTTTAAAGTACATACCTTCTTCATCAAAAAATTCGGGACTCCGCACACCTCATTTGACTAGATCCAGAGGGGGAGATCCTAGCATTCCAATAACCTCTGCTAAATGTGCGCGAGTCGAGTAACCTTTCCCATCGGGATCATTGCCATAAAACATATGCTTACCTTCAAAAAGGTTCCATATCATAGCTCCAACGCTCTAGATATCAACAGGGTAGCTCCATGCGGCTTTTATCATGACTTCGGGCGCCTAATAGCAGATTAATATGGTCATTTGAATCGTAATTCATAAGCAGAGACCCGAAAAGACACAGTATAATACGACCCTATAAATCTGAGGTCCCGCATTGTGATTTCTCTTCTCGTCGCCCCGCACCACTGAACCGAAATCACTCAAAACGGAGTCACCAAAGAATTTCGGAATTTCTAGTTGTCGTGAGGTATATACCGTTACTCCATTGATTGATTTTCGCGGAGAAGGGTTTCGCATTTCGGCATTGGTGAAGGCATCAAGAATAGATTCGTCTTCTATTTGAGAAAAAATATTGTCGGCTTTGATGTCTGTAAACAGCAATCAGTAAAATGCCGAGCAACACGGGTCTATCAGCTGCCGTCACTTTAGACTTTGGAGCGGACACCATAGAGATAATGAAATTTGTCCCACCTGTGTGAACAAATTTACACTCGGTGTGTATATAGTCTATTGCCAAGAAAAGTTGTTTCAGGGAGTTTTTGAGCAGTTCCTCAGTGAATATTCCATCTGGAAGACGATATCTCAGATCTCTAAAGCTATCCCACATTGGCTTTTAGACAAGGCATGTGTGGTTTCCTCCAGATCGGGGTATTAAGAAGGTTTCTAAGGCGGTCCTGATGTGAGAGTAACCCGGATGCCAATGATTCCCTTTCTCCAGGAGCTGATAGATTTTGAATTCTTCCTGTGGATCCCCATCACGGGTATATATCTTTAAAGCAATGTGATCATGTGCTTTAATTTGTTAGATCATATAGATGATATGGATGGTAAAGAGAGGAATTTGGAAGACGTACTGGAGATCGCGAGCTAACCAGACCGTAGACGTGACACTATACCCAAGTTTTCCAACGACTTGGTATTTCGATGCAAAGATATCTCCGATATTCATAGGGTAGTATAAGCCCCGCTTGAAGCCTTCAAACTGCTCTTCTTATAACGGCTGAACCTCATTGATCCATTCAATTCCCGTTGTCGGAAAACGCCTGGGCGGCAATGGTGCCCTCCGACGAGCAGTTCTTGCCCATCTGAAAATAGATGCCCTCGCGGCAGTGCAGGAAGCGCCCGATAAAATTGTTTAAACTATGGGTTCTCATTTGAGGAAGTTATTAATGAGAAAATGGTTCTGCTGATTTGACGGTAACGTAGTTCTCTTACTCCGAGGGTGAATATAAGCGACATTTGGAAATCACTATCAATACATGTGACATATTTTCATCGTTTATTAGGCACATAAATTTACAACTACACGTGCTATTAATACTAGATACACCTAGGCTCGGGTGCCTACATATCGACTTCACACAAGAACTTTTCACAACCATCTCCAAGTTTAAAGTCGAGCCTTTATCTCATTCCTACTAATCTCATCCTTTGCCTTTTCTCTCAGCACCTTTCTCAATATTTTTCCGCTCTAGAGATATATTAGTCCAAGACTCCAAGCGCATCGCCCATTGCTCTTCTCCAAAACTTTTTATAATGGAGCTAGCAGAAATTAGAAAATGAAAAAAACTCACCGGATTCTTAGGAATTGCATCCAGAAATACCACACCACCCTTCAACCACTTATACCTAGTAGTTCTTTCCTCTACCCACCTTGTGACCTCTTCCGCCGTCACATTTCCATCTCCGCTCCTCACCACGTAAGCTCTTGGGACCTCTCCGTCCCCAATCGTCACCCCAATCACGGCTGCATCCGCAATCCCTGGATGTTCTAATAAAAGCGCTTCTAGTTCAGCTGGTGCAACTTGATTACCTTTTACTTTAATAAGTTCTTTCATCCGGTCGACGATGTAAAAATTGTTTTTAGAGTCCACGTAGGCTATATCTCCTGTGCGAAGCCAGCGGCCTTCTGGAGAATTTACGATTGTCTCTTTGGTGGCTTCAGGTTTGTTCCAGTAGCCTTTCATTATACTTTTATGTTTGTCAGTACGATGCCCTTTGTATTTGTGTTGGAAATAGAGGTAAAGCATAGAAAATTTAAACATACTTAGGAGCCTGAACCCAGATTTCCCCTCGTTCACCCTGCTTGACCTCTTCCAACGTCTCTGGGTTCACGATCTTAGCGCGGCAATTGGCGTTAAGCTCACCAACCGTGTTTGGGGGGGGATCAAGTCGAGGATCGCAACCAACGACTGAGCATGTTGCTTCAGTCATGCCCCATCCTTGCTTTATGTGGTGTTAGTCGTTTTTCAAAAGAATAAAAGTCAAGAGAGAAATAACGACATAGGAAGAGGAAACTTGCCAATAGTTTCACACGCGCGTTCGGCCACAGTTTTTCAGCTGCTTCTATCACTTCTCCGCTTAATGGTGCCGCACCAGAACCCATATCGGTGACACTACTAAGATCATATTGTTTTGTAAGGGGTGATTTCACGAGCATCTGGTTTCCTTCCCGTCAATTTTTCGTTTCCTTTCACATCACAATTGAGTGGTGGATACTTACGACCACAACTGGAGGTACCATACTCAACACTGTAATCTTATATTTCTGTACCGCTTCCAGCATCCCTTTAAAATCAAACTTCTTCATGATATAGACTGGAATTCCACGTTTAGGCGCTACCGTGCAGAAAATTGTTTGACCCATGGCGTGATACAAAGGGAGAAAACATAACCATTTTCTAATATGCAAACCGGGTTAGAAGATGGCTAGCAGTTTAGCTGGCGTACCTACGCTTTTCTGTTCCTTTCTTCTGTATCGGCATGGAGTTCATGTAAATGTCTATATTGCACCGCGTTCGCAACATAATCTAGGTGATTTTGCTATCAGTCTTCCGTGCAACTTTGAACAAGCTTCGGGAACATGGTTAAGATCAAGAAAAGGTAAAAACGTACTATAATGCGTAATCATTACCCCTTTGGGTTGCCCAGTTGTCCCACTACTATAATTCAAACAACAAACCGTTTCCTTTGGATCAACATCCTCGTTCCATTGGAATCGCTTTCCAACCTCCTCACTCTCTAGCAATTTCCACCAACTTTTCACTCCTTGTTTTATCTCTCTCCCACCACTAACCTCCTCATCGTCAAAACTAAAAACCCTCTCCTTTCCCAATCCCACTTCCTCCGCAGCTTTCACCCCAATCCCCAGACCATCCCTCCCACAAATCAAAAACTTTGCCCCACAATCCTTCAACTGGTACACCAATTCCCTCTCCACAAACCCCGGATTAGCCCCCGTAAAAATGCCTCCTGCCATAATGATGCCCACAAGCACAACCGGGAAAAATAGATTGTTACCCGAGAAAAGTAATACCCGATCACCAGGTTTCAACCCATTTTTGATGAGCCCAGCAGCTAGACGTTGTGAATAGAGACGGAATTTTGAAAGGGTGAGGAAATGCGACGGGTCTGCGGCATTGATGAATGCGGGCTTTTCTGAAAGAGAGTGTGCGGGAGAGTTGAAGAGATAGGTTGGAAGAGTTACAGGAGGAATTTCGATTTGCCAACGAGAAGAGAGGGGCATTTTTATGCAGAAATTCAATCTATTATTGTTTTTCTTCCCAACAGCAGTGAGCAAAGGAATAACTATTCAAAAATCGAATAAATCAATCAATTAAGCAAATGCAAATTCACAAATTTAAAAAACGAAAGAGAATCAAAAAGTTGTCACTAGCTGACAGCTGGTAATTTGTACATATACACACTCCTCAGTTTCTCACATCCAATGTACCTCTACGTAATTTATCCCATATTTTGCGGGGTAGTGAAGCGGCGGGGGTGGGGTACTCCCGTCTCTAGCTTATGTTTTTTCTGCTAGCGCCGAGGTCCTTTTCGGGTATTTCAGCGAATTGCATGAGTTGTAATTTTCCCCTCCATGTATAGTGCGTCTGGAAGACGGGAGACGGAGAAATCGTTTTGTGCAGACTCCGCATCAACTAGGTATTTTGCAAGCGAGATGTGCCAGCACATACTCCGTACGGTGTTGGCAGAGGAAACGTGATCTTAGGTTAGGCCACGTGCTTTTCACGTGGAAAGATTAATACAATGTTTATTTGAAGCTTCGTATACTAGAATCAGTCGCACTTATCACGCACTACCTAACTAGGAACACCAAACACAATCTTGATTATTGTCTAAATGTTGGCATTAATCTAGTATCTATCTCTATTACCACTGATACTCATGGCATTTGCCACGACCCAAAACCTGTTGGATGCCGAAGACTACTTGAGAGACACCTGTAATATGCATACCTGTATATGAGTGGGACCTCCCGGTAGCCGACACAAGTCTCCCTCCTCCATTACTAACTCCACTTTATTCAGCAATAGGACAATGGTCGTAATTCCCATTGAAGTTATTACCCCACCACTGTGGAAACGGCGCCGCGAAGCCACCGGCTCCGAAGACAGCGAACGATAAGATGAACAAAACAGTGTAACTAGCACCGTCCCAAGCTCCAGTAATCAAATACGAATAATTCTTGAAAATACTCGGACGATAATTGCGGAGATAGAATTGGGTGAAGAATCCAGCGATTACTTGGCTGAAAATCACACAGGTTTGTGATTGATTGTAGGGAATGTAGCCGGCATATTGGATGAATTGAGGCATATTGATTTCGGTCAGGGCAAAGCCTCGGATTTTGGGGATGAACTATTGGGAAGAGTCTCGGTTAGTGAAAGGCGAAAGCGGAAAGGAGAATTGGGGATAATTACAAATACGACAATACGATGTGCCAAGACAAACGCGGCGCCAATAACTAGACCTAAGGGTACGATTGAATATTTGGCTCCCGATTTGTAGAGTTCCTTTGCCAGTGCCCACGAAGCTGCATTGGTGTTGAAAGCCTGAATTGAGGCACCACTCCAGGAACTATTACCATTTCCGGTGGCAAGAAGTTCGCGGTTGGAGTTTATGATCGATATCATGACGACGTAATTGACAAAACCCCCCAGAACGGTACCGTATATTTGGGTAAGGAACATGGTACGAGGAGGAATTTTGACTAGATTATTGGTTAGTTCATGGATAAATGTCGGAAGGGTAATGGCTACGTACGGTATTCGCCCAACTTGAGATCATTCGAAAGATTGACAGTGTTGGCGATGACATTATGCGACCAAGCAGCAAAGTACATGTTACCGACAGGGCGTCCAGGAAGCATTAGACCTGCCAACATCTTACTTAGGTTATTTGTGGCGATACCATTTCCATAGCGAGCATATAGAAGATTACTCTGGTTTGATGTTAGATTCTCAAATTCCACAAAACACCTCGAAGGACACATACCAAAGGAGCAATGAAACATCCCAGCAGTAATGCAACAATATACGCCCAAACGGGAAGAGTGATATTCTCCTTGATAACGACCACAAGACCGAGAACAAAGCTGAGGATCAAGATCCCAATATACCACCACCAAGGAGCCTCTTTGTAGTGTTTGGCCATGTGCGCATGATGTGGATCTTCGTATGTTCCTGCCTTTGCGCTTTTGAATGCCCGGACGACATCCCCACCCCAGAACACAAAACAATGAGTGATTAGAGCACCGATCTAAAATTTTCAAAGTCAATATTCCTGGATTTGTGGATGATGGTGGTAGCTTGAGATACTTACAGCAGCATTTGCCATGAACATAGCATAGGCAAAACTTCCAGTCAGACTAGGATTACCATATTCTTCCAAAGCCGTCTGATTTAGTATACCATCGGAGAAGACTTGTCCAGTTGGATATCTCGAGCCATTTTCGGAGCGAAGTTGTGTTGACATGAAGGGTTGCGCTTTTGAATCCCATGCATTGGTATAGTAGATACCGAGCATGGCGGCGAAACAGACGATGTATCCTGCAACACTATGGGCTTGTGTCTTAAGTGGAAGGGAAGTGTTGAAAGATGTAATCTACGGGTTCACAACAGTTAGTTCTTCTCCTTTCCTCATTTCAAACAAAATGCACCCGCGTATTTGACTTACATATTGCCAATCAAACGAAAGCGAGAAGAGTCCCAGGCCTTCATTATTCGTCGCACCTCCAAATATATTGGTAAGTGTACTTGCTTTGCTACCTGTGGCATTCATAGCAGCCAGACAAGGAATGGAAACAGAATTCAACCATGGGAAAATATAAGCTGGAAGGAACTCGTAGGCGGACATGCTTGCAAACGCATACCAGAAGTATCTGAGAGGTTTGGAATGTTTCAAATCTTGCCAGTGAAGTCCTTGTAGGGTTTTCACTGTGGGTAATGTACTCCAGTATACGGATTCTGGATGCCAAACCATGATGGGGCGAAGCATGCCGCAAAGACCGTATCCAAAGAGACCGATGGAAATTACTGCTAAGATGACGGTGGTAGCGCTGAGAGGTATGCCATAAAAGAGATCTTGAGCCGCAAAAACTGTGATGGTTTCGGCGGCATTGGAGGCCGATGTAGCGGTGATGGCGCAAATAGCGTGTTCTTTAAGATTCCATGGTCCATAGTTGAAGAATGAGACAATGCGAATATACATTGGCGGTTTACCCTGTCCACCTCTTTCTCTCCATCGAGCTTCAAGTTTGTCGCCGCGGGGAAATACATTTGCCCATGCCTTACCTAAGAAGTAGGCAATAAGAACGATGAAAGTACCTTGGATGACACCTTGGGAGGTTGGTTTGAACTAGGTTTAAATATTAGCTTCTGTTGATCCAAGCAGATATCAATCATGACCCACCGAATAAATCTGGTACATGACTGCTTGAAACCCTGAAAGCACAGTAGCTAGCACAATGCTACGGAAACTTAAAGCAGGCTCTCCATCATCTCTCATAGGCAACAAGTGCGCAGCTGCATCCGCACCGGTAACAATAATGATATCGTCACTCTTGTCATCTCTACCGTTATCAGACAACTCTTTCATCTCAATATCTAGCGGATCTTTAGAGACCTCTCGATTATCGGCCGAGATGCGAAGTTTCTCGTCAATTTCCTGGTGTGTGGGTACGGCAACGACTTGGCCCTCAACAGGGTTCAGCGCCCCAACGGCTGAGATATCGGTATCGGCGACTGGCATCTTGTCGAATTGACTATTGCCGACTTTAGTCTGGTAAAAATCAAGACTTGTTCGCAAGCTGAAAGCAGCACAATCGAGGATACGCAGGGCGTCCCAAGGTAGATGTACTTCCTCTCATATATTGGAGGTCTTCCCAGACCCCTGATAAGGCCCATACTTGTTCGATGGTGCAACAAGCCCTGGTATCGCGGGATACAAACATGATTATCTCTCACGAGCACGATAAGGTGAATAGGCCCTTGTGTGATAGTAACTTTATCGCACGCCTTCGCTAAAATCCCAGCTGATCGCGTGAAGCTTACATTAAAGCTTGTGTTTTCGGAGGGACTAACGGAAATGATATGGCCCTAAACCTTACGCTATCACTGGGCACGGATACCATACAGGACAGGGTTATCTAAAGTAAAATCTCGAGCTATGATCCGCTAGTAAAAAGAATAAGCTTTGAGATTCCATGGATAATTTGTTTGGTGGGGATTGAAGTCAGAGGGGGAGGGACTGACTTCAATCGTGGATGATAGGTGGGATAACAATGAAGAGGATATCTAGTCCCAGGAACAATTTTTTTTTGGAAAGATTTAGCGAGGGCACGACCGACGATCACAGACATCTTATCTCCCCACGGCGTGTCCGTCCGGATCGAGAATTAGATTTGATACTTGAGAGTGAATGTGGATTAGGTTGGAAAGGGTGGCGCTTAATTTTGGAATTTATCCGTGAATATCTTGCCCAGGATTGCTTGTCGAAACATCTGCCATCAACACATTCTAACATTTTTCGTGACTTTATCGCTCGAAAAATGGAACTTTTTTTTTTCTATAGAAAAAAAGTACCAATGAATACTGCGGTACTTCACATACATGGTAAGTAGCCACAGTAAGTTGAAGCTACACAACGTGGCCATGGAAAATTAGCCCGCCGAAAAGTAAAGTAGAAAAGAAATTGTCTAATTTACCTAAATAAGCATCAGACTGAGATCTGATCGACTCGGTTGAGCTAGACTAGTCAGACGTTTTCGGTTACACCCTGCCGAATGCCCAGCTGTGTGATAGGTGACTATCCAGATTAAGCAGGTCAATATGAAGAATTGATAAGAACTTTCCAAATTTGGGAATTTTACACGTTCGTGACTCGTCTAAATTGTTGGTTGATTGGATTGATAGATTCTGGGGATTCCCCAATTATCATATCTCAACTTCCAACATCTCCTCTAAGTATCTTCTAATCTATCCGAGCTTATGTTGAAAACTTGGCGTATTACATTGTGAATTTTTGAAATGGACAAAGATGATTGGTTTGTTTCCGAACGTAAGCTCATCGAGCCTATCGATTAGTAGATTACTGGATATTTCATGTCGAGGTTACAATATTGATATTCCTTCAGTCGTCCCGAGACTTCGGATCGGGCATCAGCAAACGAGGGGCAAAAGATAAGTATTCTTTAGGTTGCTCGTGCAAACAAGAGTGGTACATTACGAAAGAGGCAGGAGATTAAGGAGAAGATCATGAATCAGGTTATTCATTCCCTCAAGTCTCAGTGTGGCAAGTTGCACACTTTCCATCGCACAAAATTAGGTAATTCAGCTGCACAACAGTTGGCTTCTAGAAGGAATTTACTGTACACGGACCATTGGTTGGCCCCAGATCCCCGCTGTCACCTCTCCTTTTGGTAGCTTTCGTTAACTCTATTGAAAATGATGCGATTTGCGACTAATCGTAACCCTCGAAAGTCCGCATGGATGTATACCCCTCTATTCATTAAAATCCTTGCTGAGATTTCATGACACTATTTGACCACACCGATGTGAAATGAGGATATGAGACCTCGTGTAAAAGAGCTCCTGTGCACAAAAGTGCCATCTTATCGAGATTACTTCACGTTGAAAGAAGACGTTTACATGCGCGTATGTGAGTAAGCGTCGCGGATTTTGATTGGTGATTAGGATATGGGTGCTTACATTACTAACGTCATTATGGGGTATGCTTTGGATTTCTGCAGTGGTGGGAAAAGAATAGAGTGGACACAGGCAATCAAAATACATTCACAATAATTCTAGCTCTATTCTCCACAGTCTTACTTAATCCCGACAATCTATCATCTAATCTGTACTCAGTTCAAAGCATTTGGAGGTAGAGTCCCCGGCGCAAAACATCTATCGACAGCCACTGCATTATTTCCCCACCAATTTGGAAACGTGGCATTGGGGAGATTGAGACCAAATACCATGACCGTTTGCATGAGTTGAGTACCGCAATCGAGGCCGACTCCAAGGAGGTAATTGTACTTTCGGAACCAAACAGGATGGTAGCGATAGACGTAACCCATGCTGTTTGAATGTTAGCTTTGAAACACAATATGGAATATTTCGTAAAGAGGAGAGAATGAAGAAAATGGGAAATAAGCACTTACAAAAATACAGAGAAAGCAGCACTAGTAAACAAATTCGTTGTCTGGTATACCGGGAAGAAAGTAGCACCGTAGCAAATCAATGTAGGATTGCATCTTTCCTCGATCTTCCAATGAGGTTTCCATTTATGGACGATATAGGTCAAGATGACAAGTATGGGACCAAGGAAAAATCCATAGCAAATCCATTTGTATATGGAATCGTGCCCGAAGAAGATCTTAGGGCCAAGAACTCCCCAAATTACAGAAAGGGAATAGTAATTGCGGGTCTTAACGGCATTCCAGGCTTGCGAGGCAACGGCGCCAGTTAATTTTGGGCCTTCGGAGTCAATGATGAATCCTGGGTGGTCAGTTAGTCACAGTAACGTTGGATAAAATGGAAGAGGACTCACTCATCATTCCGTAGTTGATGAAAGGGCCCAAAAGTGTACCATACATCTGGCCTATAAACATCTCCGTTTCTGGGATCTTCATATAGAAACCAAACTTGTAATCAGAGATCAAGTTGAGATTCTGCTCCAGGATCTGTCGGCCGTAGACCATACACGTAAGAACAGCCAGAGGTTTGCCCGGGAAAAGAGCTCCAGCTATCACCTCGGATAGATATTGCATTCCGACTTGCATATTTGCGATGCCCCAAAGGACTCCATTTGGAAATGTGAATATACATGAGATAACTGCAATAACTATAAAGCCCCTACATCAGTCAGTTAGCGGGTGACAGATGGTTCTGAGAGGGGATACACTTACCACCAAGGAAGTTGCATTTCACCTCCATAGAGTTGACCGATGGCAAGTCCAGAGCAGATGAGCAACAAAATTGCATACCACCAATGTGGGACGCGAGGGTGTATTTCCATCAGCTTAAGGTAAGGATCATTATAATTACTCCTTCTATTTCTAAAAGCATCTTTCATTCCCTGGTAAGCTGGTTTACCATACCACAGCACTGAGTATACCATGGCTCCAGTAGATGCAGCAAACCCAAAGAAAAATTGAAGAGCATAAGATGCAGACCAATAGGGTGTAGAATAAGCATCCATTGCTTCGTGATCCAGCGTGAAATCTGGTTTGAGTATCCGGGAAATATTGTACTTGGCGCCAGTGTCATCCCACGTACCAGAGCCCATAGGGGCGAAGTTCAACGCGTTGAGGCTGTTGGTGAAGTACAAAAGAGGGTAAATCATCCAGCATGCTAGAATTGCACCCATGAATTGATTCGCATTTGCCCAGAGCGGTGTATAAAGAGGTGAGAAAAAGGAGACGTAGTTCCAATCCAAGCTGATATCGAGAAATCCCTGGAATATTCATTAGTATGTGGTAATTGTCATCGAAGTCACGGGAGCATACAAAGCCATTATATCCAGACCCCATCACATATGCCTTCCAATTACCGTGGCCAAAGTAGCAAATCAATGGAATTGAGCTCAAAAGTGGAAAGATAACTGAAGGAAACCATTCATAACAGAATGCGCAACACGCAACAATAGTGAAGAATTTAAGGGATTTCTTCGTGACAGCCGGATTCTTGTGCATGGCATTGAACAGAGACACGTTTGGTAAAACTCCCGGATAGTAGATGTTAGGAGGTCGAACGAGGATATCCCGAAAGAGTCCTGCAAATCCATAACCTATCATTTGGGTCGTGATGAGGAATAGAATTCCCCAACCAGCATTTATCTTGCGACCATAGTATAATTCCATCGCAGAGAGTGGACCGAGACCGTACGCAGTGTAGCACTTATTATATGATCAGTAAAAGTAATAGGGAAGAGCCATAGAATACCCTTACACTACCCCAATAAGCTACCACAATGAGAGCGTGTTCCTTTGCATTCCATGGCCCTGGGTTAAGACTCCATTTGAAACCAAAGGTATTGAAGACTCGCTTTGGCAAGTAAGCGGCCATGCCCGTACCCATACCCCAAGACAAGAGTTGCACGGCATAACTCGTAAGGTTCATGGAATATGGCTTAAAGTAGTAGAATGAAGAAACTCCACATCCAATAACCACCCAAAAAGTAGAACAAAACCAAAATCGGAACGTGAGGATTGGTTCACTGCATTAAGACATAAGAATCGGCATAAATTTTGGGACGGAGTTGTTTCGGCATGCACTTACGTCGGGTCATTGTGCAGGTCAACAGTCTTCGCCAGCAAAGGAATAGGATAATCTTTCAGACGAGGGTCGATGACGACATCGTCTTCTCCAGGTACGATGATTTTCTCACTGGGAATATCCTGAAAATCGTTTGAGTCGACAGCTTCGATCTCAATATCCGCAGTCTTCTTTTCGGAGATAGGGGATTCTATGGAGTTTTGAGATGTAGAATCCCCCCGTTCTCGATGCACATCTATGGTATCCATTATCGAGCACAATTGTGCAGGCAAAAGAAGATAATTTGAAGTAACGCTTTACTCCAGTAATTTTTAAAAATGCTGGCTGTTGTGGTACGTTCTTATATACCCCGCGTTCCGCGTTAAACCCACGGGCCTTATCTATCATCCCAAGGTTTTTGCCTTGCATTTTGTCTTGCAGGGACTATTTTAAGTGGTTGCAACCATTTACATCTGATTACATGTCGTGCAACCGCGGTCAGGGACCTGGATCAATATTTTGTGGTTGATATCTTTCCCAAAAGCAAGCGGACGGCTCCAGAACGGCAGCGTGCCCGACGAATCTTCGATTCTCGATGGATACGATAGATACAGCTCTCCTTGCATCCCCGTATTCAACAAATGGTGGACCATGTTGACAGATAAGGAGCCAAGGGAAAAAGGCTTAGCGTAAAAGCTACTGTACGATATTGCTTGACGACTTCCTGAACGAGCACTTGTTCCCTGCAACTTGGCAGGAAACATATAATGTCTACTTTACCGACACCAATAACTTTGCTCCTTATCACGACAATATGCAGATTTGAGTATCGCCAAATTCCGAGAAACTATCACAAGATATCGACGCTGCAACCAAACGTGCTGGAGTTACATGCAGACATGTAAGCTAAGATACGACATTGACACTTGCGATTTAGTGGAGTAAAAACTATCATGAACCCGCAATTTAACCGAGACTCTGCTCTAAACAGTTGGTAATTTAGCAGAAACCATTGGAGAAAAGCTCACGGACTATCACGAATGGCTTCAGATCGGCATCGTATCCAAAATCACCTTATCAAATAAAATTCTTGGATAGATTATCAGGATACATGATTCAAATAGGCAGGTGTCAAGCTTACCACGTTGATAATGCACTTTTCTAGGTTCTCGTCAATGGTGGACTGCTATACAGCACGAGACAACGAATGATATGGGCAAAGGCTTGAGGCATGGAAGCCGATCAAAGCCGTTCTGAAGCCATCTTGAAGCCGTCTCGCTCGTGGTGACAGTCCTACTCGTCGTCGATTAAATTCAGCCGTGTGTGGTATGATCGGGACGAGACTCCGGTACTGTACCATGCTGATTGGTAGGGTATCGAACCAGATAAATAGAAGAGGAGAGAGAAGAGGGACAAAATTGATGGGAGAAAAGTAAGCACCATGTTGCATTAAGTATCAGAAAGCTTTATCACGTGACTGGATTCGAGCAAGGCTCGGTATGACTCACATCCTGAATAGGGGGATTTGCGAGTTCATGTAATTCGTCAACTCCTTTCTTGACTACATCCGGTAGCGAATCCAAAGGCCACGAGTTTGATGATATAGATATCATGTTGGACTTCACACTTGGCACTTGTTTGTGAAAGTTTCATAGTTTCATAATGTTGACCTTGCTATCAAAATTATCTCGTCAACTTGACACCAATAGAGACGGCAGTTATGAGAGTAGACGCACCATGTAGTATAAGGCGTGTGCGGCATGTTACATTTTTGGACACGCGTTGGAATGTACAATATTGAATTCTACATCACTCGTTTTACCGAGTCATCAGGAATGTTGGAATTTGAAGAATCCCATAAAATTCTCTCCGTCTATACATTGAAGTTATGTTTATCGTAATTCAATATAGGTTTCGATGGAGTGATCATAATATTGATTCCCACAACTTTCAGTTGTGTACAATCAATTTTTGGAGATATGAATTGGGGAGAGGTGAATCATCAAAGATTCCGCACGAGCAGAATAGAGTAGATGCGAACTTTTAACATTCGAAGTGAGTTTGATCTTTGAGATGGAATCAATGTTTCAAAAGAGGAGCAATGTTCTATTTTATCCGAGTGATTAATTCACCTGGATTAAGCAAGAATTGCATGTCAGACAATCAGACTTTCAAAATCCAGAAGACAATTATCCTATCTCTGAACACAAAACCAATCACTTAAAAGTGCGAAAAAAAAAATCACACAAACCAAAGATCTCACGAACTCCACAGCACCAAACTTAGTAAGATCTTCCTTCAAAGTAGAAGGGAGTAAGTCGAGTACCCCACTTTCGGATCTATCCCTCTTTTGAATTACCTCAAAGAATATTATTATACATATTTTAATTTGAATATCTTCATAATTATTCTGTTTCAATATAATCCTTTTGTAAATTTATTTTGTAATTATTATTAAAATCATTTTCATTAATTTGTAATCTTCAATATTAATTTGAAACTTTTGAAGTTTTTTCCAAATTAACTTGAAATTCTTTTATTTAAGACTTTATTAATATATATATATGTGACGGAAACCCCTGCTTTCCTCCCATCCTTATTATACAAGAAACCTCAGGTACATTAACCATGTCCACACATGATACGATTACTCGGGATTAGTATACGATTTAGGTAGCCTGATGATCAGATCCGGACAAGTACTAGGTATCAATGGTTATCGGTAAA
Source organism: Sclerotinia sclerotiorum 1980 UF-70 (assembly GCF_000146945.2). Lineage (NCBI taxonomy): Eukaryota > Fungi > Ascomycota > Leotiomycetes > Helotiales > Sclerotiniaceae > Sclerotinia > Sclerotinia sclerotiorum. Next base: position 429,314 of record NW_001820823.1, read on the forward strand.
GTAAGATCATTGAAGGGATAAATATGACTTCTTTTTGCCTAGCCATTCCGGCTAGGCCATTCATTTATGTATATATAGAGTAGCTATCCCCATCTACAGGTGCTCTTCACCTGTAGATTCTAAGTTAAATACAATTGCTGGTCTATAAACACCCTTTTGGTCACACAGAGCTGTATTTTTGATTTGAGTACAAATAATTGCCCCTAAATAGATATAGTAGGATAATTATCTAATTCGATTAGATTATTCAGCTAACTCATGTCAGAGGCTATGAAGAGATATTATGGTTAGGCTGATAAACTCCTTTCCGAACCTGGTGTACCCTAGTTTCGAGTGCAGAGAAGCCAAGTGCTGATCCCACTACACAAGTCATCTTTTTACCATAGGACTGGTTACTAACTTGTACCATTCCTCATTGGTAGGTAGCCCACCAGAAGTTGAGAATCAACAATACAATTCACTACGGTCGTCATCGCCTAACATCCACCGTCCACACAACATCTCGAAGAAATGAATGACTTCTCCGAAATTAGCATATAACCTCATTGGAAGCTCAAAGTATCAGAGCTAAGTACTTCAATTTTTATAACGGTCAAACTGGTCACATCAAAAATTGGTACTTAACTCGCCACTACCACGAAAGGAATAGTCCTCGGGCTTTGGGGTCCTTGATCCTCTATTTATATGACTTTATATGGTCTGAAAACTTTATTTTGATACTTTAATGACTTCCTGTCACTCTTATGAATAGCCGCAGCTTTCCCTCAAGCTGATTGAAAGGGCGTTGTTGATCGACTGTCAGAAAATAATATTCACTGGGAAAGCTTTCCAATAATCGTTGACCAAGTGATATACCTATTCATTATTGCATATTTGCAACTGTTCTATCATATTTCATGAGTGTACGAAGCTTTTCCTCATTTTCAATCACCACTGATTGGATCGTCAAATTCTCAATTGTTCTACAATTTCCATTACCAAATTCTGAAGTCCTCCTTGAAATATTCACACTCCTCATTTTCCTAGCTAAATTTTCATGTTCATTACTAGTGCTGATTCGATTAGTTGTAGTTGCTTATTTGTCGCACCTGTGTGAGTCGCACAAAAGCATCGCAGTTCTTTCTTGTTATACAAATATTACAAAGGCATACCAGAGAATGATCCAATTCCGGCATGGTCTTTATCATCAACAATGATTTGAATCCCTTCATGAAAGATTAGGGCATGATAACAAAGACTTCACGTCCAAATCTTGTCTTTCCGTATTTGAAACTCAAAGTACTCTAATGGTGAAAACTTACTCAACTCTTGTTCCTACGCTTCATCTCCTGAAATTCATGATTTTATATCGCACACTCAAGTAAAAATGACAGAGCAAGTCATAGACCCAGCTAGACCTATCTTAACAATTAAAGACCGGGAATTCATTATCCAAGGTCATAGACAAACATATGCGGAGCCAAACAGCGAAGCTCTAAAACTTCTCGAGTCAAAAATTGAGGATGATGGGACACCAGAAGCACCTCCGGGAGATCCAAAAGATACCAATCTCCTTCCATATAAACCATTGGCTGTACAAGATCTTCAAAACTTTCGACGCTGGTGCGGGCCAATTTCGGGTTCGAAAGACAATACTGAATACACTGATGCAATCGGTGCGAGCATTCTTAAAGTAACAGATGCCTATATTCGTCAAATATGCCTATTTGTGAATAGTCACTCACCAGTTCGGAATCGTCGCGAGGATTATCCAACCATGGCTTATCTTCCCCACGATTTCTGGAATCCGCCCACCGATCCTCCTACTGAAGCTTATATAGAAGAGAGAGCGGAATACATAAGGACAACAGCACGTCTGCCGCCTCAACGAATTACTGCCCTCACTCACTTGTTCATTCATATTACATCATCTCCTAAGAACCTCGATGTCAAACCAGAGAGTGCCTTGATGGTAATAACGCCCAGGGCAGCCACGATAGAGTACTTTGATCAAATGGATCATCCCGACAAACATCACCGAATAGGAAATATTATGAATGTGATTTCCCGCGTGGATCCTACATGCCATGGAACATGGTTAGAACTCGCCGATTGGAAATGTAGAGCCGGACAATCAGGTGGACAATCTGAAATCCTTGATTTGCCGGCGGAAAGAAAGAGGTCAAGTCAGATTTGGGTGTGCACGAGTGCTCTAGGTCAGGCACTTGGTCATGATGTCGGGATGCTTTATCCTCTGAAGGCTATGGAGACCATGGGATTCGGTTCATATGATTTCTTGATGTGGAGGCAAGCAATGGTCATTGTGATTGATTTGTACCGCGGGTATTTCTCAAATGTCTTTGGTGACCCGCAGTATAAGCCGAGGGTGAAGATAATGTTCGGTCATCGTATGTATAAGGAGGGGAAGACCTTCCCTTGGGTGGATAACTCACGGCAGCGGAGGAATGGCTCGCCGTGGTTACATTTCTCGGAGAAAGTGTACAGGAGACTTTTACCTAGAGAGTTGGCGCAGTGGAATGGATCGAATGCTTGGAGGAATCTTGATGAGGAGGGATTGTACCATAGAGCTACTGAGAGAATGCGACACCCTAATAGGAAGGGTAGATATTATGGTGCACCTAAAGGAACACAGTTAGGGGAATTTGGGGAGAAGATGAAGGGAACGAGGGCGAGGAGATTGAGGATGTGGTTGGAAGATGTGGATGCTAATGAAGGAAAAAGGATAGATCGTTATCATAGTCCTAATGATTCGGTTGGGTGGTTTGTTGGTTCGAGGATGTAGTAGTTGGTATGAGGGAGTAGATGGATGAAGATCGGCAATTGTACTGTCTTGATTTTATTGTGTATTTACTTGCGAGATTTTAGTCATGTCTAAATATGAATCATTCATTGAAGTGATATTTCCTTATGAAAAGTACATCTACTTCTATTCGTGATAGACTTTCTGCTCACAACCTCACCGCTTGGTCTATGCTTTTTTAAATAGCTAAATATCACAGACTAGATTTGTCAATGCCTGTGACTACCGAGATTCATACGTGGCCGTGTCTATTTTTTGGAGTAATAATACACATACGGATTTGTATCGCAAATAAGCTGCACAAAACTTGATCATATTACCAAAATATGAAGTCAAATGACGAGCACTGAAAGATTCAGTAAATGCAGTCATTGAATTGGTTCAGAGTCAAGAAACTCGTTTCAAATGCAATGAAGAATCATATAGTCACCAGGTAGAAGCACGGGTATCAAAGTAGTTAAACAATAACAGCTTTTCATTAAAAGATTAAAATCACAAAAAATGCCTCGTCTACTCATCCTCCAATATGATATGCAAACACAACCCTAAAGATGTATTGCCAATGAATTGAAATAAACCCCAAACAAACACACAAACCCGCGATATCCAGAAGAAAAGAAAGAAGGCCTAGTGCATTCTCAGAGAGAAATGGAAGAAATGGATCAAGTATACTGATACTCAATCTACAAGACGTTTGCGATGGCGAAAACGGCAGCGAGGAATCCCCATGCGGAGATGGCAATGCTGCTTCCTGCACCGGTGAATTGTTCAACTCCGGAGGCATCGCCAGTGGAGGCCTGGGGGACGAAGGTGTCAGGGGAGGTGGCATCGGTAGCAGCGGGGCTGGTGGCGGGAAGGGCAGTTCCGGCTGGGTCAGCGGCGACTGCAGCAGCCTTGCTTCCTCCGTACCATGGTCCCCAGCCGTTGTTGTTGGTGAGACTGTTGAGGTTGAAACCCAAGTTCTTGTTCTATTCATATTGTGCAATCAGTACTTGTTCAAGATGGACGATAAAAGAGGTGGAGCAGGAGTCCTGTCTACTTACAATGTTGGCGTTGGTATTGTCATTGACATTAACATTGGTGTTGGAGTTCTGGTTGACGTTGGTCTGGTGCAAGAGAATTAGTAACATTCTTAGAAACAAAGAAATCAAACAGTGGAGGGCAGGAAGTGCAAGATCAGAGATCTCCTTACATTCTCGTTCTCGTTCTCATTTTCGTTCTCATTTTCATTCTCGTTCTCGTTACCATTCTCGTTACCCTATAGCATGATAGTTAGTAGTTGCCCAGTGAAAAAGGTATTGTGAGAAAATAGTAGGTGAGGCCTCAAAGTCAGGTAGAAATCGACGGAGATTTTTATTCTCAAAGAACTGGATATCTTACGTTGCCATTTCCGTTTCCATTGCCATTGCCATTGCCATTACCGTTGTTTCCACTGTTACCACCGTTGTTACTTCCAGGGCGTCCTCCAGCACCTCCAGTTGCTTCTGGAGTTGGAGCGATAGGGGTAGGGCTAGACTCGGCATCACCCTTTGGCTTGGGGTAAGGCTTTTGACCTGGAGGGCACACGCAGCTTCCATCAATATCTTGGTAGTTGGCACCAATGGCTGGGCCACCATAGGCGCCAGAGCCATATGGGCCTGACCAGGAGCTAGCACCACCAACTGCGTTGATACCAACTTGAGTGGCATCTACTGAGGCTGAAGCTGCTGCTGGTGCTGATGTGCTTGTCTTTGGCTTCCGCCCGCCGTTTCCTCGGTCATTGTCGCCATCTCCACCACGTTGTCTCTTCCATGGTCTCTTGGGGGGAGTGGTGTCAATGATATGAAGGAAGCTAGAGTCTGCGTTTGTAGTGGCACCTTGCAACTCTGAAAGTCCATATATTAGTCAAAGTCCTAGAGTGGATGGAGAACAGGAATCGGATCTCTTACGTAAGGTACTGGCATCTAGACCTGCTGCTCCATCACCCCATGGGTAACATTGGCAGTTTGAAGATTGAACTTGACCGACGCTTGATGATCCACTAGCTGTGGAAATCAAAGTCTCCTTTGCTGGTGGTGGGTAATAGCCTGAAGAAGTTAGTATTTCTGGTTGTAAGTGCTACTAAAAATACTAGCCTCCTTGAGCTTGGCCTTGACCTTGACCTTGTCCGTTACCTTGACCATTGCCTTGACCGTTACCATTGCCTTGACCGTTACCATTGCCTTGACCGTTACCATTGCCTTGACCGTTACCATTGCCTTGGCCGTTGCCATTACCATTACCTCCATTACCGCCTCCTTGAGCAACAGCGAGGTGGGCCGTAGCCAAGAGAATTTGAAGAACAACTTGAGCCTTCATGATGATAAACTTTAATTTAAAGTAAGTGAATGTGGTATGTCTAAAGGACTATTTATTGTTTGGAAGAAAGAGTGTATACAAGTTGGTTCCTGGTGTACGATGAGAGAAGAAACGACGGAATTGCATCGTGATTTTATATTCGAGATCATCTATGTTGTGGTAATGTTGGAGCCTCATTTTCGGGAACTTAAACTGTGAGGAATGAATCTTCGCTATGGGAGGGACATCAAATATGGGAATGTGGAACCCAAACAATCTAGTCAATATTGTGCTCGATGGTGAATTGTCTTAAGTTAGAGATGCTATTGGCTCAGATACTAAGAATTCGGTATATTCCTTTGCTGAAATGTTTTTTTTCGATACATGTAGCATAACTGCCAAGATGTTTCTAAGAGGAGAATGTGTGTTGTGATTGAGGAATGTACTTGTCTCGCTACAGACAAATCATGAAAACTATAGAATTAAGACATACCTAACCCACATATCACAGCTTCGTGAAGAAAAATGCATCTTGAAAATCTTCACAGCGCCACAACACGAAAGTACTTGGAAGTCATTCTTTAAGTCGCAATCAATTGTGGTAATGGTAATGGTAATTGTAACATCGCCATCGTTCTCGGCCAGGAACTCTCATTCCTTGAACAATTGCAATTATGTTGCAATTTTTCCAGAATATTCCGCGGATGTTTTTCCCTCGGAAAGGAATCTCCTTGGAATGAAATTGAGAATTTAGCATTCATCTTCAGTATACCAAGAAATTAAGCAATTATATCGAAAGCTTGTGAAGTGTACCTAAATTTAGGCCTAGCAAACCGTCCGGTAGTTAACGAAGGGATGGGCGAGATGCTGCCATGCCTAAAATAAAATGAAGCAGCGTTGGGAAATTTGCAACTGACTGGTCCAGACCTACCCTAGGCAAACGCAAGCTACCAAATGATAACCCTCCAACAATTACATCTTCAGCATAGTTCGGCGAGTCACCACAATCGCGTCCGAGAAGGACATAGAACTAGTAGAAGAACAATACGAAACTGTTGAGGCTGGCACTTGCAGGCCATCACACAGATCGATCTTCCAGCTTCCAAAAATTGGAGCTCCCACGACATAGTATAGATTCACTACCAAACTCAATGAATATGCATCGTTTTCCAAACACGTTCGACTGTGTTATAGCTTGTGATTCTTGTCTTTGCTTCTCTTCAGAACTTCAATGCCCCTCTTGAACCACCACATGCTATCAATCATGATGTACCTAAACTACCTACTTCCCAACCTCGAATTTTTTATCGTAGAAACCAAGAATTCTCGAGTCTTGTTGAAAGTTCTACTCTCCTCTGATGGTGCCAACCCGGTCATAAAACTCACTGCTGAGGGATTCTCGAATTGACTCTTCTTCACATACATACACTCATCCTTTTATCTCTACATATTCGCCATAACAAACATCTGTTCAATCAATCCTCTGCAGTAGTTTTCATCGCTGTAATAATTATCAACCATAAAGCAATTTACTTACACTGCCTTCCGGAAAATCTTCTTCGTTATATCTTCATATGGATTCTCGTTCTTCTATCCCGCTCCTAAAACTCCGTTAGAGATATTTCCTCACTGGATCTTTCCGGATCCAACCTCTGAAGGGCTTGACTCCTAGACAAAATTTCTTCTCCTTCTCGGTAGTGAAATGGTTGTACTCCTTACCGCCAAATACATTAACTCATCGTACGAGACTCGGCAAATGCGCAAGCATATTCAGTAAGAAGCTTTGACAGACAAGAAATCCATATTGCAAGCTAGCATGAGTCAATTTTCAATTATCTAATTATGGCCACAATAGTCTAGCAGCCAACAGATCTGGTTTCTAGAACTTGCGACCTGAGGATGGTGGGGATGGAGAAAAAATTGAAGCAGAAGTCAATAACAACCAAGCTCTAACTTCGAGTACGAGCAACTTTGTCAAATACCTTGAGTATATCATCTCAAAAACCTAGAACTCCCATATCAATAGTGCCCATGACCTTGAAATTTTGTGGAGCTTGATACGAGGAAATAAACGATAGTTTAATATGGAAAGAATTCAGAACAAACGCATAATAATGAAGTCAGTGAAGAGAAATTAAAATCCTGGAGATAGGTAATGCAGTCCTGATACATCAAAATTAAATTAGTACCATGAACTAATGAGGACATTTTGGGTAATGACATGAACACTAAAAAATCTGGTGTACTTCGGGTTTAGGAAGAATAAAAGTGTTGGTACGAGAAGGATACGGAAGACGTAGCACCCACGGATTACGTAGGTCCTGTATGTCTAATTGTATTCTGTCTAAAGAGCTAGCTACATATTGAAAGTAGTAAGTCTTATATAGACTTACTAAAAGAGCTAGTCTCTTTCGCGTTCGCTTAGTTCTTTATTACAGTAGTAATTGAATTGAAGTCATTCACTTCGTTCACACAAAAAGTGAGTCATGAGGCAGCATACATCAAAGAATTTGTTAAAACAGAGTAAGTAAATAATTGAAAACTCGATCCATTGTGCTGTGAGACTCTAATATTGAAGTGATTAGTGTACCTCATGATTGGTTTTTCTCGACCTCTTGATATCAAAATGTAAAGTGACAATACTGATATTGAAAGATCTCGTCTCGTTGATGAAGTGGAAAGCAACAGGAAGACTACGAAAAAGAATTAAATCCCCGCCAAGATTGTAGAAAAAATAATATACTGTATTACTTATTAATGACTAGGAGACACAGGAAAAATAGGTAAAGAATTCAAAGATATTTCAATAAATACCACACTCAGAACAAATAATCCTTTCTATCAGTGAATGTTTTTAAAAACCCTGAGTCTACTCAGCTCTCTTTTTGCATTCTACTCATAAATAAAAGAGATCTCCCCATCTCTCCAATTCATCCCCAGAAATCTCCCATCAACAAACCCAAAAACAAAAACAATCAAAAACTCCACATAAAATTCAAAATCAAACTGCACCGCCCAAGAAAACCAAACCCATCAAAATGGCACGCTGCGGTATATTTTACACCACAAACGACACAAAAGGACCAAGCTATAAGGAAAATCTATCTCTTGTATCGACATAACTACACAGCACCATTAAAACCACAACTTTGCGTACCTTTCTCGTACAGATATTCGAGAATCCTTCTGGGGAAAAGATCCCATCATGTAGATATGAATTTCCACTCTATGAAGGAATCAGTATTGTCAAGTTTACATGTACCATGGGCTGCAAAAAGCTCTTAGGAGTCATTCACAAAAGAGAGGTTGCGACAAAGATCTTTGAAGATGCTAAGAGGAGAGGGGAAATAGCAGGTCTATTGGAACAAATAGTAAAGCAAGTGATGTTTTTTGGACCTCGTTGGGTAATATCCCAGCTGGAGAGAAAGTGGTGGTGGAAATCGAATATATTGGGGAGTTGATGATGGAAGGTGGAAATATGGTAAAACTAACCATTCCGACAAAAGTTGCACCTAGATTTGGATCGTCTAGTTCCTTATCGACAAGTATTGGTACGACCACAAAGGAAGGGATGAAGATCATAGTAGATGTGTTAATGTGGGAAAACATGCGCATCGATGGACTTACCTCGCCCTCCCATCCCATCGCCATCACACTTGGGGCTCTGTCACCTGGAAGTGAAAAGAGAGAAAGTAACAAGGCTTCAGTTACGCTAGCTCAAGAAAGTGCGGCTTTGGATCAAGACTTCGTTCTCCTAATTAATGTCAAGGGCTTGGGTGACCCGAATGCTGTGCTCGAGACTCATAGTACCATTTCCAATCATCGAGCATTAATGGTTTCCTTGGTTCCGAAATTTGCTTTGCCAGCCCATAACCCAGAAATTGTTTTCGTCGTTGACAGGAGCGGAAGCATGCGTTCCAGCATGTCAATTCTTCGCTCAGCAATGTCGGTTTCTCTAAAATCTTTGCCTTCCGGAATACATTTCAACCTCTGCTCTTTCGGCAGTGGCTGTGAATTTCTATGGCCGCAGTCAAAACAATATACACACGACAATCTGGACCAGGCTCTCAAGTATGCTGGTGCATTCGCAGCCAATTTCGGTTCGACCGAAACATTAAACGCACTTACCGCCACGATCCGGAATCGACTCACGTACTTGCCACTAGAGATCATACTTCTGACGGACGGGAATATCTCGCATCAGGAAGAATGTTTCAAATACCTGAACGGGGAAGTGAAAAAGAGCCAGGGAGCGATCAGAGTATTTCCCCTAGGTATAGGAAATGGTGTTTCTCATGCATTGCTCAATGGGATTGCCCGAGCAGGAAACGGCTTTCCCCAGGCTGTACAGAGGGGTGAAAGTATGAATGAAAGTGCTATTCGAATGCTGCGCGGCGCACTTTACCCCCATATTACTGACTACACCATGGAGGTCATATACGAATCCGAAGACGATGATCTCGAGATCATTGGAAGAGTTACAGACAGTATGAAGCTCCTTCTATCGAACAATGAGGAGAAAATAGAAGAACCAAAACCCCCGATGCTTCCTACAATCTCTCTGTTCGACCCTACCTTTGAAGAACCTGGAGATACGGTCATCAAGACTGGACCTCGTCAACAGCTATCAGAATTGATTGATTGATTAAATTAACGTCTACACTGAGTCTATGACTATCTAAGACGGCTAGGAGCTTTGTAGGCTTCTAACAATAATACATGGGGGGTAGCTGGCCTTATTCGACCGTAGCTAATACAGGTTGGGGAGATTGAAAGCCTCAATCTTCTAATGTTTGAATGGGGGAAGTGAAAACTAATACTAGGGAACCAAGCCCGCCTTACAGATACTCTCGTATTCAAATAAGAGGAATAACAAATGAAATGTAATGAAATTTGACATTGGGGTGATTGACCAAATTGACCAAATTGATCAATTCAATCACAATCTTCCGATCCACCCCCTTCTTCTCCGCCTTCTTCCTCTTCTTCTTCATGCATTCTATTGAGGTGCCATGATCTGGTGGCTATTCTCGTCGCCTCGATAAATTCGAGGGTCTTGATGATTCCTGCTTTAGTGTGAAGCAGATATTTCATGGTAGGTCGGACTATGGGGTTATCCTTATTGAGGGTTTTCCTTGCCATTTTATATAAAGGACAACTGAGCAGAAGATGATCAGGAGATTCCTTTCCCCCACATCTACAATTGTCATTAGAGGAGATACCGAATCGTTTCAAATAAGATTTGAAGTATCCGTGTCCAATTTTGAGTTGGAACAGGGCACAGATTGTGCTTCTTTTGATGTTTCCTGGAACTCTGATTTTTGAGCTGATCTTCCAGGGGTAGTTTCTTGAATATGTTGACGATGGTTGATGAAAATTGTTAGTGTTAAGGATGGCTATCCAGTTCTCTGATTTCATTCTTTTTATATCCATTCCAATGGAGGCATAACTGGTTTCGTGAGATGACAGTGATAATATTATATTTGCAAATCTATGAGTCTTTTATAATATATCCAGTGAGACTACAAATATAAGTAAGAGTAACCAATTCTTACCATGCTTTCCCAGATACAAGATGTCAGTCTCAATATCCTTTGAGAAGGTTGCCCCCAGGCAAAAACAACCTTTCTACACCTATTATCCTGTTTGCTCCCTAAGCCTACCCGGTATCTCCATTGCCAGCTGCCTTGTACCCTATTGTAGACCGATACGCGCATCCGTCCTCTCGAGCCGTATAGACAGTGTCACTGTCGCTGCCATTATACGCTACGCCCCGCGGCTTGTGCACCGTTTCGCGTTACCTTGCCGGATCTCTCCTGCACAACAAGGCCGACCGTATCTTGCAAGCTTTGCTGTGTCTTAACTCCTAGCCAGGCAACTAAAAATACAACGTTTCCAGCTCACTAACCAAAGCACAGCCTGCAAAGTCCATTCCCCCAATGTATAGTTTGTAATCGATAATGCGGAGGGTTGAGAACGTATCGGATATGTGTCTCATAAGGTAGCTTCTGCCAGAGCTCATCCGCTGCCGTGATGTCTGCAGAATGCTTCGCAGAAGAGTGAATCTTGCTAAAAGCATCCCCCTCGTTCGAGAGTTCCTCTGCCGCCATAATACCGCTCTTGTACATTCGTAGAGCAAAGTGCCAAAAGCGTCCCTCCATCCCTAATCCACCCATACCTCCGTTGGCCTCAATAAGACTCTACCACAACCTTTATACATTCTCGATTACTCCCCTTAACCACCTGTAAACTTCCAATCCGGTATACCCGCAGATTGTACGCATTGTTGAGTCGTGAAAATTCTGCACGCTAGCGCCCCAGAGGTGCCCTGTCAATCACCGGCACAACGCTTTCCTTCTCAGGCTCTGCTCCCACACAGATTCGTAAAGGCAGTCCGTTTTGAAATGCTCCTTAAAGCAATTCTCAGGCTCTGCATCCCACTGCAGATTCGTAAAGGTGGTTCCGCTTCGAAATCCGTCGTTGTTTCGTTGATTGTCGGGTAGTTTTCATCTCCGTTCGACTGATAGTCCTCTGTTCCGGGCCAAATTCACGATACCTTCACTCCCAGTACCGCTCCTTTTTAAAGCACGACCTTTGCCCAGCTTCAGCCTGATTCAATCTTGGCTCTGTAAGAAAAATTACAGGTTCGTAGGATGCACCACGTACAGGTGTTGAATCATCGCATCCCAACAGCTATCAGAAATCACACCCCCAAAACTCCTACAAGCCCCGCACAATATTCCTTCTTTGTTCCCAGGAGTCAACACGGTGGTATACTTGTTGATGTCTCCGGAAACCATCCAACGAAACCCTACAGCCGTTGTTTTGAGGGGTACATCTGTACATGGTCCCGTGGAGCTATCAATTCATATCGAAAAACTCCCGGGAGAAAGCCAAACTATGCATCAGCTAGCAGTTAGAAAGGCTATGCAAGATCTTGAGGAGGGTAGGGGCTGGGTGTACGATGTAAAAAAGGATCATGGTGCTTTTTTAAAAGATCGTGATCCATCTTAGTTCGATGATATTGTTAAACGAGAGGCCGTACGATTGGGACAGCAATTTCAAGTTGCTAATCGATGGTGCTCGTTTGTAGCCTTCGTTGAGAATAACGCCGAGGATATTGAGAAACAAGAGTTTCAAGAACTTGATTTCGTCGTGATCAGCAAGAGAGAGTCTCCAAACTCTGATTCCTTTGCCACTGAAACTTCACAACAACCAAGAAGACATCCACCTAGAGTGGACTTGATGACGAGACCCGCAGATAATTTTCGATCAAGTTCTGATCGGAGTAGGTCGCTTTTTCCAGCCTCGCAAGGTTTTGAAAATAGTCGTCACAAAGCGTCGGGCCTATTCAATCCAATTGTCTCATCTCTGCTGTCTGTCGAGACTTCCAGTGGTGTAAACTCGACAACAGGTATAAACAGACTCGAGGAACTTGTCAAAGGGAATCAGGCTCCTAGTAATCTAAAGCGAAGCTTTCAAAGGTTCAGTGACGTTCCTGCTCAACAACCAAGAAGAAACCACGAAGCCATACCATCGGCAGAACTCGTGAAAAGAAACAAGCCCATTTCAGATTCCATGAACTCAGATCCGCTTGTTACTAACACCACATCGAATGTCCCTTCTGATTTCTCTTTTACAGTACGAATTGAAGAGGATTGGGCCGCCGCTACATCAAAACAGAGAGTATCGAGAATCATCGAGCTTCAAAAAATCGATGGTACCTGGACTTCTCTATCAGATCTCGAGCCCGTTCTCGGCTTCAAGGTCCCCCATGACGTCTTCAACGTTCAAAAAGATGCCACTGCCAAAAAACTGTGGATCACCTTTATTGTTCTAGGCTTTCTTGAGCATACAATGGCAAGAGGGGCAGATGTTTGGAAGCATGGTGTTGTTAAGACAAAGATGTGGTTGAATAGTGTGGGGGCTCAATGTGTACCAGAGTTTAAGCAGATGAAGAAGACAGCTATGGAGGTTGTGAAGAAAGCCAATCAAACCACTGGTGAGGAGGCTGTAACTGCGAACGAGTTGACTTGATGAGATTTTGGAGTGCCTGTTGGATACAGGAAGAAGTCCTGAGAGCTGGATAAGAAGGTAAAGCGGATGAATAACCTACACTATGTATTTTTCTCTTTCTAAGTCGTCTTCTTTGTTTCTAGTTAGCAATAGTCGATTGAACAAGTTGAGCACTGCGCTCAAATTGAATACATGTCAATCCATGCATTGCTTCATTTGATGGGTTGAATGGTAATAACATATCTTTTATCTGTATGTAATTGGCAACGATGTGTAGCGAAAAGAAATGATGCTTTGTTTTAGTGATTCTCCCACAGTAGTACGCTAATCACCATCAACCCCGCGGCTTAGTTCCGCGCTAAAAGCCTACGATCTAGCCCAACAGACCCTGGAGTCCGAACCTCAAAAATCAACATCACGGTTAAAGGAACCCAGTAATCGATCTTGCGCCAACGATACGAAATCACAATCATGGCACTTCAACAAGAAGATCTCAAAGCTCTCGAGCAGACTCGTCAGCGCCTTTTACATCTAACATCTAATATCGCATCTTTAAAGACTGGTTTCCAAAGGGGCGCACCTCTACCTGAATAGTACGTACTTCACCTTACATGTCGCATCTGCATTGGGCATTCATATTGACTAATCGATATACAGTTCCTCAGTAATGACATCTTCATCTATTCTAAGCACAAACATCCAATCAGTCATCGATCATCTGGCTGCCAATAGTGAGATTCTCTCTCGAATCGTCGCATTCCCTTCTACCAATTTCCCCGGCCGCACACAAGAAGGCCTTCTATTACAGTTACTACGCAAGAAACTAGAACCGCAAGTCGAAACATGGGTTGAAGAGGGTCGAAATTTACAAATAGATGGTGCAGGGGAAGGAGCGAATCAGGGAGATCTCGAGGAAACGTGGAAATGGGCAGCGGAATGGATTGGGCCGAGGATAAGGGAATATGCATTGAATGAAGCGGGCGATGAGTATACGGCGGAAGAGAGAGAAAGTGGAGTTGAGAATGTTAATACGGGGCTTAAGGATGAGGAAGAGAGTGATGAAGAAGATGAGGAAGGGGACGAGGATGATGAGGTTATGGGGGGAATGGATCGAAGTGCCGAAAAGAAAAAGGCGCCAGAGAAGATAATTATGAGAAAAGATGGTAGGGTGAGAAGTAAAGAAGAAATCTTGAGATTCGCTGCCAGTGGGGTTATCTGAAGATAGCACAACATATGGGAAGATATATTAAGCTGTATTGGCAAATTGCCATTACAGAGACTCAATCTTGTACCTTACAGGGTACATTTTTCACCGTCGATATAAGAGCTGAGCTTCACGATCCAAGGCTGGAATGCCTCGAGGATGGGCCTAAACTCTAATCTGGTCGGTGTAGTCACCATTCCTATTATTGGATACGAGGAATTCAATTCCTCGTATGCAGTTGGCTAGAAGTCAGGCGAAACGTGCCAGGAAGCTACAATAGAAGTAAGGGTGGGCACATACAAACAAAACTACTGATGTAGCTTTGGGTACTCTACAGAGTTAGATATCAATCTATGGTGTATTCTTCAAGCTAGTCTTTTCATCCCAAAGATGCGATGAGGCCCTCAAGATCCGAATCATTAAAGCAAGAGTGGTGTCGAGGTTAGAGAAATTAAATTCATCATTCCAACATATATTGCGCTATCTATATATCTTCCACTCCCGATAAATCCTATGTCCAATGAATAAAACCTCATCAATGCAAAAAAGCTGTTGCTTCACTCAATCCCCTCTTACAACACAATATCAATTAACATCAAGTCATCCTTCCAAAACACCACCTCAGATCCCTCCAAAGTATCTACTAAGCCCATATTAGGCTCTTTGCACTTTCCCCCTGGCTGCTCCACCACAATTAAATACCATCCAACTTTTTCTGCTCCTTCCGCTCCCCTTCCAAATCCAAATACACCCTCAAAACCCATCTTCATCTTCATCTCCATCAACCACAACTCTGTCCTCTTCCCTCTCCGTCTCCTCTTCCCTCTCCGTCTCCTCTTCCCTCTCCGTCTCCTCTTCCCTCTCCGTCTCCTCTTCCCTCTCCGTCTCCTCTTCCCTCTCCGTCTCCTCTTCCCTCTCCGTCTCCTTCTCCCTCTCCTTACCCAATAGACATTCCTCCTCCCTGCCCCTGAAAAAATAACCTGGAAGTCTTACAGCAACATCAAATCCGAGAATTAGATCGGCATGTACGGTAAGATTATGAAAGAAATAGTTAAAAAGGGAAAGATATGTAGATTTTTATATATTTTAAAATACCTAATACAAAAATAGTAAAAATGTAAGAAATTGCAAGCTATAAAGAAAGGAAAAAAAGTGAGGGGAATGATATATCCTTCTAAACCAACTTCATGCACCGACTCACCCATCTCAAATATTTCCTCCCTTCTTGCTTTCTTCCCCTCAAACCCCTAAGCTCCTCAAGCAAATAAATCTCATCACTTACCCTATAACTAACTCAAAGATAGAGTTAGGATGATTATCAAGATACTCAAGTATTCAGCTATATTTACTTTATTATAAGATCTTAGCAAGAATACATGTGCAAAGACATTCTTTTACGAATAAGAGACAGGAGATCTCCAAAGGAATTGATGGGTGGAATGAGGAATGGAGAATAAGTTGATTTGAGGTGAGGGAGAGGAAGATCTAGATTTTGTCTTGGACGTGCCAAGATTTCTACAAAGCTTAGGAGGTGTTTGAATTTCATGCAGGGACCTAGTTGAAGGGATTTCCCCTGGAATGACTTGGTAAGGGTCTTGAGAGTAATAAGGGGTCTAGCAATGACAAATACAAAAAATTGTGCAACAGTTTAAATAACAATATTTAGGATAATTAGATTAGATTAATTTATCTATTCATCCATATAATAGACAGAAAAGGACTACAACTGCAACGAGCAGGAGTCAGAACAAAACATTAAACAAAAAAATCCCCCAAACCTAAAAGACCTATCCACGTCTTCGTGTGCTAGGGCTCTTGGCTGTGTTCTTTTGCGATTGGGTGGTACTTGCAGCAGGAGATGCTGCAACAGAAACCTTCTCCTTTTGCTTTGTGTTTGAAGATTTCTTGTTCTTGTTCTTCTTGCTCTTGGTTTTGCTGGAAGAATTCCAGTAGTATACCATTTGTAGAGTTAGGATAGCGTTGAGAGCAAAACCGGCGATGAATCCATAGAGAATGAGTTTGTCGTCAACTTCTTGAAGAGTAGTGAAGATTCTAGAAAGAGAACCGGCGAGATAGTTGAATACCTAGCAATTCTAAATTAGCATATTTTTCACCTTGAATCAAACATAGTGAAATAAACTTACAGCGAAAGCACTCAACTGTCCCGTTCCTCCTTCTTGCCAGACAGTCAAAATCTGGGGCAATTTGCTTGCAACTCCCAAAACTCCAGCTCCTGCTTGCAAGTATGCTAATTGTTGCATATCCAACATATTTCCACTGAAAAGCGTAAAGGCACTTGCAGCCAATCCTGCCACGAACAGAGCAGCTGTGCTAGCTCTTCCACTATAGTTCAATACTAACACGGCAATCACTACATTCTGCACCATTATAAGAGCAGTTTCGCCATATGTGCTGAAAGGAAATTCTGATCGATAGTTATAGGCGAGTGAAATAAGGTATGCGGAGGTTTCGAGAAGGTAGGAAAGGAAGGATATCCCGGAGGAAGATTTGGAGGAGATGAGTTTGAGAAGTTGTGGGATCTTGACGATAGAGGAAGCTGCAATGATTCCTACTCCGAGTCCTTTAGAAATGCCGAGTTTGAGACATTCTGTATGGGATGGGTCGATGTCGAGCAGGAGAGTTTTGTAGCATTGTTCTCCGATGAGTGAAACTCCCAAGTCTTTGATAGGCGCAGGGAGGTTGTGAGTTAGGGGTTGAAGGACGGTACGGAGTTGATCCATTATGGAGAGCTGTGTTATTAGTATGAGAGATGGAAAAGTAGAGTAGATTGTGAAGATGTGTTGTTGTAAAGTAATTGAGATGGTAAATTTATTTTTTTGATGGAATATGCGACAAGGCTGTGAAGTGGAAATTTAGTGGGTACGATGCTGAATTGACAGCGCTAAAAAGTGACGAATGCGGAAGACCACCTTTCACGAACTCTTCAATCTTACAAATTCAACAGTCATCCATAATATAATCCAATCATCTGGGAATCAGAGAGACTTAGATCCACATGGTCAACAACGATGGAATGAAAGGTACTACTTAAGGACACAGGGTTGAAGCCCTAGGGTCGAGTCGCAATCAATCTAGTTGTTTGAGCTTTTCACGTCAGATCTAACTTACCAAGTAGTCAAGTCATCTCATCTCATGTTCGCTACCTTTGACCTTAAGGCTGGATGAATGTACCATCTCCCATTACCTAAATATCTATAGTCACATTAGGGAAACAGGACAATGAATGCTGTTTGCTACCATGGATAAACCCATCAAATAGTTGCGTGAGGTTTGAACGATTTGAGGTTTGAGGAAACTACGAAACTACAGTTCTCCTAAGAAGTTTATCGCAGAGTCAACATCATGTCTTTTGGGTCCAAAAGTACGTTCAATTACTATTACGTTATCATCCAAGAATCAGAAACTCATTTTCTAAATTTTCTGAATTTTCTGAGCTACATCCTAATGCGCATCTCCTGGTGCTCTTTTTCATACCCCCTTTCAAGGTTCACCAACATTGTCTATACAGTTTTTCCCCTTGACTCCTTGACCCCTTTACATACAGCACTTTGCAGCTTGCTCAAATACTCCTGTAGTCAGGTGTACTAAACTGGCACCAACTACCAGGAAAATAAAGAATTAAATCAAGTTTATGAAATGATGTTATGTTACCACTGTGATAGATCATCAAAGTTCACAAGCGGTAGGGGGTGAAAAGAAGTAAGGCTACTAACAATACAATGTTCTCCTCCACAGTGGTTGGATCAAGTGTCATGAAATTAATCGACGATGAAACATGTAATATAAGAATTTCTATCTTCTTCTCAGTGATTTGCCTACCACCGCTGTTTCTTTAGATTTCAACACAACTTCAGTTCGCATTCACGCAGCTGGAACTAATCAATCCGATGTCTCCAGCGTGATCCTTGATCGATTCGATTGGAAAGAGCCCATACTTCCAGGTTATGACTTCGCCTGTACCATTTTTCAAGCCTCGAGTGATGCCTAGCTTGACGGCGCCGAAGTATGGAACAACGGGTCGAGAACACAAGTCTGTCCATTGATGCCGAATATACTGCTGCATTGAAAAAGATTCAACTACTAAATCCAAATCCCTCAATGAGCGGCAGCCAATGTTGGTGTTCCGCACTCAAATACTTATCTCTTTATTGCTGGAGAAGATTACTGCAAGTGCGTAAGTGTGGTCTTGATATTAAGCCCTAAGCTTAGGAGAGCTTTCTGAAGGCTGCAATGAAACTCGGAAAAAGCAGAGGACTTAAGATCATTACTAAATCGATGACAAATTGTACTAATATGAATGTAAAACGGATGAAATATTGAGAGTGGAGAGAATCAACACAAACACCCCATCCATCGTATGATTTGTGTCTTTTCAACAGTAGCATCTCAAGCTTTTTTATTTCATCAACGCATGTGAGCAGCAATCATACTGTTATTAATATACCCGCTCACTTTTTCGAACTAGACAAAGCTACAGATAATACTTTTTGGGTGAGGGTGATTACAGAAAGAGCGATATTTCCTATTCAGACCACCCCATTTTCCCAGAAAATTAAATAGCAATCACAACCCCAACATTACCACTACAAAATCCCACATTCATACATCCAGCGACCATAACATCTTCAGCCAAATAAGCAAAAAGCAAAAACCACACCTTTAAGCTTTAAAACCCCCCTAAACCCCACAACTCCTCTTCCTATTCTATACCCCTGAACATCGTTTATTTTCTATACTAACCCATATTTTATCCACTCACTTCACTTTTCATCCTCTCTCCAATATATACTCACCCCGCCATCTCCCTCCCACATACGACCATAGACTGAAGAGAATTGGGCATCCCGTCCGCTCTGCCATACACAAGCTTCAGATCGGTAGATTAGTAGTTGGGTGGGTGACCACCAGCGAATCCCCACTGTTGTATGTTTTTTTTTGTCATTATTATTATTTTTACACCTTTTTCTAAAGTACTTGCTTGGTATACTTTTGCAAGGAAGGGGTAGGTTGAGAGACGAGCTCGAGGTAAGGCAATCTTTTTCTGGGTGGTATTGAAATAGGAGACTAGAAGAGATATTCTTTTAGTGATTGGGATTTTTGTAACTTGGTGTTGTGCAAATATTGTTATATAGGTGATGTTTTATTAAATCATTAAGTAATTATGTCCATCTTGTAAGACAGGTACAGATGAATGATAATTAGAGGATGGAAGGTTTACCCACTGATGCTTGTTACATTTAAACGACTCAGAGGATATTAATATTTTGGTACGCATTTATTCATATAGATAATCAGATGCTAGATATATAACCGCTATTATAATTATTATAAAAATCACATTTCCAACACCCTCCTCTTCTCATTCATTTATCATCATCACATAAACATCAACTACCTATCAATCGAATTCCAGCCCCTGCCTACCTATCTGCCTACTCAACTAATAATTCTAAACAGAGATACCTATTAATTACCTACTACTCGAGTATATATCCACTCAATTATCTTCCCATTCTGGGGCTCTATGATCTTAATTCTATATATAACCTTGGATAGAGATACCTATTAAATATGTTTTTAATCATTTATCTAGATTTGCTATGTAATATATAGAGCCTAGAATTAAACTGAAGTATTCTACTTCTTATATTCCAATTAATATTTAAGGTTATATAAACACTAATACACACATTTCCTCTACTCTTCTCAAAAAAAGGAAAATATCAACATGGTAAAGGTCAGCTATATAAAAGCCACTCAATAAAGGTAAAAGTCATGAATTTGAGGTGTGTAATCTAGCAGCTTTTGTATGTATCAAATGTCAACATTTCAAATATATTGTGCTACACAGACAATAAATTGCCAATGAACCTCATAATACCAACCCAATCCAAATTCGGAACCTGCTGAATAGTTAAGTAGTTTGGGATATAGTGGGAAACTATGAATGGTGATTAATTGACGGTTTAAGAATTAGTTGTATGATTCGACCTACAGGTGTAAAAGTGGTTGTTGTTGTTATCCTTCTTGTACTAGTGATGGTTGTGGTGCGTGTTCTTCTGGTTACAGTGGCTGTCAGTAACATCTATGAAAATGCATTTAATGTCTACACTCACGACTGTGTGATCAAAGTGGGAGATGAGATCAAACCCAAGTTTACTGTCGTGGTACTTGTAGGACCTGTAATATAAATTGTTGTTGTGGAATCTTCTATACTAGATGACAGGTCTGCTGACCCCGAGCTCATACTTCCGATAGTAGACGTTGAGGTGATATTTTTTGCTGATAAAATTGTAGATACTCTCTGCGTTGAGAGGATAAGAGTTCCGGGCGTGATTGTGATATACATGTCTGGAGCAAATGCCAGCACACCGGTCTAAGGATGTTAGCCATATCTATAATCATATACGCCTTTTTACATACTGAAGATACTACAGTCGACACTGAAATGACCTCGGTATTATGGACCGGCAAATACTCCGTATGAATGACCCAAACTTCAGTGACAGTCGTACACACAAGGACCCCGTCAGAAGAGAGCCCACAAATGGTAACATGTATGTCTGAAGGATTATCCGCTGCAATTGATTGCCATGGAGCAGCGTAATACGTTGTAATATTATGAACATTGTTCTTCGAAGCTGACATGCTTTTAATCTGTCTGTGGAGACGCGAGAATCCGCTCGCGGAGGCAGTGGTGGTAGCTAAAGAATAGCCATACTGTGTAGAAAAAGTGATAATCTCATCACAATCTGAGACGGTATGTCTTGTGAAGTATCCTGTCAAGACTGTTGAACATTTGGTAGTGATGAGAGTTTGAAAAGATGGTGAACATGATGTAGTACTTGCTCCTGGCAAGTTGCATGTCTCGTAAATGGGAATCACCGATGTAACATTCATTCCTTGGGAAGTGACAGTGGGTTGAATAGACTTAGTAGCAGGCCATAGTAAGGTAGAGTTGACCGAGGTCGTCTGTCCAGTAGACTCTTCTTGATAAGCTTGTGCAATGCTTTCTGGTTTGTAGTTTTCTTGATCGTCATCTCCTGTTGAACCAGCAGAGGTAAGGTAAGTACGATCTAACTTCTCGAATCTTCCTAATACTTCAATAGGTAAAATGCACAGCATCAAAGTAGAGATCAAGCTCCTTAACATGACTGTTGACGATAATTGAATGGAAAGGGCAAAGAGAAAGGAAGACTATCCAAGTCTGTATAGGAGAAAGGTAGAAATGTGAAGGATGGGTAAATAGAATCGTCAACGATTTGCATGAACCGATACATCACTCAAACACGATATTGACTGTTATTTGAATATCTGCTTGACAACAAGAAATAAACGTGGAATGTGAACGTGTTGGTTCAGGAATGTTCATGCCAGGGGCAGGCGCCCTGGCATTCTCATCATTGCTTATTCCATTTAGGAATTATTAAGTCTTATAAATAGGTTTATGACTCTGAAGACAGTGGCAAAAGACAATCAATTGCAATTTTGCCATATATGATTGTTGGCAATGGAATTGATGAAGGTTCTTACAGTGAAGAATGATCTGATGTTGGGCCGGTGGTCTTACGGGAGAAGTCGTGTGTAAAAGATCCCGGTCACCGTATTAAAATGCCGCTCATTCTATGCGAAGTATATCAACAGGCAGAAGTAGAGACAACCCACCTAATTTCAATATCAAAATATAAATACTCTACGACGATACAGACCCTCGAGTATTGTTAACTCACTCTTACACACCTTTGCTTATATCGAAGCAAGACAGTCTCATTAACCATGCCTTCCAAAAAGCCCAAACAAAGTGACGCTACACCTGAATCACCACCACCGAATTGGCCCCCTTTCAAACCACTCATGCCATCTACAAACTTAACCCTGGAAACCATTGTTCCCGGTCAAATCATCACAATACCAAACTTTTGGACTTCTACTTTATGTAAAAATTATGTCTCATTCTTGAAAACTTTACCTTTAACCACAACACCTGGTAAACCTAAAAAGGGTGATGCTTTGAGAGTCAATGATAGATATCGAGTTGATGATTGGAATTTTGCTGAACGACTTTGGAGAGAGACGGGGCTCAAGGAGCTTTTATGTGGTGAGATTGAGAGGGAATATGAGGAAGAGGGTGAAAAGATGAGTGAGGAGGAGAGAAGAGAGTTATGGTGAATTTCCCCATCGTTTGAGTGTCCATAATTTATGCACTCGTTAAGATTATATGATGCTAATAAGTAGTAAAGGGGAGGGGAGATTGTAGGTTTAAATCCCGTCATTCGAATATATAGATATTCAAAGGGACAGTTCTTTGATTGCCATTGTAAGTCAACATTCCCCCTCCAAGTCACGAGTCTCCAGTTCTCACATACTTCTCAGACGATGAATCGAATCTCATCACACTTCCAACAAGACCTACATCTACTCAAGCAAAGACAACATGGACATTATTACTATATCTCACATCACCCGCAACAGGTTGTCAAGGAGGTGAAACAGTTTTCTACCCTGAGGAACTTCCTAACAAGAAATCTCCTATTGATAAGCCTGTTGTCATAAGTCTAGAGACTGGAATGGTCTTGTTACATAAGCATGGGGATGATTGCATGTTGCATGAAGGGAGAGAAGTTACGGAGGGTGAGAAGTGGATTATAAGGACTGATGTATGTGTAAGAAGAGTAAGGCCTTTGGTGAATAAGTCAATGTTCGAAGGACTTTAAGCTATTTAGGAGGTATGGTAGGTAATAGGTGATGTCAATGGTATTTAGTATTTACCCAAGTAACAGCCATGAATTGAGAAATAAGTCAACATGTACCCAATTTGTTGAATAATTTGGTATAAAATATTTCTGCAAGTATGTTCACATTATGCACAAATACATTAATCCTTTCCTGAATCAACCAATCGGGTAATATCCTTTCCCAAATTATGTAATCCTCTCTTGTTGGACGAGAAACGACGTAAATACCTAGCTTTCCCCTCATCAACCCCTCGTTTCGACCTATACGCCAACAATTCTCACGGCATACAGGAATCCATGGCGCAAAATGATACTTCAAGACCAATTGCTCACATTAAAACCTTCTGCTAACACACAATGATCACAGTTGGACTAATCAATCAAGCTTGAATACTTGATAACGTTACTTTACCTCGAAAAGCCTCAGCATATTCTATCCAACATATTCGAGTACAATATCCTCCTCAAACATGTTTACCAAAGTACCTGTATTTCGAAACTTTCTCCGCACTACCAAGCCAGCCACAGTACCACGAAGAACCCTCATGACTCTTCCATCATTTTCACTCGAAGGAAAGACTTGTGTAGTCACCGGCGCTGGAAGAGGAATTGGAAAGGAATGTCTTACTGCCTTTGCGCTGAGTGGTGCTCGCGGAGCTTGTGTTGACCTATCTGGATCTATCGGTGAAAGATCAATCGATCACATCAAATCCAGCATTAAAACCTCGAACCTTTCCTACACTCCAGACCTTCGTCCTTATGGATGTAATGTGGCATCCGAAGAAGCAGTACAAGAAACATGGGCAAAGATCATCGAGGATTTCGGCCATGTCGATGTAGTTGTTACAGCTGCGGGTATTGTTGAGAATTTTGAGGCAGAGCGATATCCTTTTGATAAGTGGAAGAGAATGATGGATGTAAATCTTAATGGAAGTTTTTTGTTTGCCAGAGAAGCGGGGAAATATTGGATTGAGAAGAAGTCCAAGGGAAGCTTGATTTTGATATCATCGATGAGCAGCATGATTTGTGTGAAACCACAAAAGCAAGCGGCTTACAATGCTGTAGGTTTTAGTTTCTTCTACAACGACTCCGGTTATGTTACGAATATGTTGAGAAGTTCATGGGAAATTTATTGCTAACATGACGAAGTCCAAAGGGGCCGTCTCAATGCTTGGTAAGAGTTTGGCGACAGAGGTAAGAATTCCAGTATTCTATCCCTTGACGACGGGCTAGGACTTATCCGCATTCAGTGGGGACCACATGGGATTAGAGTCAACAATTTATGCCCTGGATACGTAAAAACAGACCTGATCATTGATCTCTTGGAGAAAGAAGGAAAACATATCGAAGAGAATTGGGTCAAAGATATCCCAATGGGTCGACTTTCTCATCCAAGTGAGCTTCAAGGAACACTAGTGTATATGGCGAGTGATGCATCAAGCTATTTAAATGGCTGCGATCTGGTGAGTCCAAACCAAGCTTGTTCATATATGTTAAAGTACTTACTGATTTTAAGGTCGTCGACGGTGGATATACCTGCTATTAAGGTCATCAGTGGACTGGACCTTTCACACTAGGCTAGCTTTAGTTCAGTTCAATAATCTACTAATATTTAATCAAATTGTTACACTTCTCTTCATCGAGAAGTTCATTGTGAATATGAATATGAATATGAATATCAATCTTATTTCATTCTCTTTGATTTTGATTTTGATTCGTTTATATACATAATCATAAGATTTCTCATAAAATAAACTTAAAAATAAAAAATGAGGTTCCTTTGATACCTACCTAGTGTTAGTGATAATATTAATGTCAATAAAGGAGGATATTAAAGAGGGGATGAAACTCAAGATATTCTATTCGAACAAAAAAAAGTGACTGTTTGGTTGTACTGCGAATACTCACTCTTACCACACCCCAGGATGAAATGCTATTTTTCGTGGTAGATAATTGTGTATTTATATACATGACAATACAATAAATATAGCTGTGCATCTAAGTTCTCATTATATTATATGTGTGTACTGTCGATAAACAGGATATTAACAGAAAAGAAATATAAACCCGGAAGTGTCATTCCATTTAAGAAAGTACGTATTAATATATTCATACAATACACACTCAACCTCACTCCTCAACCCCTCAAACCCCCACCCTAAACCCTCATCCTCAATCCAAAGTCTCATACCTTTCCTTAGCCTTTTCTTTTGTTCTCCCTACAAACGCCTTATAATCACCCTTTGTCTGCCTCTCCGCTTCCACCATCGCATCACCTAGCTTCCCACCTTCAGCTCCTAAACCTACACCTTGAGTATATAGCTCAGTGGCAATGGCTTCCGTTCTTCCTGTACCTTGAGCACCGAGGCCTTCTCCGGCATTCCAACCCATCTTTCCCAATAGTGCTGCACCCTTAGATTGTGCTGGTACTACAGGCCCATTATCCTCTTCTTTCTGAGAAGGGGAACTGGTAGATGAAGTCTTCGATTTATTGTGTTGCGCAGCAGGTTGCTTTGGTTGATTGAAAGCTTGACGACGTTCCTTAGCTCGATCTCTATAAGCGGAGTTTTCGGCTGAATTTAAATCACTTGCAGATTTCTTGAGCTTGGCTAAAGCTTTTGAAACCAGTTCTTCATTCTTCGTATTGTCGCGATGAAGTTGACTGATTCTTTCGTGCTTTTTGACTTCTGCTTCCGTCTTAAATTGACGGGAACATAAGATACAGCATTTTCGATCCATATCTGCGTATGATTGAGCAGGTGGAGCATCGGCAATAGGTTCTGATGTAGATTTTGCAATTGCAGCAGTAGACTCAGGCTCATTGTCTTCAAAATCCTTGGCGGGCAGACCATGGATCTCGTTATGCCTATTGGTCCAAAATTGGAGATGGGGAGCAACAACCTTCTTAGTATTCACAGCCGAATCTTTTTCGATCTTCCTTTTCTTAGACCGAAAATCTCCATCCTTGCCACCAACAAGTCCTTCATTTGCTGCTGCATTAGCTAATTTAGCTCGCTCATTATTCGCCTTCTTCACTGGTGCTTCTGGGATTACAGTAGACAACTCGCTAGCATAAGCTGTAGTATCCCAGTACATCAAATTAACCGCAGAGTTCGACAATGGACTGAATGTAAATCTCGCGGATTCTTCGTTCAGTACGTCAAGAACAGGCACAAATACGCCTGCGTGGATGTACGAAACCATCACAGGTTTCGAAGATATGGTAAACTTGTCTGTAGCGTTGTACTTGGCCAAAGCATTTTGAGCATCCTCTACTGAAGCAAACTCAGCAAACCCATATCTCCAACTATCATTCGTCTTACGATCTCGAATCAGCAACACGCGACGGAGGGAACCTTCTTTGGCGCCAAGTGAGGCATCAGCAGAAGTAGAAGATATTTTTGTCTTCTTAGCTGTATGTACATCCGCTGATGTGCTTGCTTTGGTCTTGTAAAGTTTGCTTACTCCCTTGGCAAGAAGTTCCTCTGTCACACCAGGTTCGAGACCTCTAAGCAAGAGAAATTGAGAGGCTGTTTCGTCGGGCGAGGCATCACTATCTCCGGTGGTAGCGAATCCTGAGTAACTAGATACATTTCCTTGAGTCATAACAACACCATGGGCAGTTGGTCCTAAGATAATTAGCGATATAGAATCTTCTTGTGACTGAAATGCGTACTAGTTCTAGGACCATTGCATTTGAAACACATCATTCTGTAAGAATAATTCAATGTGTAACACTGGATTCTATTAGCTTCAAACATTTGGAATAGCGTAAAGACAACGCACAACGTCACATTTCCAATCATCCTCATGCTTGCTTGGTCGTTCTTGATCATTCTTCTCGCGGCTGTAAGCGATCCTGACTTTGGCTGGTTCTGATGCCTGCGAAGGACCGTAGAATGAAACGAATGGGTGATGTTCTTCGAGGAATCGTTTTGCTTCTGGTAGGGTATAGAATTGCGCAAATGCAAACCCTCGAGATACACCTAAGAACCAAATCGTTAGTGATGCATTACACTAAAGTAAAGGTTTGCATGCCTACCAGTCTTTTTATCCTTGATCAATCTAATCTCCTCCACACCCTCAACTCTAAGACTATTTTGAAGTTCTTTTGATATCTATAAATCAAAACAACGGCCAACAAGGCCAATCGCTATGCTTAGCCAGAATTCCAAAAAAATTCACATTACACTTAGGCTAGAAGTGGAATCTCAGGTTCGGTGTAGATTTGTAGGAATGGGGCGGCCAACGTCTTCCTGTGTCATATCTAGAGGCAATCCCTCAAAGATGATTGTTCGATTTGGTGGTGCGCCATGGTGAGGCGAACGACTGCGACTTCTCCCATGGACTGGAGACCTATATCCTTCGCGATCGCGGTCCGTATAACGACCTCTCTTGTCTCTGCGCGGAGAGCTTGATCTTTCCCTATCATAACCACGTTCATGTCTATTATCATACTGATTGCGATCGAGTCGATATGGGCGTTCTGGGTATTCTGAGTCGTATGGTCTGCCAGAAGCATGTCCTCGTGGAGGACTCCTTGAGTTATCTTGAGACATTGATGATCAGCACATATACTTGGCAATCTGCATATCTAAACTATCGATTACCCTTCCGCGAATTATAGGAATCATATCCAGGCGCTCCATGGTGTCGATACTCGCTCGAATATTCTTGGTCATCATACATGTCGGCGTCAGGGCCGGGTCTATAAGGCCTGGAACTCATGATGGTGAAAAAGTCATAAGACGAGGTATCACAAGTATAATCTTTTAAATGGGCCACAAATATTTGGGATGGAAAAGTGAGGATTTATTGGAGATTGGTGAGTGTCGTTTGTGAATTGTGAATGTATCAAAGAATGTTTGTTAAATTAAGCCTGGTCGTTTTGGAAGGTCAGCTTTAAGCCACATTAAGAATAAGGCTGACCCCCCACTAACCTAGGTTACTATATAGTTATACGCCACAATAGACAAGGCTACCCCACAACTCCCATCAGGTAATTCGTCATAGAGCTGAAGTTCCCATGATGATCCTGCAATCACATCAGAAAGATCTTACCTAGTAGACATCTCCAAAAATTTAAAATTATGGCTAGTTCTAAAGAGCTTATTGAAGAAAATTGCTATGTAGCATTAACTCATGAACATCTTGACGCCAAAGTAATGATGGACAAAGTCCGCAGTCCCAAAGCCGGAGCCATTGTTCTCTTCGCAGGTAACAAAACCATGCGAAACTAATCTACAAGTATTGGATATTGAACTGAAGAACTCGTAGGAACAACCCGAGACAATTTCGGAGGAAAGCCCGTAAAAGAGCTTCAGTATACATCATACGAACCACGTGCTTTACAGAGCATGCTCAGTATCTGCAAGACGATTCTCCACAAACACTCTTTGACTTCTATTGCTATGATTCATCGCTTGGGAGTGGTACCTATTGGAGAAGAGAGCATTTTGATTACGGTATCGTCGCCTCATCGCCAGGCGGCTTGGAGGGCTGGTGAGGAAGCTCTGGAGGAATGTAAGGAGAAAGTTGAGGTGTGGAAGAAAGAAGAATTTGGTGGTGAGGAGGGTGGTATTTGGAGGGCAAATCGTGATGGTGCTGTTGGTGAGCGGGTGGATGAAGACGAGGAGAAGAAGAAGCCGGATATGGGACCTCATGGTCCCATATTACGACCAAGTCGACCGGGAGAGCGTGGACATGGACCGGTGGTAAGAAACCATCAACTTGGTTCGTGAGACGGGTTCAGTGACGAGTTCGCTGTATTGATAAGTTCTGCACGAAGTTACGGTGTACCCTCAGTCATTATATGATGAAGGTATTTTTGATTGACGGGAAAGCTTGGTAGTGAACCACAAAAAGTAACACTATCAGGTCCGAGATATTCTGGTCTCATATTTGGCTTTGATGCAATTGACTTTTGAAGTGATTCCACATGAGGTTATACCATTAAGTTGGATGAGATAGAGGCTTTCTGATCAAAATGTCGAGGATTTAGCTAGGGGCAGATAGTTTGTAAATTGTTGCTACGATGCTCAATACATTGCACTATTTAGAATGTGAAGCGATTTATGTTTATGTATTATATATATACGCTCATCCATTTACTCCCAACGAGCTAAACATAATACAATCTTCCCGATCATTAACTTCATTCTTCCATTTTATTTTAGACCATCACAAATGTCTTTGCCCTCTTACTTTCCCTCTACCTCCATTTCTGTAACAACACCCTCCTCCGCCAATGCCTTCAAATCATCCTCTCCCATCTCCCCATCCCAACCATTAGCTACCAAATACGCTCTAAATTTCTCGTCTCTAACACTCAAATCCTCACCAGTAATATCTTCCACAAAGAAATACGTAACG
The DNA here is from genome assembly GCF_000146945.2 of Sclerotinia sclerotiorum 1980 UF-70. Lineage (NCBI taxonomy): Eukaryota > Fungi > Ascomycota > Leotiomycetes > Helotiales > Sclerotiniaceae > Sclerotinia > Sclerotinia sclerotiorum. Next base: position 458,778 of record NW_001820823.1, read on the forward strand.
AGGATTCCAGCCACGCCACAAATAGCCGCAATAATAAAGGTCCACTGCTTTCCCAAATGTGTTTGAATCGGAGTAAAAGCCTGCGTACCCACTGCTGCACCAACTTTGCCCAGCGCGGCGGAAAGTCCATAGCAAGTTCCTCGTACAGAGGTGGCGTAGGTTTCGGATGAGATTAGTCCCAGCATGTCTCCAGGCCCTAGATTTCCGGAACTTTGCATCAAGCCGTAGAAAACTACAAAGAGAGGGACGATTTTGGTGATTTTATGGTAGGATAGCCCGATGATGAGACCAAACATCAGGTATCCAAAGAATCCTATCATCATTGTATTTTTTCGACCAATGCGATCACAAAGTAATGCACCGATGATGACACCAGGTAGCGCGATGGTTCCAAGTAACAGATTCCATTCCCCAGTTTTGAGAACGACAGTGCTAGGATTCGAAGGAACTACAGAGGCGATGATTGTGCCTGAAAAGACACCATTGGGGAAGGTTACGAAATCGTAGAGGAACCAGGCGCCACAAGTTCCAATGAGAGATTTCCAGTAGTAACGTAACACAAGTTTGTATGGAACGTCTTTTTTAATAGCTCCGCGGCGATAAAGTGTACTGTTGAGCATTTTTATTCTGAAGTAGAAGACTGATAAGGGGAGTACACAACCCAGACCAAAGCATACCCGCCATACTGTGTTATAGTGCTTATAATCACATGCTGCGAGTACGATAAGGAAGATTGACACAGCTAGTGGGCCACCAAAGGACAGCGGAAGGTTGGTGACGAGAATGAAGATTGGACCGCGATTTTTGGGGGCATGCTCATTTGCAGCCTCGGAGGCGGATGTAGATGATGCTGGGTATTCACCTGGAGGCAATGATTAGTTGAGGGCTGATAGTACGGGGTTCCAAAAAACTTACCACCTACACCGAATCCTATAATTCCTCGTGCAACAGTCATCATCCAGAACATGCTAGACATGGGAGTTAGCTGATTAAAATGCTGCGCTGGATAGTGTTTCCAATTGTGCAGAATACAGTTTGACAATAAGAAAGTTTTGATCCCTGAGCCCTTTCACACGTTGATTCTACTTCAAATGTGCTTTATCTGATATATGATCCATTTGAACGCTGGGGCTTTCGAACGAAGACCGTAATCCGCGCAATTAAGGTTTCTAACGTTGAGAAATGCATCTTACCCATTAATTGTAACCCCCTTGGAAGCTGTAGCTAAGGCACCACCAAAAACAATCATCAAAGTGGTAGCAATGATGGCGAACTTTCTCCCAAAGTAATCGCATGTAAGCCCAATAGTCACTTGACCAAAAATCTCTCCAACCAGAAGAGCGTTCGACACACGGGTACTCGTTGCTGCTGTATACTCCTTCGGATACTGTTTCTTGAGGATGACATTCGCCATGGTCATGATATTGTTGAAGTAGCCATCGGACACTAAGGCAGCTCCGGAAGCAAACTAGAATAATGTCACCAGGTTAGAGGATGTTGGACTCAAGCAGTGCCAGCGAAAGGTAGGCCGAAACTGATATTTCACTTCCTGTGTTGAATTGGGACTTTGAAACATAGGTTTGAAGTACTAACAATTGTGAATTTATCGGAAAGAGACTGCTTTGATTTTGAGACTATTTCCTCGGAGGGTGGTATAGCTGGCGCATTTGGAGATGCGGCGATCTCGACATTCGTTCCCTTTTCTGTCATGTTTCGATATATAAATGGTTGTAAATGTACCAGAAGGGTGAGGTCCTTCCAAATGAATAGAACTCCCAAACAGATTGATTCCTTGAAATAAATTTATAATTGCAGGTTACACAATCTATGATATATGTTCACGGTTTGTCGTGTGACCTGCCGTGTTATCTCGGGGGAAAATGAACTTGCATGCATGTACTGCAGTACTGGATAGGAAGTAGGAAAGCTAACTTAGACTTACATATATACATACCTAGCATATATATATCTGCATAGATTCAGACCAACAGAGTACCAACCATATTGGGAACCTTATCAACATACATACATGCATACAACTGCTGCAGACGTTGGAAAGAATCGGAAAGAGCCATAAGAGCCATTTCGGGCGAATCACGATCGTTGCTTGGCAGAACGTGCATCGTGAATGTGAAGTCATACCCTGGTAAATCCACTTTCGGGAGGAAAAAAGTCAGACTCGCAGTGGTGGTGGTAACCGTTTCCACGATGGACATAATTTTCCAGATGTTCAGCCTAATCAACGTCCGATTTGTCTCGTTGTAGTACAGATCATCATTCCCCAGATTGCAGCAATGTAATTCATTGTTACATCGTTGATTGATTGTTTGTTGCATTGCATCGTATCTGTTCATGTCCAATCGATGTAGCACGGGAAAAAACAGGTGAATCCTGATGATGCAGAGTCCAATCCGAAAATGCTTTGCCACCATGTCAACGTTGTTTATTCCATTTTCAAGATTGATATGGTAAGATTACATATGTTGCAAATTGGTGAAAATCCAACTCGTATGCCGACCGCCAGTACTGCGGCACTGCAAGAATAATAATGTGTTCAAGTTATCCACCTGCGGCACACGTGCGCTGCGATGAATACGGTGGCCGGCATTATATCTTAGAACCTTACAATTAACCCGGGCGCTTACGGTTTGACCTCACTCCAATCAACACTCTACCCACTCAACCCCATTCTCTACATCAACATCACACTTATCAACAACTAATATATACTTCTACTCCATAATGTAGGAAACCCACCTCTCCACCGGGAGTTGACAAACCTTTTCACCAGAAATCAAACATATCATCAAGATTCCCTTGCAGAGGAGTATCGGTGCATCATGAAAGGGATATTCGGAACTTTGATGAAACCTCTTCATGATGTATCTCCTGGTATCCATTAAGAACAGCTTCTTATCTGCATATTTCAGGCCTTCCAGTTCGTTCACAACAGTCAACGGTGCAGGGACTATCGGTTAATGGTGGTGAATACATCAACTGGAATGTTGCAACGGCTCATTGTTGTGTTTTGCTACTATGCAACTGCATGTATGTTTTCAAATGTCTTGAGGTTAGGATTACACTCCGCATTGATATCTAAAACGAAATATCAAGATGGAATACTGACTTGGCAAAGGATCACGAAGCGATGCCAGATAGACAGCCATTGTGTCATTGTTAGACAGCAACTTGTCAACAATGTCGGTGTCAAATCTGGGCATATTCACTTAAAGTACTCAACACGTACTGCCTCTTAGACCATCCTATCTGGATTTGTGTATGCTAAACAGATTTGTCTCAATCGGTATAGGATATGATGACAGATACTGGTACCGCTGGTCTGGTTTCCAAGTGGAAGCCCACAAAAAGGTATCATAGCATGGGTCTATTGGACTACGCACAGAGGGTCTTCAACATTGCTTCATATGTGCCGTACTGGGTCGGCGGCTTTATAATGACACATATATACTTGGTATTCGTAGTATTGGCTAGACCCTTTGTATTATCCATTGTTGAGATATACATTGCAAGTCAATATCTATGTAGCCAATTCAATCTTTTTGCCACTCCCATCGTTAATTATATAGACCTATGTCATAACCAAATTTCAAGTTGTGCCAATTTTCCCATCCAGGTGAATATCCTCCATATCTGATTGGAAGGTATTAGCTCAAAAGAACTGGATTCGGATGAAGGTTAAGCTTTGAACAATTACTTCTTATATGTAAGTTTGAGCTAGACCATGATTGATGGTGCAAATATAAATTGATGCCGTTTCTCTAATCTGGTGCCCTCTGGTTGGACCGATAAAGGCTTCCATCGCTACGTCTCCTTGATCGGAATAAATATATTGTAAGTTTGTTTTGATATGGGATAGTCGGCATCTTCCCACCAGATCCTCAATTGCCACCAAATATTTACCAGACAACTACAGATCAATGAGGGCGGTCATATATTCGACATTAATAGCTTTCCAGTAAACATGCCATCCAGCTCTAGACGCGGCACTGTAAGAGCTCGTAAGTATGAAAATTTCGTTGTCGCCCTTTCCTATCTCACTTTTGCTTCAAAATTTATAAATATGGAAAGCTTACTCAATAAGACAATTCGTATGGTACCTCGAACTCTATTAGAGAATATAATAGCAGGACCAATCTTGTCAATCATTCGCACATACAAACAAGACCTGCAGAGAGCATTCCAGGACATCCTGGGTCAAAGGACGAACTTGAATCACCGGATTTCATTATCAAAGAATCAGCTCAAGAAGAAATACAAGATCAGTTAGAATACGAAACAAGATTACAATCACTTCGAAATAATCATTCCAGGAGTCCCCCTTCGATATCACATCCTCCGCATAGTACGTACGCAGAAGTTATGGCTGCTAGATCTTCACGCTCGCGTCGTCGAAATGAAGCATTAGATGAGGGACCAGATATGAGATTAGGAGGACCGATGACTCTTGAATCACTTGGACCATTCAAATATACGTTTAAAAAGAAGAAGAACTCGAAATCGAAATATTCAGCGTCGATGTTGAATGAAGAGGCGATTGAAGCGATTGAGTCTACTAATAATAGTAATAATGGAGGTGAAGATATTGGTATAATGACAAATGAAGAGGCAAACATGGATATGGGACACAGCGAAAGTACTAGTGAGGTTGGAACAGACCCCGAATTGGTAGGAGGTGGAAATGGAGGTGGAAATTCAGGTGGACTTTCATCACGCCCCATTTCACCTACATCGACCCCACAATTCAAATCATCTCTCGATTTCCCCTCTCCCCACACAACTTTACAGAAACAACAAAATCTATCAGAATTCACCTCCACTGCTCCGGCGCCAAAAAGAGTAATTCAAATTCTTCAAAAAGATACAGAAAACTTGAAGGATTTTAATATCTCGAGAGAGAACAAACTTGAGGACGACAGCGATAAGGAAAATATTAATCGCAACATTTCTCAACCAATTGTTATTACAGATAAAGATATCGCCACTACCCTTCCTCTGCCTCTTTCTCTTTCTTCTGCGACTACCAATACGCCTTTAACTGATTCAATTTCTCCACCCTTGGTTATACCACCTCCTCCAGGTCTTTCGAGAGTCTCATCCATATCATATTCAACCTCTGATAACACCAGAGCGCAAACTCTCTATACCATTGATAGTGGAATTGATCTCAATCATTCTTCCTTGGACTTTTTGAAGTGTGACGATTCGGATACACAGTCGCTTAAGGATAAAAGCGAAGCAGTCATGGCTCGCATCGCTGAATCAACAGGCTTGATGACGAGAACTATGAGTGATCTTACCACCGCCAACGATGGTTTCGATTCTGTAGAATGGGATCCAGATCTTCCGGTTCGTTCGATTAACGACTCCCCGGAGCCATTATTGGTTGAAGCGCAACCTGTAGCTTACACTACCGTCGGATCTCGTGTCAATCCTAATTTACAACCTCAAATCTCAGCTCCCAATCGCATTCAACGTGAAGGCTCAATTCGAAGACCTCAGTTGGATCCAACTCATAACCGACAGGCAAATTATTATACTCACACCCGCGGTCCACCACCCCCTCTAAATATGCAAAATTCTATGCACTATGCGCAACAACTCGGTCAAGCTTCTAATACTTTCAATACCCCTCCAGCGACATCTGCGAGATCTGCTCGCTCTCTAAGAGTTTCTCAGAGACTGTCCCAGACGGAACAAGAGAATCATACGCTTCTTAGACTTCAAGGGATGATCAACGCTAGAGTGCCTGGTGGACATTATCCTGCTTCCCCCAACACGCCAACCCCTGCTTCTCATCAAAATCACATTTCATCAATTTCAAATGACGATCAAGATATGGGAAGAGGAAATGATTTGCAAGGTCCGATATCAGGTCTAGAAAAGATGCAGACCTTACAAAGACTTGCGCGATTCCCAAACCCAATGCAAACCTCAGCCTTACGTCGATTGTCAGAACTGCAGGCACCCAAAACAGAAAATACTGCAAATCTCAATGAAGATGTAGAAGTTTCGAGTCAAGCTTTAGAGAACCTCTTGCGAAACTCAAAAGACAAAACCGTGTTGGGCGATGTACATGCCACCAAGAATGGAGAACTAGACCGTAGTTATACATTTCCTCCACCGGGCATTTCTAATGCGGCATACAATCCTCTTTATGGTGCCTATGCGGGAGCTAACGGTCATTCAAGGGATTCTGGACATCATAGGGGGGTACCTGGGTATCCACAACCACTAACTGCCGGTCCACCAGGTCAACGCTCGTACACTAATAACAGACAGAATAGCAATTATAGTGAGGAGGCATGGACACAAGATCAAGTTGTAGTGAAACAAAACTCACATACGAACACCGGGGCCATTTCACCGTGGCAGGAACCGAAAGTGACGAATGAACAGTACACAGCCCAGGCTCCGGCTCCAGCTCCTTCCGCACGAGCAACCGATACAATCTCTATGCAAGAAGCCTCTCGGTATTATCCCCACGGATTCCCCGCTGACATGACTGGGCGATTCACTCGTTTGTCGATTGATGTACAAAAGGAAATGGGTCTTCTCGTGGATGAAGAAACTCCAGAGCAAGCTCGAACAAGAAAACAAAAGGAGAAGGATGAGTGGTTTTACGCAGGCCAGAAACGCTGGAACATGACGATCCAAGATCACATCACGGAAATTGAAACCTATGCCAACCCTTTTGGTCCTATTGGCCCTCCCACGAAGAAAACTTTGGTTTCCGACAATAGACCTCTTCCCGGTATCACTATTTCAGAAATGCAAAAGAAGACCATACCCGAGGTCATCGCTCCAATGATAGATGGAGCTCTTGGCAATCTGTTTGCTATCAAAGCTCAACAGGAGGAAGGTAACTCCACTTTACCATTCATGAGATATACCAAAAGCCCAGATTGGCACATCGATACCAGCCCAAGAGGCAATGATTCCTTCTTTGGAGAAGACTGGGGAGTAGCAATTAATGTACCAAACACTCATAACGCCCGAATCCAGCGCTACTAGATTCTTACTAGTTCTTTAGTACGCGACCGATGACAGTCAAAGGGCTCTCTCAATCCCGATGGAAGTAATTGTGAATGTCGAAACCTCGTCAAAACGATCCAAGCAACGATCTTCAAGACTGAATCGCTCGGCAAAACGATACATCAAACGGTGCTCTGAGAAGTTTTCTGTTGAATTGCCGAACAACACTATGGCTCTTCATCATCGAGTCTTTTCTTGCGAGAAAGGCTTATCCAAAAATTGCTTGTCCACTTTCGACTTTCGACATTTTTCTTTGAGTATGATGGAAATTCTGTTTCCTCGAGATGATTGATTGCTTTTTGTTACTGTTTCCTCTTTTTCTTTTGCCTTTTGCAATAATTAAAAAAATAAGAAAATTGTATTTGTAGGATTAGTAGACGTACAGCCTAGTGAACGGGGAGGTTATGGATTTTCGAAGTTCTGGCAGGATTGACCGCATTTCTCATGCATCTCTTGACTTTCAAGTACTTCATTGAAAGTATGATAAGAACTCGGGCAAGACATTGGGGAATGCATCCAAAATCATGAAGGAGGTGGTAGCTTTTGTTGATCTTTTGCTTGGTGTTATCACGGTTTTGGCTGGCTAAGGTGTTTTGCTTGAAACGAACTTCGGGATATCCATTCACATATCATGATGGTTGCACTTATTTTATGCTTGCGATGCCATCTTGATGGTAGAATGACGGATGCATAGGATGGTTGATGAAAATTACAAGCGTGGGCGGTAGCTAGCTATCTACCTACCTACCTAGTAGTTAGATGATGTGTGGGAAGTATTTCTCTTCTCTTGTATGGGTAGTTGATTGATTGATTGCTAAATCGTAGATGTTAAGTACTAATTGCTAAGCGCTAATTGTTAATTGCTAATTTAATGTCGTAACTTTTATTTTATTGTGTTCTATTGTGTTTGTAAATTTAATATAATACTTTGTTAATTAAAATTATTATAGATTTTATAATCTTTTCTGTTAAAAGGAATGACCTCACACAGGGAATAGTGGGAAGCTGATAGGGCAGAACTGAGGTAATATTGGTCTAGTAGGTTAATCTCTCTTCTAAGTTCTACAGAAGTGCGAAGCTCTCTTACAGAGAGCTTCTCAATCAGTTACGGATTGCATACCATTATTGTCACGACCCTTTCGCGATCGATCTAGATCATAGCTATTAAACCAAATTGATTGCAACTGCCCCCAAGTGATTCTGACCAGTAGTTGTTGTGATACTGTCGTCGGCGCTCCAAACACGAAACTCGCACGAAAATTCGCGTAAAATTTTCACCTCAAACTATCAGAATAAGATCCTCAATATGAATAACTTCAACAATCCATCAATACTCAAGGATACAGCTATGATGGAGGCTTCTCCCGAAGCCTCCATCATACCAAACATGTATCCTACTGTTATTCTAGGTACCCCAATACCCTCAAGCCCTCCCCCGCCTTCCGAAAACCCTCAATTCGAAATCTCTAGCCCTAGTCTACCAACCAATCAGCCAACCAGTTCTGGAAGAAGAGTTGAAGACTTCAATCTACTTAGTGACCTCTTTATTACTCAAGATACAATTAATACTACCTATATATTCAATCAGAATAAGAAACGTGGCCCTACAATGCCCCTTAGCAATCAGAATAAACAACCCAGAATAAAAAACAATCCAACTACACCTAAGGAAGCTATCTTAAAAGCAAGAGATCTTATAGTATTAGCATCAACTCTTTCTCAATCATATGATGAGCAATCGAAGCTATTAGATCTCCTAGAGATCTTTAGAGAATATACCGAAAAAGGAAAGCTCACCACCGCCTCCAATATCATCACCTCCCAAATCACTCATCTAGAATCCGCTACACGGAAAATCGAAACTCAAGCTAAAGCCCTAACCAAAGCTCCCTTGTCAATCAATACACCAACCACTAAATCGACATATGCAGCAATAACAAAAGAAGGAGAATGGAACCTAGTAGGCAAGGGAAAAACTATTAGATCTTCCCCAATAGATAAGAAGATCGAAATCACACAAAGACGCTTAATCCTGATCAAACCAGAGATCACGAACATTACCTCCTTTTCACCTATATCAATTCGAAACCAAATAAACGAAGCATTCCAGAAAACTGGAATTAAAGGCCCGGTTATAGCAGGAGTAACTCTATCGCTGAATAGAAATATAATAATTACTACAAATGCACCTTTCACATCACAACTTCTATTAGAAAAAAAGGCAATCTGGAGTAATCTCATCAAATTCGAAAGAATTCAAAAGGATCAAGAATGGCATAAGGTCATTATTCATAAAATCCCTATAAAAGAATTTTCTGGAACAAGAGGAATGGACCTCATTCTTGAGGAAATCAAAACCTTCAATCCAGAATTCAAGCCCATAGGAACCCCTTTTTGGCTTACACCATCATCAAAAAGAGCTCATCAACGGGAAGGAGCAATAATGATTGCTTTTGCAACAAAATCAGAAGCAGAGCTAGCCATTCGGAAACGACTATATATCGCTGGCACTAGTACAAGAGTAGAAAAGTTCTACGAATCCAAACCAACTACACAATGCCAAAAATGCCAAGGATTCGGACATCAGGATACACATTGCAGAAGGGATCCCTCTTGTGGACTATGTGGAGGCAAACATATCACATCAGTACATCTATGTGTAGTCTGCAATATCAGAGGAAAGTTCTGCTAACATCTCGCTGCTAAATGCTCGAACTGCCAAGGAAAGCATACAGCAAATTCAAGAACCTGTGAAATCTATCAAGCAATCCAACAAAAAGCAAATAACACCAACTTATGAGTTACACTAATATTCGAATTCTTCAAATAAATCTTAATAAGAGCTCACAAGCTACAGAGAACATTCTACAGCTTGCAATAGAACTCAATATCGATCTTATTATGATTCAAGAACCTTGGATCATCAAAAATGGAATCGATTACTCAAATTCAAGATCTATTATACACTCTAATTTCATACAAACACTACCAAGATTCGATTCTAACTTTCGACCTCGTACATTACTATACACTTCAAAAACTCTTCAAACTACAATCAACCTAGCTCCCGATTCCCCAATAGATCCTGATATACAAATCTTTAATTGTCAAAATGGAGATAAAACCTTTCAAATTATCAATATATACAACGAGGCTGATCAAGCTAAAGAGAAAGGTTTCACAATTGAAAGATGTTTATATGATATATCTATCACACAAGAAACTATCCTCCTTGGCGACTTCAATGCCCACCACCTATGGTGGGATCCTTTTTCAAAGAAAAGCGGAAACGCTGATCAATTAGCAGAATGGTTTGAAGATCAGAATCTCATTCTTCTAAACGAGCCCGGAATCAGCACTTTCTATCGAACTAATCTCCTTAATCCAAGTGTCCTTGATCTAATACTAGCGTCAGAAGGAATCTCTCCCCAAATTCACAACTGGCAAACTCTTTCAGATACAGGATCCGACCATGCAGGAATACTATTCGAACTGAAAGGAAAAGAAGACTTAAACGCCCTCAATTCAGAATCAACAACTAGATTCAATACAAAGCTAGCCAACTGGGAAAATTTTGAATCAATACTAAAATTGGAATCCCTGTATTCCCCTACTTTTTCTATTTTAGACTCAATAACTTCTACGGAAGAGGACTCACTAAACTTCTTGAAAGAAAGAGACAATTCCCATTCAATTCTAGATCAAGCAGCAAGCGAACTTACAAGGATTATCCAAAAAGCAACAGAAAGGTGTATACCCAAAGTTGTTTCAATCAAAAGAGCTAAACCATGGTGGTCACCCGAGTTGAAAAATCTTCGAAAAGAGCTAGGAAAAGCAAAGCAATCAATCGAATCAAATCGAGAGAACCCTAATCTTAAGGAAGAATATCGAATTGCTAGAAACAAATACTTTCAAGCTATTAAAACAGCAAAAAAGGATCATTGGAATGATTTCCTAGAAAAGGAGGATACACAGACAGTTTTCAAAGCAATGACCTATACCAAAGACTTCCAGGATCAAAGGATACCGGATATTTCATCAGAAAGCTCTTTTGAAGGAAAATGCTCTGCTTTCAGATCGACTTTATTCCCTCCCCCTCCTACTACTCTAAAACCACAATGGGTAGGGTATAAACAATCCAAGAAATGGGAATGGCCCAATCTCTCTCAAATCGAATTAAGTAATGCCTGCTCAGCTAAGATACAAGGAAAGACCCCTGGTCCAGATGGGATCACTCAAGAAATCATTACAAAGGCCTACAAAGCAATCCCACAGATCTTTTTTACTCTTTTCAGCAAACTCCTCAATCTCGGATATCACCCTAAATGCTGGAAACAAGCTACTGGAGCTATTCTAAAGAAAGCCTCAAAACCTGATTACTCACTTCCAAAAGCATATAGAGTGATTGCACTCTTAAACTGTCTGGGAAAAATTAGTGAAAGGATTCTAGTTCAACGATTAGGATATTTAGCGGAAACTACCCACCTTCTACACAAGAGTCAAATAGGAGGCCGCCAAAAGAAATCAGCAATCGATGCTGCACTTCTATTAACAACAGAAATCGAAAGAAACAAGCAAGCTAACAAGAAGACCTCAATATTATTTATGGATATAAAGGGAGCATTCGATCACGTTTCAAAAAATCGACTACTGGATATCTGCAAGAAGTTAAGACTACCGACGAATCTCATCTCCTGGATAGCTTCATTTCTTCAACAAAGACAACTAAAACTATCCTTTAATAACCAAATCGAATCTTTCAAGCCAATTTCGACCGGAATACCACAAGGCAGTCCAATTTCTCCAATTCTCTTCCTTATATACATTAGGGACCTCTTTTTATCCAATTCGATCAAATTTCTTTCCTATATTGATGATATTGCCCTAATCACCAATTCATCTACATGGAAAAAGAATATCAAATCTCTAGAGAGAGCTACAAAACAAATCTACGAACTCAGCTCAAAGAATGCTATTCAATTCGACCTAGCAAAAACAGAGCTAATGCACTTTTCATCATCCAAATTGACGAAAAACTACCCAATCAAACTACCCAATTCGGAAATAATTATACCTCAATCTCTAATTAGATGGTTGGGAATATGGTTCGACCCGAGCCTCAAATTCAATCAACATGTTAATATTCGAATCACACAAGCAAAAGGAGCCTTCCATCGAATGGCCCGATTAGCTAATATCGAAAAGGGCCTCAGTCCGAAAGCTCTTAGACAGTTATATATAGCATGTGTGACCAGTATAGCCGATTACGCATCAGTGATTTGGTGGAGAGGCCAAGCCCATTTCAAGGATATGATGCAATCACTTCAAAATCTAGCTCTTCGAAAGATATTAGGAGTATTCAAAACTGCTCCAATTCCTCCAATGGAAGTAGAAGCAGGCTTAAAACCCTCAAAAATTCGATTAGACTCGAATATTAGGCAATACGCATTCCGTTTAGCTAAACTTTCACCAAATCATCCAATCAATATCGAAAAAGCATCACTAATCCAATATCAAGCCAATTTGGATGCGATCTCTACCCCTCGAAGAAAACGATATAAACCTACTCAACTGGATAAAATCAAAGAATCGATAAACCAGGACTTCAACCCTTCCTCACTCGAAAAGATCATTCATTTTAACTTCCCCCCATGGAAAAGAGAAACCCCCTTCCGAGTTAACATTAGCAATTCGTCAAAAGAGGATGCTGCCATTCTTCATAATATTGTTTTCAAATATAGGGATAAAGATACCACCTATATTTACACTGATGCCTCCTCCACCGAAAAGGGAATAGGTATTGGAGTAGGCATAGTAGCTATACAATCAAATAATCGAATTCTATATCAAGAGCGAAGCAATATTGGTACTAATCAATTGGTATATAATGGAGAGCTTTTTGGAGTTACAAGAGCTATTGAATACGCTAGCTCAATCGCTTATACTGGTCAAAAGTTCAAAATCTACTCGGATAATCAAGCTGGTTTATACCGCTTAAAAACTCCTTCAGATCACCCAGGACAAGCCAATCAGATAAGAGCGATCAAAGCAGCAGAAGTTATCAGAGCAAAAGGAGCCGAAATCTCCTTAAATTGGGTTCCTGATCATACCTCAGTTGAAGGAAATGAGCTAGCAGATAAGCTAGCCAAGGAAGCAACCACAATACAACCTACCTCGAACGAAACAAGCTTTGGACTACTAGGTATGACTGTCAAAGAATATGCCTCAGATCAATGGCTTAATACTCTCAAACAATACGAACTCAGATCAAACCAATCCCCATCAACTTACTCGAAGCTATTTCCATGGAAAATAGGTTCCAAAATCAAGCTACCAAGCGGAACTACTCGAAATACTGCTAGCGCATTCTTTCAACTCAAATTAGGTCACGGATATATCAAATCCTACTTACATCGTTTCAAACTCACCAATAACAAATGTATATGCAGTAATATTGAGGCACCACAACACCTCCTTATTAGCTGTCCTATATATAAAACAAAAAGAAAAGAGATCTTTAAGAAGATACCATTATCCAAAAACACTATATAATTCCTATTGCATACAAAAATAGGTATCGAATTAGCTATCAAATTTATCAATATCACTAAAATCGCTACAAGGGCATGGCATCTAGCAAGGACTCTTGAACAAGAAGTAATAGAGGAAGGAGTAGTAGTGGAAGAGGAGAGAGGAGAAGAGAATGAAGAAGAAGCAGTTGAGGAAATAAGAGAGGGGTTTGACCTCCTCACAATTTCTTGATTTTCAAAATCTTTTTATTATATGCAATGCGTATAATGAGCGGGCACTGTTCCCCAGCATTTGTTTTCACTTCCCCAATTAGATCATATCCAATATTGTAAATTAAAAAGTTACCCGTTAGGCCCTTAGGGCCTAGCCGTCCTATATAGTCTTGGACTGAAGATGGACGTTAATAAAATCAATCAATCAATCAATCAATCAATTTGTTAAAGTGAATGGTTCCTGCGTAGCACGTGCACAGGGCACTAGTCCTATTAGGACTAGATTGAGAAGCTCTCTTACAGAGAGCTTCGCACTTCCGTAGAACTTAGAAGAGAGATTAACCTACTAGACCAATATTACCTCAGTTCTGCCCTATCAGCTTCCCACTATTCCCTGTGTGAGGTCATTCCTTTTAACAAAATACTTTAATTATTCTAAACCTATTTCATTATTTGTCCATCTATTAAAAGTAGATTTAATAATCTAATCTATAGGAAAATCACTTTTTGTATATTAATTAAAAAGATGATATTGTTTTTATATTATTAAAAATAATAATATAATTTCATCTTTTTTATTATTATATATAATTACTATAACGTGGTTTATCAGCGAGTCGCCACTATCAGCGAGTCGCCACTTTTTCACTTATTCAACCACTTTAAACTTATTTTAATCAACAATCATTGAATCAATTGATTTAAACTATTAAGAATCTAATAATCTAGGGTCTATTATATTATTAGAACAAGTTCTTGAATTGTGACCAGTCTTTCCACATTTACTACAGCATCGATTAGTAGATGATTCTCTATTGGAATTTCCCCTATTTTAATGCTCGTCGCATCGAATCTGAATATCTACCTCTTGTTGTGATATTATATCTATAGCTTCCTGATCAGTAAGTACTCCTCCTTGATGTAATTGAGTTTTTTTAATATGTTGATGTTTGCTTAATGTTTCATTTGCCTTTCGAAGCATACAAATTGATTGATTGATTGATTAAATTAACGTCTACACTGAGTCTATGACTATCTAAGACGGCTAGGAGCTTTGTAGGCTTCTAACAATAGTAAATGGAGGGTGGCTGGCCTTATTCGACCGTAGCTAATACAGGTTGGGGAGATTGAAAGCCTCAATCTTCTAATGTTTGAATGGGGGAAGTGAAAACTAATACTAGGGAACCAAGCCCGCCTTACAGATACTCTCGTATTCAAGTAAGAGGAATAACAAATGAAATGTAATGAAATTTGACATTGGGGTGATTGCCCAAATTGACCAATTTGACCAAGTTGACCAATTTGACCAAATTGACCAAATTGACCAAGTTGACCAAATTGACCAAATTGACCAAAATGACCAAATTGACCAAATTGGCCATAATTGATCAATTCAATCACAATCTTCCGGTCCACCCCCTTCTTCTCCGCCTTCTTCCTTTTCTTCTTCATGCATTCTATTGAGATGCCATGATCTGGTGGCTATTCTTGTCGCCTCGATAAATTCGAGGGTCTTGATGATTCCTGCTTTAGTATGAAGCAGATATTTCATAGTAGGTCGGACTATGGGGTTATCCTTATTGAGGGTTTTCCTTGCCATTTTATATAAAGGACAATTGAGCAGAGGATGATCAGGAGATTCCTTTCCCCCACATCTACAATTGTCATTAGAGGAGATACCGAATCGTTTCAAATAAGATTTGAAGTATCCGTGTCCAATTTTGAGTTGGAACAGAGCACAGATTGTGCTTCTTTTGATGTTTCCTGGAACTCTGATTTTTGAGCTGATCTTCCAGGGGTAGTTTCTTGAATATGTTGACGATGGTTGATGAAAATTGTTAGTGTTAAGGATGGCTATCCAGTTCTCTGATTTCATTCTTTTTATATCCATTCCAATGGAGGCATAACTGGTTTCGTGAGATGAAGATGGTATTTTGGTCGCCTCTTTTGCAAGAGAATCAGCTAGCTCATTTCCTTGTACAGATGTATGTCCGGGGACCCAATTGAGAGAGATTTCGGCTCCTTTATTTTGAATAGCTTCTGCAGCTTTTATTGCTTTGATTTGGCATGATTGACCAGGTAAATCGAAGGGGGTTTTCAACCGGAATAATCCTGCTTGATTATCTGAGTATATCTTGAACTTGTTTCCTCGTTGGGTTATTGAATTTGCGTATTCGATCGCTTTAGTAACTCCTAGGAGCTCGCTATTATAGACAAACTGATTCACACCTATATTGATAATCTCTTGATATGAAATTCGGCCATTTGGTAAGATGATTACTATCCCGACCCCAACCCCTATTCCCTCTAAAATGGATAAGTGTTGGGTTTCTTAAGACCAGAAAGAGTATCAGATTGAATTGATTTATTTTCTAGCTGAGCAGTTAAGCTGCGAGTATATATTCAAAAAATGAAGGAATAGGTTGGGTATTCGGCCTTCGGAATTAAAGTGCTTTGAAATCAAAATATTGAAAGCAAACAAACAGTATACCAAAAAGGAAAGAATGAATTAAAAGTTGAGTTTTGTTTGCTCCTTATATGCATATGTACTATATATGCATATGCTGCCAAGATCCCAGGAGGTCAACAATATATGATCAAAGGCGCCTTTAACATCCAGAAAGAGAGTTGAGGTTTTCTTCTTGGATCTTGAATTTCTTTCGATTTCGGTAGTGAGTAAGATTGCTGTATCGATGGCTGATTTCTTTTGCTTTCCACCCATTTGAGAGTAATGAAGTAATTGCGTAGTCTCCGCTAAGTAGCTAAGCCTTTGAGCCAGAATTCTTTCACTTATTTTGCCAAGGCAATTTAGTAGGGCGATAACTCTATAAGCTTTTGGGACCGAGTAGTCTGGTTTTGAAGGTTTCTTGAGTATCGCTCCAGTAGCTTGTTTCCAGCAAGAAGGATAGTAACCAAGATTGATAAGATGACTGAAGAGGGTGAAGAATGCTTTTGGTATTGCTTTGTACGCGTGAATAATGATATCTTGAGTGATCCCATCGGGGCCAGGGGTCTTTCCTTTGATTTTTGCAGAGCACGCGTTTAGGAGTTCGCTCTCTGTAAGATCAGGCCATTCCTATTTCTTAGATTGTTTATAGCTTTCCCAATTGGGCGGTGGGGTGAATGGAGGAGGAGGAAATAGGGTCGATCTAAATGCAGAGCATTTTCCCTCGAAAGAATTTTCTAGTTTAGAGGGATTGGATCGAATATTCGGGATTCGTTCGGTTTGTATATCTTTTGTGTATGACATTGCCTTGAATATGGATTGGGTATCCTCTTTTTCAAGGAACTCATTCCAATGGTTTTTCTTTGCTGTTTTAATAGCTTGGAAGTAATGATTCCTGGCTGACTGGTAGATTTTCTTGAACATATCGTCTTCCGGGTAAATCTTGGCGTTCTCAAATGCATTAGAGAGTCGTTTTCGAAGGGCTTTCAGCTCTGGGGACCACCAGGGTTTAGCTCTTTTTGTGGACTTGATTCTCGGTATACTGGTTTCAGCCGAATAAGTGATTATTCGGGTGAATTCTTTTGCAGCTTCATCCAATACTTGTATGTATTGGCTCTTGTCGAGAAGGGAATCAAGAGAGTTGGATTCTGAGGTAGCGATATTAAGGTATTCACTCGAATTTAAGGTAGTTGATATCGATATTTTCGATTTGAGGGTATTCGCGAATTTTTCCCAATCCGCAAGTTTTGTATTGAATCTTGCTGGCTGAGCTATATTCGTTGTACGGGATAAAGTGCCCTTTACTTCAAAGAGAATGCTTAAGTGATCTGATCCAAGATCCGGGAGGACTTGCCAATCAGTGATATAGGGAGATACTGAATCTGTGGCTAAAGTAAGGTCTAAGACACTTGGATTTGTCATATTTGTTCGATAAAAGGTGCTCGTGCCTGGTTCGTTAAATAGAATGAGATTGTGATCCTCAAAACATTCGGTGAGTAGGTCGGCATTTGAGCTTTTGTTAGAGAAGGGGTCCCACCAAGGGTGATGGGAGTTGAAATCTCCTACGAGGATGGTGTGATGAGTAAGAGGGGTATTGTAAAGGCATCTTTCGATGGTGTGGCCTTTTTCTTTGGCTTGATCCGCTTCATTGTAGATATTGATGAGTTGTATTGTATGTTTTCCTTGAGTGATATCAATGATTTGAATATCTGGATCATTAGGGGAGTTGGGAGCTAGGGTTATTAGCGGTTTGAATCCTTTTGAAATATAGATTATAGTTCGGGGATATAGGTTCGAAGGATTATTTGGGAGGAGTTGAGAGAAGCTGGAGTGGGCAATAGATCTGGTTGAGAAGAAGTCTTTCTCAGGATTCGAGAGGATCCAGGGTTCTTGAATGACTATGAGATCAATTTTGAGTTCTAAAGCAAGTTGGAGAGTACTTTCGGTTGCTTAAGGGCTTTTGTTTAGATTGATTTGAAGAATGCGAATATTGTTGTATAGCATTAGTTGGATTTCTTGATAATTGATAGATATACTTCGTATATTTTCGAGTTGGCTTTGTGTTCTCCTTTATAATTAATACATTTGACATTTAGATATTGATATGGTTTGCTTTTTGCTTGGCAGATTATACAGAAATGACCGACTGTAGTATGATTATTACTGCAAAGTCCGTAAGCTGGAGGTTTTTTGCAATATAATTCGTTATAACCGAATCCCTGGTATCTGTTATATTAGGATAAAGAAATAGATGAATAGAATCTTTCCATTCTAACACTAATGCCTGCAATATATAGCCTTTTCTAGATAATTATATCTGTTTCTTTTTGTGTAGCAAATGTAATGATTATTACTTTGTTTTGTTATTTGGCTCTTTTGGAGGCATTAGTAAGCCAGTAAGGAGTACTCATAATACTGAGCCCTGAGTTGAAGGTATTGACTTCCTCTTTGATTAGGTCTATACCTTTCAGACCTGAGAATTCCTGAATTGGGATTTTGTGAATGATGACTTTATACCAGGGTTTATCGATTTGTATTCTTTCGGCATCAAGGATTTTGTCCCAGATTTCCTTCTTTTCCATCAGGAATTATGCATTGAAAGAGCTGTTAGTGATTAATATAAAATTGCCGTTCCTTGTAGTAGTGATAGCTGAGATGATTGGTCCATTGATTCCTGCTTTCTTGAAGGCTTCGTTGACTTTGTTCCTTGTATTTAATGATATAAAAGAATATGATTGATAAATAAGGGGTTTGATGAGGATTAGTCGTTTGCTTGAGGCTTCTTCCTTTTGTTCTGTAGTTTTCTGTTTTGTGGGTTTTCCCTTTGTAATTAGGTTCTATTCTCCTGAGGTTTTTGTGATAGTGGCATAGTTGGCTTTGGTTCCAGGGGTGTTTATTGTAGGGGGGATTGTATAATTGGGAAGGTTTGAAAGGTGGTTGACTTGCTTTTCGATCCGTTTGGTAGCATTTTCTAGATGGGAGATTTGTGATGTGATGATATTTGAGGCTTTTGTGAGTTTTCCTTTTTCAAGATATTCACGAAATATTTCGATTAAGTCTAGGACTTTCGATTGTTCTTCGATATCCTCTTCCAGGGAGGCAGCTAGAATGAGTAGACTTCTAGCTTTTTGGATAGCTTCTTTTGGTGAGTTGATACGGGGTTCTGAGTGGCTGGGTTGTCGTCTTCGTTTATTATTGAATTGGAGCGTTGGGCGATTGATTAGTGATTTGAATGGATCATCAGAGCTCAAGGTATTGCATTGAGTTTGAAAGTTGAAGGGTTAGGAGGGGGTAGGACTGGAGAGGATGAATGACGGACTATTGCTTCTTTCATGGGTTTGTTCAGTGTGGTTCACTTGGCATGGAGTGCCTAAGATCACTTTTGGGAAGTTCGATTGAGTGGTCCCCGTCATTGATGAAGGGGGTGAAAATTTCACGCGTTTTAGCGTGGTTTCACGTGTTTTGGACGTCGACGACAGTATCACAACAACTACTGGTTCAATTTCTTTGGGGACAATTGCGTTCGATTGATGCTGATTTGTTTAGTGCAAATGATATATAAAAAGGGTGTATTTCGAAAAATAATTTTTCTTCAAAATTTGTTGCGTGTGAAGCATACAAATCTCTGTATTTAAAAGTGTATTCTCATAAACTAATCGTTCTATACTCTTAGCTAATGCAATTACAGTTTCGAATATAGGTATAGGAGAGCTTGATTGATGTTGAACAATTCGAGATTTTATTAAAATTGATTGTAAAAGAGCTTCAGTTGGATTGTGAGGTGTTTGAGAGACCCAAGAGTTGGCAGATTCCAAAAGGATCGATGGAGGGGTAGGTGTGCGAATTCGAATATCTAATTTCGAAAGCACAGCTTGAGGATCAAATAATATTAGTCCTGCTCCTTGAAAGCCAGCTTTCATATTCTGAATTATAATCGATTGTTGATATACAGCTTTGAAAGCTATAAAGAATTCAATCTTAGAAATATAATTGATATATACCTTGATAAACTCATCAATTTGATAACTATATGAACGTTTGAGTACGCTAAAACATCCAACATCAAATGATTGAGTTAAATAACTTGAATGCGATAGTAACTTTACATATATAATGTTATTTGACTTGCAATATGATTGGAAAGATATCGATTCATAACTTTCATACTCATTCAATACTAATATTCGATATTTGCCCTTTCTTCGTTGATTAGTATATTTATCGAAGTACTTTAATCATTCTAAATTTGTCTTATTATTCGTCTATTTATTAGAAGTAGGTTTAATAGCTCAATCCGCAGGAAAATCGGTTTCGGTATATTAATTGAAAAGATGAACTTGTTCTTGAACTATCAGAAATGGAGGTATAGTTTCACCCTCTCCATTACCACATATAATTGCCGTAGCCCATTCTCGATTGCCTAATTGTATTGCCTTACTTCTGCCATTTCTTTCAGAACTAATTACAATTATTCCAGAGCATATTATACCCATCATAAAGCCGGTTTCGTCGAAGTTGTAGAAATCGCAATCTTGAATACTATATTTCGCCTGTATATTCGATACCAATCCAAACTACTCTTTAATAAACTTAGGATCTTCACAAAGAGCTCTTTGAAAGTCATAAACACAACTAAAATGCATCTTTAATTTTGTACAATACTTTACGAATCGATAAGCCCAGAGCTTTCCAACTCTCTTCGCATCTCTTGATTCGAGAATATAATTCGCTATATCTTCTACACCACTTAATTTAGATGCAAATCCTCTTTCATCTATATCGATAATATACTGAATAAGCACCTCTTCTTCTTTTTCAATCAAATTAAGATTATTTGCTCGAGTTTCCATTCTGTGAATTCGATCGCCCATTCTATCTCGTAATGTAGTTCGAGGGACTTTGTAGATTTTCGCAGCCTTTCCAACTGTAAGATTTTTTGATTTTTGAATAGCTTCAATAGCTAAGATTATTCTGGCCTCTTTTGATTGTATTTCCATAATAATTCGTTGAAATATCGCGTCTTGAAATTGAATGATAAAAGATATTGAAAAAGTGGTGACTCGCTGATAGTGGCGACTCGCTGATAAACCACGTTAATAATAATTTATATAAAACTAATTTATCTTTAAATATAAAAGAGTAAGGTTTAATTCTATATTAAATGTAGCCCTATTATCATCTATATTATATATTCCCTATTGTGACACAAAAACCTGATAATCAACTACACTTCCCAGATAATCTTAGGCTTCCAATCCCAGACACTGCGTGCGATTGACGTTCACGTTGAGATTTTCAATCTCATTCTCATTTACATCCTCATCCTCATTCCGATTCCAATTCGTTCAAAGCAAAAGACCAATCCATTTTATCTATCACATTAGCTTTATCAAGCATTCGTATAATCATTAAAAAGTAAATCATAAACCATAAACCATAAGCCATCAAATTTCCACCCACCATCCTATTCCAATTCCAATTCCGATTCCCATTCCAATTCCTATCCACCCATCCATCCATCCTATCCCATAACCATAACCTGATCACCCCCTCTCCTCCCTAACCTCTCAATTCCCAATACTTCCTTCCCACCCCTTCCCATTCCAACCCCCAACACATATTTTGCTTCCTCCCCCTTAAAATGAGCCGACGTACTAACCAATCTCGTCACTAAATCTGTTTTCGACCTAGGAGCACTAAACGCCGCATCATCTAGAACATTACTCGAGTGCACAAAACTGATGATTTCAGCTAGACAATCCACGGGATGTGGTAAATGCATTGCTCGTCGATTGGGGAGGAGGAGCAGAAGAGTGAGGAAATAGATAATAAGGAATGCGAGACAAATGTAGAAGGAAGGGAGATTAGGAAGCATGCGCACTTCGTTCGAGGCGGTGGTTAAGGGGAAGAATATTCCGCCTGCGAGAATGGGGAGGATGATGAATAAAAAGGATGCGAGCGAAAACCAGGCGACGCGGAAATGACCATTTCCGAGGGCGGCGATGCTGCTTTGGATTGGGTGAGCGGCTGTGTAGTCAAGTAGGAGAGATTTAGACGCAGGAGAACCGTCAGGGTTGGCTAATTCAGCCCAGGGTTGAAGTTTTCGAAGACTCATGTCGAGGGGTTGAAATAGGAGGTATAGAATCATCCCAATTAGAGATGGGATGAAACTGTACAAGAAATTTGCTGTGGAATATCCAGATCCATTCGGACCAGCAGCGACCAAGGGTAAAAATCCATGGCGAATGGCTGTCGATGGAAGGAATGATATAATGATCAATGCCAGCAAGAGGAAAAATGCTGTGACGCACCATAGTACTACGAATGTATCGCGCAGGAACCATGGGATATATCGAAATCGGGTAGCGGTATCATGAAGAAATGGGTGATTTTCCTCCAAATCATGCGTAGCGCTCTCATTGCTAGTTTTCCTCTCGGCTTTTCCACTTTCCAATGTGTATCGTCTTATCGGTGCACCTGTTTCTCCTATCGAATAAAATATACCCTGTGTAGGACTAGGGGTTTTCCAGTAACCCAATCGATCACTTCGATCGGCTAGCTTAGTTCTAATTTCTTGTTTCGACTTCATAGTCTCGGTTCCTGGGTAGTCTCTGAGACTATTGCTGCGAGGCAATAACGCGATCAGATCAGCTAATGATCGAGGATCCCACACTAACCCAGTTGTTCGATGAAAGAAAAAGGCCCCAATAAGAACCAATCCCATACACATCGATATGTAGATCGCAACCAAAGTCCACGCGATCCCTTGAACAGCAGTCCATTTCCAATGTCCATCCACCAATATAACAGAGAACAAACATCCCTGAAGAGGAATCGTAAAAACAGATAACCATAAACATAATACCCCAATGTCAATCATCATAGGGCCATCCCATCTCGGCCAAAGCATATGTATTGGAAAAGCTTTCAGGAACAACGCGTTGGTTCTAGGCTCTGCATCTTCCATCGCCATTAATGTATATGGCATGATTCTCGTGATGGCAGCCATCAGATACTGAACATATAAAAATATGCACGCGCCCAAAATTTGGGGTAAAAATCCAAAGATAAAATATCTAATGCCATAAACGCCGGTATTCCACGAATAAAGACCTTCGTGGTAATTCGAGTAAATCGCGCAAAACATAATCGCTGCAGTCATGAGAAGACATAATGTAATAAGCGCTAGTAAAGAAAAAGGTCGTAAAATCGTGGGTAAAAATCTCAGCTCTAGGTATCGTTTGGTGTTTAGAGGAGGTTGTGTGGGGATAAATATTTCGACATCGTTATCGTCGTGAGGTGTTTGATGTGTTTGAGGTATTGGAGGTGCTCTTATGGGTATTCTATCCTCTTCTTGTGTAGGGGGAGTTGAGGGAGGTTGTGTGGCATTGAGGCCTAATAATCGTCCAGGTCCCGGTGTAGAGCGATGTTTTCTGATGAGTGCCAGTTCTGCTCTCGTCGGTCGTTGAGGAACATATCGATTATCATCTGCAATAAGTCTCTCCACAGGATAATCCTCCGAACTCTGCGAATCGGTCGGTAGTTGACCTTGCTCTAATTGTTGAGTCCTTCTTGCTTCTCGCCTGGCCTCTTCATCTCTCGTCAATTGATCAATCGCAAATCGAATAAATGGCGTATCGTCAGTGTTAGGAGTCGGTGGACTTTCGTCATCGGCCTGATCCGAAATCCTTGTCTGTTTCCTCAAAGCTTCAGTTTCCATATTCCCTATCTGCTGTTCATCAAATTGAAACATAGTATTGTTGTATCTCTGATGTGAAGCCTCCCAATCACTTGCCCTAATCAAAGGCGCCTCTGTCGAATCTCCCAGGTTCTCGTAGCTTCTCTGTGGAGTACGGAGTTGAGATGGAGGGGTAGCCCACCGTGTCACCGTAGCTGCATCCGAACTACTCGATTCTACTGAAGGTGTGTTTTCCCCGTACCGCACATCCACACCGCTAATTAACTTTGAGGTTCGCACTTGTTGCAACTGTGGTCGCGAGTCTATGTACAAGGTCTATGTTAGTAAAAAGAAGATAAAGAAGCGAAAAGTCAGAATGTAGGTGAAGAGAATAGAACAGTGAACCTAAGACTCAACTCACGGTTAACTCTCCGCAAATCCAAAGTTTCAAGATTCATCTTCTTGTAAGCAACTCCACCAATAATAACATAAGCCCTTAATTGAGGAATGCATCTCCAAGGTTTCTGCGCGAAACAAGCATCTATCAGTTAAAAAGTGGCCGGTTGAAAAAGATGGCTGGATGTTGGTGTTGGGTCGCCGCCGTGAAGTTTTTCGATTTTCGTACAGGGTTTGCGCGAAAAGGTGGCTGGGAAAGCGTCTATTTCGCCTCACAAATGACAATACATGGTAACTCAGAGCACCTATCAAAATACGTTTTATGTGCGATGTCCAGATGGTCTCCAGCCATTTTTCCATATTGATCAATTGAATGGAGATACGTTTCAGTGGCACTAATGTACGAAGATGGGGTCAATTGGGCATTAGCAGGGCGTCGGGTGGGATTTCTGGTCTCGCTTCCAGCAAGTGGAGCTGCAGGTGCATCTGTTGTGATCTGTGCTTCAATTAAGATGTTTTGGATGTTATGTTACACTGGCTATAGAGTCGTGTACGAAGTGATACCAAGCAATATCTACATCCTTCCTTCCAAAGACTACACAATACTACAATCAAAGCTTGAAGAGAAAAGAGAAAATGCTTTATATTCTTCAGGTCTACAAGCGCTTTGTGACCTTATCGCGGATCGTCGTCCATCGTCAATATCTTATCACGATGGCAAATGAAAGATCTTTCTATCTATTCAGCAATCATTATTTGAACACAATTTCTAACCATCTACAAAGGTTCTAGACTCCAATTTCATACCCCTCATGATTCCGCATCAATACAATCAAATTCCCATTATCGTTCCCCTCCTGTTCTCCTTGCAACCTTAAATCTGTAGATCCCCAACCTCCTTCGCGTATTTCTAGAGACCCTCATCGGAACAAATATATTCCTACTCCCATCTGCCAAACACCTCGTCCTTTCTCTATTCTTCCATATTTTCCCCTTCTTTAGTCTCCGCTCTTCTCTCTTTTAGTTCTTTTCCATTCCCTCCAATCCCTCTATCCTCATCACTCCCGCTCGCCACATATCCGCCCAACTCCACCACTCTCCTATACCCGTCTGTACCTGTCTGTACCTGCAGTGCGTCTCAGCACGGCCATAAATCCACGGAGCAGCCCTTATACGGAGCAGAAAAAAAGCTACTAAATATTCTCGATTCCAAGTCCTCTCCCAAACTTACCATTGATGAATTCATCTGCATCGGAGGTTGATTATACGCCAACCTTTCCACAAAACAATTTCCGTTCTCGAGGCCTCCAGATCCGATTTTAGGTAGCAGAGGTAGGAAAAACACAATGCATGACGTGCTGTAGTCATGGCCTCATCATTATCTATGCATCGAAAATACCCAACCTTTATGCGGCAATTTTCTCGCAGTCTGGCGCCAGCACACTACGTTTGATCGAGTATATCAAGCTGGTGAGCCTTCTTTATAAGCGGGGTCAATTTGCTCTCACCAGAGATTTTGGCATTTTTGAAGAAATGGAAAGGTGGAAGCAAAGACTACTCCTACCATGAGTATTATCCCAACCCACGAGGAAAAATTGAAATGAGCCGGGCGCCTCGCTCAATCTAGAATCTCAACGAGCGGCGAAAGTTCCTGTCATTACTAAAATTTCTACATTTTGGTAGAAAACTTACTAATGCACGCAAAAGATATATTGCTCTATTCTCCGGCAAGTGCGGGGTACATGAACTTCGGGTTTACCATGGTGCACTGAATTACTTTGTTTGAAAAGCGATGCCGATGTACAGTTCATACGATGATTAGCCTCTCCTGGGATAGAAATGAAGGACAGCAGCCGTGTTTTATTTAATTTCGGTATTTTAGCAAGTATCATGAACTGGAGAATCGTTGGGATGAAAGGCAGATACGTTTGTTAGTTTTGTTAGATGGTAGTATTTGACATCATACGATACTTGATACCCAGGTCTATGGAGGTATACCCCAATTTTTTAAGAAAAGTACAGGCGTACTGTAGCGGGCTTGGTAATGTCTAAATGTTTCGAGAACATTTGGTGGGGTTCGTCTACAAGGGAAGATGAAGGGGCGAGGTGAGTTCACAGTTTTGATGTTTGAATGGGCTTGAGCAATCAGGAAGAGTAAATTTTGTATTAACAAGCTGTAATTTGAGAATGACCGTTTCGTGGTTTGCAAGTCTAGGGTAGCTCTAGACTACCTCGAGAAAATGGGAAATTATATTTCATGCATTTAACATGCCATTCTCATGGCTAACTTTCGATGCACTTGGACACACGGAGCAAAGTATAGATATGAGGCATTGCAACTTAGCATCAATCTTAATTCGTAAATCATGGTATTCCATAGTCCCTGTATTAACCTGAATGGTATTGCAAAAAAAGATACTGATATATTTCCCCAGATGCACCCATACAATATGTACATAGAAGCAAGACAGATGCTTAAACATAGACCGAATCCCCCGGCACAAAAATTTATACCTGGAATGTTCCCAAACGCCGCCCACCCAAATACACTTTTTTTCTATCTAAATTCAGATCTCATATTCGCCTCTGAAAGCGCATCATAATCATTTACTACCACCCGCGGTATCGGTAAACTCCACGTACCACTCCTATTCCGAGTAACAGGGGTCAAAGCACCAAATCCGGGGGGACTAGCAGTCATACTCCGCATAACATTTGGATCTGAGAAACTTCTTCGAGTTTGTTTATATGTGTCGAATCTGGTGTCTCTGATATGATTGTAACTGAGTCGTCGAGGGCGCTCAGTGGTTTGATTATTCGCCTCGAGATCGGCGGTTTCTACCGTAGTAAAGGCTTTGTAGATTTGGGGGAATGTGTCGGGGAATGGCTCGGTGGTGGAATCGTAGCTGACGTGTTTGAAATTGACGAGTTCGTATTTTGCAGCTTTATGGTTGCGGTACATGATTAGGAAGCCATGGGTTAGGGGGATGTAGAAAGCGAGGCTGTGGAGGATTGGTTAGTTTGTGCTCGATATATAGGTCAGTGAAGGGGGAATTGGACATACAGTAATATGATGTGGAAGATTAAGCCAACAGAGTTCGGCATTATCTTAAAAAGACCAAAAGAGTTCCAACAGCTGATGATGAATAAGACTGTCCAACTTGTACTTTTGAGGACATTCATGTTGAAGAAGATAATGGGTTTTAATTTATGTCTCAACATGAGGACAATTTCTGTAATAGTAAGGATGATGTATATGCTGGAGAATACAATGTAAAACCATGCGATACTGTCAAAATCCGTCAGTACTCATACCAGGAAACAACACTCAGAATAGATATATTTACCCAAAGCTTGTTTTAAAATCACCATTATAATCATCATCATCACCACCACCATCTCCAGAATCATCGCGCATAAACCGAGCAACAACAATGGAAATAATAACCAAAGTAAAGCCCGAAAGTAGAATTTGGATGATCCAGCAAGGTACTAAAATCATTCTCCTCCAAGGAGCATAGGGATGTTCATTAGCCATGATATCGATGATCAACAACTGATATACATCTATTTATACCTAGGTATCCGACGATAAGAAAATATATGGAGCTTTAAGGAACACCTCGAAAAGAACCTCTCAAAAAGAACAAAAGAACAAAACTCTAAATATACAAGAAGATCAATCAACGATAAAAAAACATCGAAGCAAGGGAAACTAAAAAAAAAGGCTGTGTGCAACAAGCTCCGCCCCCAAAAGAATACCTATCTATGTACCTACATACCCAGGTACCTCAAGCACTACTTAATCAACAACCACCTACCTACCTACCTGTAGCTAACTACCCGCACAACAAAACACCCCATTCAAAACCCTCTAACTCCTACCGAACCATCCAATAACCCCCGCCCCTCCAAACCACGTGCTGCCTATCCTATACCCCTCCATCATAATCTGACATATACATTTAAGGTTATTCCGCAAGTAGAAGAAACTCGCAAAAGACAAGTAAGCTAACAACGCATCAGCAAATACAAAATATGTAGATGTAACCTTATCATATGCATAACCTTATGTATCAAGCATAGCCTACCAGAGCCTCATTTGTTAGATATTTCTTAGTTATGGGATAGGATGGGATAGGATAGGTCTATCTACGAGGTTTGGCGTTTGGTGGGGAATTATGGAGGCTCTTGTACAATCTATTGTTTGCTTGGATTATCTAGGTAGGTTAGGTATTTACTAGATAATATTACGGGCTAGCTATACATACCTACCTACATACATCCATACCTACCTAACCTTAGTATTCCGAAAACTTTCCCCGTTCAACTTTGACCTGACGTGAAAAATGCCTATGTATAGAGTAAAAATTGACAGAACCCCGCACTGCTGTCATGGCCTTGATGTCAAGAAGCTTAGATAGGTTATTCTTAAAATAGATAGGGCATTCATTATCCTAAAGTCAATCTAAGCTACAGTCTCTTGGCATATCCCCACCTTTCTTTCGTCCACGCGATAGAGGATTTGATTCCTGGTTCTACGGAGTGAATTTCCAATATGGAAAAGTCGGTATGACATACATACATACATACATAGATGTTGTGATTTCTAGAATATCTCGAAACTGCATTTTCAGGGCTGGTTTTTGCTGTAAGCTAAGGGCTAAGGTTACAGCTGATTATTAGACTACATATTAGATTTTTCATGAGGCTGACTGACTGCGGGGTTTGTTGTTGAGGTCGTTTGCTTGGTTCTGTATATCACGTGGGATAACCTATACACATTTGTTTCCGCACCTGGCCATATATAGTCTATCGTGTGTTAGCTACAACCTTAGTAATTATACAACTAAAATGATAATATACCATATATTTGTTGCTCGCCCTGGCATCGAAATTGGATCACCACTTAATAAGCTTTTTAATAATTAGTGAATCGCTCTACAGCGGCCACGCAGCTATTGCGGCTCAGCAGTACGTAAGTAAGGTTATACTCCATATATCCTCAAAGCTTCTCCATCTGTTTCGTTTGCACCATTGCCCGGAACCCGATCTAACGGTTGTCTAACGGTTGTCTAGGATATCCGCAAAGATATTTTTTCGGATTTGTTTCATCATCGGCTTCTTTTATAATGATTTAAGTTTTGGTGTAATGCTGATAGCATGCATGCTATAATGGCCGACAGCTCTTAGACAAAAAACCACTATTTATATTCGATCCGAAGCATTCTAGCATCAATGCACCGATCTATCTATCTCCAACCACCCTCAAGATCCAGATACACTGTACATTCTGTACTCTCATACACAAAACGAGCCTATCCCATTCCATCCATTACATCCCCAAACTATGTCATATCATAACCAACCAAATTAACATCAACGCCAGTACCAATAAACTCAGCCTCCAAACTCTCATCTCCACCCTTCTCCACCCCCCTAAGCCCGACCCGATAAATCATCTATACTCCATAAATAAATCCTTCAATCATGCCAAGTCAAAAGTGTGCATGGTTTTTGACCCAAATACTCGGGCCTTATGCATCTGAGCTTCAAGTTATACATAATCTAGGCATCGGAATTCCTTCCTCCATATTAGGGTTAGGTCTTCCAGGTTTTTTAATAACCTTACATCAATCAATTCTCTCTTTGACCTGTACATGGAGAATTCGATACTAAACTAATTTTCGAACCGTTCTATACATTATAGAATGATATTTCAATATTTTGCATTCGATCAGCTTCCACGCCACGATAAGTTAGAACATCGATCAGAACTTCAAACACAGAAACCATATTCAAGTTCTATATCCAGCTATGGAGAGGGCTCACAACCCGAGATATGAAGTCCTGCTTCCAAAACTTGATTATTCCTCTTCAAGAATAGTGAGATTAAGGGATTGAGCTTGGCCTGAACTTGGGCTAGACAGTATCTCATGTGGGGTGCCCTTGTGAGTTAATAGAGACAGTGAGTTGCAGGTCTTGTATTGATATATATATAAAATTGAAATTCTGTAGGTCAACTTTCAATACACTCAAGGCAGTAGATATGCCACAGAGCCAAGTATGGTCATTGAGTCGTCGAGATCAAGCAAGCAAATCTTGGCGGAGACATTGCTGGCTGCTGTGGAAAGACGAAACGCGGCGGGTGGATGGCAGAGGTTTGTGAAGAAGATTAAGGCTAAGAAAACAGAGAAACTACTTCGGTGATGAGTCTTGCTTGTACAGCATGCACAATTTCGAGCAAGCAATGGGTCTTAACCAGGTGAGCTCCCGATTTCCACTTTATCAATTGGTGTCCATTATATTTTAGTCTCTATCTACTGTATATCTAAGCTCTATAACTTCGATTAATGGATCCATTATCTTCTATCCATCGCACACCATAAGAAAACTTTTTCAACACTGGCTCAGTTTCGTCCTCTAAGGCTTTCTATCTGGGAATCCCAAGTCAACACCAAATGCTGGGAATACATATCGCATAAGTTTTCCATTCTTCTTCAGGTCATCCGAGTAATCATTAAGGATCTTCATGTCTGCATCATCCAACTTCACAATGTTCATGTTTGCCTTGATTCTATCTGGAGTGACGGACTTTGCGAGAACAGAACTTCCTCGAGCGACTGTCGTTCGTTAGCATACCTCGCGCGGAAAAGACTGTATTGAAGAGGAGATTTTACCATGATAGCTGAGCAAGACTGAAGCAGGTGGGACATCCCTCTTCTTGGCAACCTCAACGATTGGAGCGGCAGTGAACAACGGACTTCCAGTACTTCCAAGAGGACTGTAAGCTGTGATATGAATTCCCTTTGACTTGCACAAATCGTAAATCTCTTGTTGTGGCAATGAAGGGTGATTCTCAATTTGGTTGACGGCTGGAGTAATGGTAGCTTTTGAGAATAACTCCTCCAAATTTTTCACACTGTAATTCGAAACTCCAATGGCCTTGGTCTTGCCGGTTTTGGAGACTTTCTCGAGTTCTTGCCATGTTTGAGTGTGGGACCAATCTGTTTGAAGATCGCGAGAGCCATCAGGATGTTTGGGGAACTTTTCGTGGTTTCCTAGGAACTGAAGTGTTAGAATTTATTACCCGAGAAGAATGAAGGGGTAATTAATATTGGCGGGAAAAATATTCTAACCGTTTGGATTCATGGGAACGGGCCAATGCATCAAATATAAATCGACATAGTCCAAGCCCAAGCTCTTTAAACTCTTATCGAGAGCCTCCTCAACCCGTGTATGATATGTGCACCATAATTTCGTGGTGATGAAGATATCTTCTCTCTTGATTCCGGATGCGAAAGCTTCCTTGAGACCTTGTCCTACTTCATCTTCGTTTCCGTAAACATATGCTGCGCCATTCTGTTAGCGATTGATTCCCGAAATATTAGGATTTAAAGGAGAAATTACCGCAGTCAATATGCTTATATCCAATCGATAATGCGTAAGCAACGGCTTTCGCAACCTCTCCGGGCTCAGATTGCCATGTACCGAGTCCTAAAGCTGGAATCTCGGCCCCGGTATTGAGCTTAAATCTTGTGTCTGCCATTGCGGTTTTGTTTGATTATGTTGGTGGTATGTTGTTGGTTAAGTTATTGCTTCCTTTATAATTAACAGTGATAAATTGAAGAACAAGAACAAACTTCAACAAGATGTGGGATGTGGCATCTTTAACGTGGGGGAGGGGAAGAATTAATACTGGTTGGTTAGTGTCAAGCTATCAATTTACCATCACCCCTCGAAGTGGAGGTATGATGAAATATCTGGCAACCCCACCATTTAACACGCACTAACCCCACTTCTGCGGAGAAATACTGAACTGGTGAACCGCTACTCGAGTAATTTCCAATCTAGTCCCCTCCGCTATTAACAATCAAGATTCTTAAGAACATCGAGTCCGACGCGAAATTGTCAACAAAATCACCGGATTAATTCTTTTCTTCCTTTTCTCCTTGATTTGGCAAGAAAATCCACGATGCTTACTCATACATGTAAAGTTATTGTGTCTGAGTCGCCGAGATCGAGACAGCTCTTGGTCTTGTTACATAGTCGAGTCAATGAGTACATCTGATTCCATTTCTTCCTAATTTATCGAGGTTGAAGTGATACCTCATTTCCTGTACCTTGTGAGAATGTCTGAGAATGACTCTCATATTGCGCATGAATATGATCATGATGCAATAGCTGTACTGCCGGAGACAGTTTCCAAGGGTGTTACAAATATGCTTGCAGTTGTATCTTATTGTTACAATGTAACAGAGCTTGTAACATTGGCAAATAATGTATTGTTGAGGATTTTATAACGTTCTTGAAATGCTGTTTACTGGACCGGCAATCTTGGTAATGATCGTTTAGTCTCACCTAAAACCCCTAGCCTAACGAATATTACCTAGCATATCGATCCGGTGGGTTGTTAATGGCAAGGAAAGAACTTAGCACCATTGACTCAAAGATAGCCCTTACTCATGGCATTGGCCTTATCCTACGCTCCCTTCCGATCCGGAAAAGCAAGAATGAAACCAGGACGATACAATCTCATGGCCGCTGCTGCATATATCGGACAATTGATAATAGAAATAAAAACGAACGGATTCTATTAAAACACCGTCGATTCAGAATATTCCGCCCAAAGAGGAAGAACCACCTTCCTGACTAGTCGATCTCTCGGCTGTCAAAATGTCATCACTAATTGCATTTGCAAATTCAATGCTTTTTGGATTGCTAAAGAGGATGACATAACCCATAGGGCTTTCTAAAAGAACAAGATGAGGATTTATGATGGCACTGGACTAGCCATATCAGAAGTCTTGACCATCCCTGAAATTGATCTTCTAGCTTGATTAATGATTCAACTTCTTTTCCGGGATGTAAAGCCGTTCCAGTGATTGGAGCTATCCCCGGACTCACAGATTGGTTCGCCAATGCTGTATATCAATCAAGAAGACTGCATAACCCGATAAACACGAAGCGGCGTCAAGAAGAAAATCTTCAAAAACTACCAAGATGGCAATTTCAGAAATTAGTATGGAGGGCTTTCATCAGACCAATAATCCCATTTGAATGTCAAAAATTTCTCAAAGAGATACATTTTTGTTGTGTGTGTGTGGCATGGTGATGCCCGTTGCCGAATCTACTTTTTGTGTTTTTGCCTCATCTGAATACAATACCAGAATTCTATGGCAAATTGAACTGGTGAGCAACCTTAACAGGCTAGAACTGAACATACAGAGTATGGACATGATCGAAATTATTCTTGCATTCATAATCGATCTTCACCTTGCCTGTCTAGGCGGGTTCAGCTGTGTTTACCTACCGGGTAGCTATTACCTATTTCAGCCCATTAACTATCGTCATGAGCCTTTGGAAGCACATCAGACTATTGAGTGGCCATCATTCACCACTCGAAGATAGTAAAATTACAGAAGTGTTCCGAGATCCTCAAATAAGTTACACATCAGTATCTTTGGAAAATGGCCAGCGTGGAAAGCTACTTTCGAATTGGAAAATTCTCGTCATTGAAGGGCAGAATTTCATCATGGAATATATCTTTTGATCTCAGGCAGATTTACTATGTGTCACAATATGGAACTGTTATATTGCCCGAAACACATAGATTGAAAGCTTACTTAACAATGATCAACCTTCAATGGTGACAACCGTGAAGTATTATTCCGCGTATCTTGTGTCTACCGATCCAAAAGCAAATCCGGCCCGGGGCGATAGACTGATCATAAAGAGTAGAAGTCCAAAGACTTTGACGTCAAATTATACGGATACTGTGATTGGAAACAGCATTGGGCAGTAGAAGAATAATCTGTTTTCTTTGCGAAAATTCATTTCTGTATGCTTTAGGTTTGAAGTTTTTACTTTCAAGTTATTTTCACCTACAACTGAAGAGTATTTCTGAGATATCTATAATTCCGTATTGCAATTCAGTGTCATAAATATGTACTTTCCTTACGTCTTGCAAAATTGGTACGAACGCTGCGGGCCTATTGTCAGCCGTCTTTAATCTTCTTTTGCATCACTAGTATATCACCTTAAACGATTTTGATTTAATTCATTAAATATTACAGTTAAAGTCATGATGTCCTGATGGTGAAGCTATCAACTGGGAGTATCAATCGCGAGATGGCATGACTACTTGAAGTGTTTTTGAGGACAAATGAATAGATTTAATGTATTTTGGGCAATCGAGAATCAGAATTAAGAATGGAAAGTAGAGCAAAAACATTGATGAAACGAGTTTCTGTTACTCATTGCGCTATAGTTTTGTTGTCGGACAACTGTGATGTGTTTCCTAAGCCAAGCAAGCAGTGACACCTTTAGAGTTACGAAGAAACTGGAGTTAAGGGTTAAACTCCTATGTCAGAGCTGTTGGTATATACCAACTGCTCATTATTGTGACCAACTGAAATTGAAGTGATTATCTTTCTTCTTAACTTCCAAAGCGTGCATAACATTCTTTATAGAATCTTTTGAAATTCATTTCTTGTTACTTCATGCAGTTAGTGAATACCCACGGCTTCAAGATTGACTTCCTCATCCCAATAAAATCTTGCACTAATTACGCCACAATTAGCTCAGTGTCTACCTAGCTCGTGCTTGAGTGTGGTGGACGCTTGTTTTCGAATTTCCTGATATAGATCGGGCCATATCTGTGGAGGACTGTAGATATACAACCATCATATTTGGTTAAAATTTTTATCTGAACCACAAAATCATGGTTATCCGCTTAGCTCTTCTACTCCCTCTGTTCTTCAGCAACAACAATTGCTCAACCTGGGATTCCTCCAACACAGATCACCCCTACCCCCACAAACTCTCAAGACCTCTCCATTTGCGCTATCAGAAAGAGTTCGGTAAATGTTTCAGTCAATTCAAATCTATATCCTCCCCTCTGCTATGCATATAATAGTTCCAAAACGCCAATCTCTGTCATCTAAATAAATTGTACTCTCAGTTTTGCTGGGTTTTAGTAAGGCAGATTCGTCACGCATCTGCTTACAGCGTCACATATTCGAGTACAGACAGATTCTCTATACCCCTGGCTTTGAATCTTCATACTGCCATCGATGCAGCATTTGAGAATGAAGGTGGGTATAAGATAAAAATTAATTGCTTGCTGAGTTATGGGGCTAGGAATGATACGTATGTTTACTTGAAGATAGTTGTTCCTGTCAAAGATTAACGAGGCGGCTCTACCACGTATTGTTATAAATAGCTCGTAGCTCAGTAAATGTGGAAGATGAATTTTATTGATGAGATTGATTTTGAGAAATATGGGTGCAAAGGACTCTTGGCCGGCAGATATAATTTGTCTGCAGGATGCTTTGTTATGCCAATTTCAAGAGGTGAGTGGGAGTTGATCATTATTCCTATCTTAAAATCAATTATCCAATTCTGGCAAAAATGCTTCTTAGTTGCCAATGGGATACTTCCAGTCAGATTGTTAACGGGAACTCTGGATCACCCGTGAATATTCTTCAATATATCTATCAGAATGCACCCGGATGACGAAAATTATATGCATGGTATTGGAATTCTTGGGCCAGGCATCTGTACCCTCCGCGGGATATTTGACCTCTATAAGGTGGATTATTTTATCCTATAAAGGGTTTTCGAAAGGATTTTCCGAGAATACTGTTAGATATTAGGTTATTTTAGGGGTGAATATTATACAGCCATTCGGTATTATCATCCGAACTTGAAGTAATTTATAAGTAATTTATAAGTAATTTCATGCGATATGTAATGAAAAAGTCATGTAATCATAATCATGTGAGTCAACGATGATCTGGTCATAACATTTTTGGATCAATAGCTTCCACCAAAAATATGATCTCGTATATTATATACTTGTAGATAATCTAGCATTCGAAGTATTTATAGGGTAGCCAGGTAGAAAATACCTTTTGCTCAACCCCATACTGAATTAGATCTTTCCATACAGAAGTTTTTGATATTCTTTTACCTATTTCAATTATTTCACGTCTTATATGACATGGAAGACAGAGGACATAAAATTTCTTGTTAGATGCGATCTTGTATCGAATAGGTTTTTGTTACTTTTCCAGCCTACTTTTTAAGTACAAACAAAAGAATGAAATGTGCAGCATCTATATATTCAAACTGGAATTGAATATTACCGGACAATATCTAAATCTCATTCGAACAATGAACTTCTGTCCTAACGTCTAAATCTAAGTCAAAAATTGAAAAGCTTCCCTGAAACCCAACGGGATCTAATGAGAGAAACCAGTCCAAGCACTCAATGCCTAACCAACGATGTATACAATGGAAGCTAACTATATCAGACGTATAGAAGTACTCCGAAAGTAACGATAAAGACTTGACAAAAGAATATCATTGCGGAGGAAGTCCCAAATACTCCCTCACTGCCATGTCGAAGCTTTGTTAGGTGCCGTTCTAACTAGTACTGATATGGTTAGCTCATGTCAGATACGAGAAGCAAAGGAAATATTCGTGTTCCACTTACCAACTCTCGCTCCCAATCTTAAACGTTTTCAGCGCAACTAGAGGCGACGTGCATCAACGAGCGGATGGGGTTTTACGGGGTAGTTTGTGAACCCTTCTGCCTTCGCGTGTTCTAAATACCATCTTTTGATATCCGCCTCATTCCTGACGACACCGAAACAGTACGTGATATCCTCTACTACCTGATCGCGTTTCTTACGACGTTCCAATTCGAGGCTGAAGCCGCTTTCCCAAAAGCTCATCCATTTACGCACTAAAAAATCTTCGGCTTCAGGAAAAGGCCTCTTGTACAGCAGATAAACGCTTCCAATAGCAGACAGCTCCTTATATTTTTCGCCGTACCTGCTAACAATATCATCAATGAGAGTTTTTTGTCCTACAGATGCCTCGTGCTGAAAACCCCAAGCTTCTCTGGGCTTGGTTACTCCCCACTTATGGAAGCACTTCTGAGCTTCAGCCACTATGTATTCCTGTTCAACGGTCGCCTTGAGAGAAGTTGGATCGACACGACGTCTGATGATTTCATAAGTTTTTTCAATCTCTTCTTTGTTTGTGTTTCTGCCGTTGCCGGCTCTAACCACAATCCTCTCTACAACGGCGTCTTCTCCAGCTTTGGCTGCCTCATAATTCTCATACTGGGTGTTTAGATGATTGGCCCATTGTTGTCTAAGATAATCATCGTCCTTGCTGTGCTCAGTCTTCGGAGGTGGCGGTAACATACTAGCACTCATGACTGGGATTGTTGAAGTGACAGTAGGGGAATTGTGATGTAAGAGTAGAGGAATGGTGGGGTGAGAGTAGGGGAATGTTGAAGATCCGTTGAATTATTGGTGAAGATAAAGATGTATTTTTTGTCTTTGGAAGTGATAATGTTGCGTACTTAGAGGTTTCTTTTGAAGTTGAAAAAAAAAAACCAGGAATCAGAGGGGGAAAGAGCAACCTATTTATACCCACTTGAGAGTACCCTTGAGCTCCGTTCAGCCATTAAATAAAGTTTTAATTCCCAGATAAACCATCGTTATTGTAGTATCGTAGATAATTTTCATATGAAATGGTTTTATAAGTTGATACATGACACAAAAACAGAATACTGATGGGCGGGCTTTATCATAATACCCTATGTCCACATAACTTTGATGTAATTTGAGGTTTATTTAATCAAGGAGTCAAGTAAATAATGCTATCAACGCGTAACTGGAGTATTATTATCATTATGAGTAGGGGAACAACACATTTTGGGACACTCGAACCAGAGTTAGTCATCAACTTGGTGAATATTGAAGTGGAAATGTGCACTCGATAAGCTTTATCAGTCATATCCCACTGCAAGATGTTTCATTCCATTGAATTTCGGGTTGCGAATACTTTGAATCATCGTGGATATTGAATCATCGTAAATACCAAATCATTGTAGATATCAAATCACGCTATAATCAATACGTGACTGGAGATGGTTGAGAAGCTCGACAACAGTCACGCAACAAAATAAGGTCAATTCGAACATAACTTTTCAGCCCTACGCGAAGTAATTGCATAACTTATTTTTCATTCACCGAGGCTTCTATTCTGCGCTCGAAGCTTCCATAAAACAACTGAAAATTATTTTAGTGATTCCTGGATTAGAACCCCTTTTCTTCGAGTTGGGGATCTCATGCATATTGAACGACTGTGCGTCCACTTGAGCACTCGACATAGGTAGAGGTATACGATGCTGTAGAGCTTTAAATCTTTGCTAGACACGTTTAAAGCTTGCGAAACTTTTTGATGCTTCATGACCAAAGTAATGTCACCGTACACTATCCTCTACCCTTCAATGACTATTCTTCCCTTACAGGTTCCACAGTTCTCTCGGGTTGGAAGATTCGTCCAAGCCAGCAAAGCACTCATCATCAACAGAAGATTACAATCCAAAGAATAAACCCTTCAACAAAATCATACAAAATGACCACCACTAAAAATTTGTCATCACGCCCATAATTTTCCCACGCAATAATATGGCTTCCGGCCTGCCTCTTCAACCGGCATTCTCCCTTTTTTTCAAAAAAGAGAAAATCTGAAACTTTGCAGAAAGAATAACGCATATCCAGCCTTCATCATCCACTCCGAAACCACTATAGTTCTCTTCCAACATCTTTATTTTCAAGATATTATCAAACCAAACTAAACTAAACATCTCTTTTGCACCATCACCATCACCCTCACGATCACAATCATGACGACGCGAGGAGAGAGATATAAAAGCTTGTAAGATTATATTATACCGCAACTATAAATCACAAGAGCAACATCAAATTTCAATGAAGTTTGAACGGATCTGCACGATATAAACGCGAAAGAGGTATTGATAGTAGAGAAACCTGTATTATCCACTGGGATGTATAGATAACAAATCATAAATAAAAACCCCTCAAAAATATTCAACCGTATACTCCGTACAGTAAAAGATCCAAAAAAAAATAAGAAAACAATATCCTCGCCATTCCTCCCACCTTCCACCATTCCTTCCACCTTCCACCTTCCACCATCCCTTCCACCTTCCACCCTCTCTCTATTCCCCCAAACCCTTCAACCAATAAATGACCGCTTAAAAATTTCCGAAAACCTCAATCATTCAATCATTCAAATATTCAAACACCAAACCTCAAAACCCATAAAAAATACAACACAATACAACACAATACAAAACAAAACACAGACAGCATCTACAATACTTATATATAATATATCATATACAACAATATCATAATCATACATAGCATTACTATTTTCTCGCGCAACTGTATATACTAAAAAGGGGTTTAAAAACCATGTCCCAGGAAAACCCGGTATGCCCCGTGAAGCGAATAAGAGCGACCCCTAAGAGCCCCTTTCTTTTTCCCGTTCTCCGCCCTTTCCTCTCCCTTCCCCCCACACTCCACACATATGCATATCTCTATATCGCGCCGGTGCCATAC